>NC_051067.1:133230670-133555239 GCF_004664715.2 Peromyscus leucopus | reverse complement strand
AGTTCAGCAGATAAAACAAGGGACCAAGGATGACATTTGTCTTAATTTTTACTTTTTATATTTATTTATTTATTTGTGGTGTGTGTGTGTGTGTGTGTGTGTGTGTGTGTGAGAGAGAGAGAGAGAGAGAGAGAGAGAGAGAGAGAGAGAGAGAGAGAGAGAGAGAGAGAGAGAGAGAGAACATTGCTGTAGCATGTGTGTGATGTATGTAGAGGTCAGAGGACAACCCAGCCAGGTGGCTCTCTCCTTCCACCACATGGACCCCCAGGATCACCTCAGGTTGCCAGGTCCGGTGGCAAGCCCTCTACTCAATGAGCCGCCTCACATACCCAAACAAGACACTCTTGAGAGGCACAGGCTACATTTCTCTTAGTCTCTCACTGTGCTTAAATCTGTATGAAACGCTTTTTTTTTTTTTTTTTTCTTTTTTTTGACAAATCCAAACGTTGCTCCTGCTGACTCATCAGCTCCTCCTACAGTTCTCTTCTGCAGTGTGAGGAGATCCTGGCTTCAGCTGCCCAGGGTCTCTGAAAGGAATTCCTCAGCCTGCACAGCCTGTAGCAGCAGGCTGCGGCTCACTGCCCCTGGCAGGAAAAGCCGGTGACCCATGTTTACCCACCTCTGCGTGTGATCTCACAGTTTCCTTCTGCCCCCGTTTTTCCAACAAAGCTAGCATTTCATTTTTGCCAAACGTAAATCACAAGCATGAGAAGCGCTGCTGCTTTCAAAATTATGAAATGGCCAGGAGGCAACAGATAAAATTCTGGCTCCGGTTCCGGAACCACAGCAGCTTGGATTGATGGCTAGTGTCAGGGCACTACATTCCACCTTTACGAGTCCCGGTGGACAATACCGAGATCAGC
Source organism: Peromyscus leucopus (assembly GCF_004664715.2). Taxonomy (NCBI): domain Eukaryota; kingdom Metazoa; phylum Chordata; class Mammalia; order Rodentia; family Cricetidae; genus Peromyscus; species Peromyscus leucopus. The sequence goes on along the minus strand of NC_051067.1, from coordinate 133,554,376 downwards.
CTTTAACAAGTGGATTTAAACGTGTTAAATTCATACCATGTGTCGCGCATCATGATGATGAGGATACTCCACGAACAAACCAGTAAAAAGTGGGGGAACCCCCTTCACCATCCCTCTGGGAAAGCGGCTGTATGTACCGCTTCAGTGGCTATAAGGATCAAACAATAATGTAGCTGTTGTGAGATGCATGTCTGTGTCCACCTTCCAATACACACACTGGCATTTTATGACCTCAAGGTGAAAGCATTGGGGAATAGGGCTACTTTGGAGGGGATTAAGTCTTGGGACTCTTCTGAAAGATGCTCCGGACGATTGCTTCGCCCCTGCTACCAGGCAACTGGAAAATGTCATCTATGAACCAGGGTACAGATCTTCCCCAGACATCAACCCTGGCAGCACCTTAATCTTAGACAGCCTAGTCTTCAGAACTGTGGGAAATTAATTTCTGCTGCTTCCTCTTCTTGGTGTATGAGTGTGTGTGTGTGTGTGTGTGTGTGTGTGTGTGTGTGTGTGTGTGTGTGTGTTGTACAAGTCAGAAGAGGGTGTCCGCATCCCAGGAGCTGGAATTACAGGCATTTGTGACCTGCCCAATGTGGGTTCTGAGAACTGAAGCTGGGTTCTCTGCAATAGCAGTAAGTGCTCCTGAACGCTGGGCTGTCTCTGCAGCTCCCTTTCTGTTGCTTAGAAGCTGGCTACTTTTTGGTCTTTTGTTACAGCCCTCTGAAAGGTCTTAGACCACAGCAAACACTTTATGCACTAGGAATGACTGTAAGTAACTGGTACATGGTTTATCTCAGGTTTATTATTATTACTGGTGTTTAGTCCGCTTTCACAATCCATTGGAGACTCAAAAGAAAAATTTTAGGTGCATAAAATAGAACGTGTGTGTCTTAGTCACTTTTCTGTGGCTGTGATGAATCACCGTGACGAAGGCAGCTGACAGAAGGAAGGGTTTATTTTACGTACAGTTATGGAGGGTTAGAATCTGTCACAGTGTGGAATGTGGCAGCAGGCAGGCATGGTGAGAGCAGCAAACTGAGAGCTCACATCTTGAAAGACAAGCACAAAGCAGAAAGTATGTACTACAAACGGCATGAGCTTTAAATTCTCAAAACCCACCTCCAGTGACATACCTGTTAGTTATTTGGCGGCGCTCTTACCCTGCAAGGAAATGTCATGAAACATGACAGAATCCACTAACAAGAGTTTTATTAAGATAAAAGAGACAGACGAGTGCTCAGATCTGTGGAAGAAACACGTGTGTGGAGAAGGAGGAGGAGGAGGAGGAGGAGGAGGAGGAGGAGGAGGAGGAGGAGGAGAAGGAGAAGGAGAAGGAGAAGGAGAAGGAGAAGGAGAAGGAGAAGGAGAAGGAGAAGGAGAAGGAGAAGGAGAAGGAGAAGGAGAAGGAGAAGGAGAAGGAGAAGGAGAAGGAGAAGGAGAAGGAGAAGGAGAAGGAGAAGGAGAAGAAGAAGAAGAAGAAGAAGAAGAAGAAGAAGAAGAAGAAGAAGAAGAAGAAGAAGAAGAAGAAGAAGAAGAAGAAGGAAGCCGGGAATGTGGCGCCGGCTTATAAAGGCTGGGTGGTGCAGGTATACACAGGTCGATGTGGCTACTCCATGCATGCGCGCAGATCACATGGTTGCGTTGCACACTCTTACATAACCATGCAAAGCCACAGGGTCCTGGTCACGCGAGACGCCTTGGCCCGGAAATGGCTATTTTGACCCGGAACTGGCTAGGTGGAAGTGTCTAGGTCTGCCGGACATGCACAACGGTGGAGGCGTGTTGTGAATCTATCAATACCTCCTCCAAGAAGGCCACACCTCCTAAGTCTTCTCAAACAGTGCCACCAACTGAGGATCAAACACTCACATGCTAAAGATCATGGGGGGACATTTCTCATTCAAACCACCACAGTATGTGATATCAAAGAAAACAAAATATAATCCGACAGTGAACAAAATGTTTAAAAGTTTATGATAATGAAGGTATTCATTTTATTTCAAACTTCCAGACCTGATTCTGTTTCATTTGGTTTTGGTTTTGGGGATTTTGCTTGTTTGTTTGTTTAAACAGGATCTCACTGCATAGCTCTGGCTGGCCTGGAACTCACTATGTAGACCAGGCTGGCCTTGAATTCACAGAGCTCCCCCAGCTTCCCCAGTGCTGGGGTTAAAGGTGTGCACCATACTCCAAGCTAAACTTCCAGACTTTCATAGAGCATTTAAGAAATACAGCTGGTCTCAATAGCACACATAAGACTGAAGTTTGTATTCATTCCTACATGCAACAGCATGTCTGGGGGTGGGGTCCATCCTCATTATCTTTCTTTTTTTCCATAAGCATACTGTGTTCATTCTAAAGTTCTGATTCAGTGGTTGCCCCATATTACCTTCTATTATATTGGATTGAACAATTTCCTCTTACAGTATTCTGCTGTCCTTGTGATATGTGATGGTGTATGCTTGTTATCCCAGCATTCAGAAGACAGATACATGAGGATTACAAGTCTAAGCCCAACCTTATGTCAATATCTTGCCTCAAAACAATAAAACTATATTTTACTTACAGAAACAATAATTTCTCATATTCAGTCTCAAAACACACTAGCCAAGCTAGGCGGTAGTGGCCCATGCCTTTAATCCCAGCACTTGGGAGGCAGAGGCAGGCGAATCTTTGTGAGTTTGAGGCCAGCCTGGTCTACAGAGCAAGATCCAGGACAGGCACCAAAACTACATAGAGAAACCCTGTCTCAAAAAACAAGCAAACAAAAATTAGCCACACAAAAGCTTGAGTATCCTGTTGTTGTTGTTTTTAATTTAAAGGTGTTTCTTTTTAAATGTGTTATATATACCCAATGGAATTTTATTCTGCTATGAAGAAGAATGAAATTGTGTTGTTTGTAGGAAAATGGGTAAAATGCAGATGATGATGTTTGTTGTGAAATATTACTTAGACAATGTAAAAGTGTGTTACATTTGTTTATGCTGCACTTGTTTAATGATGTAAAGATGTGTTGCTGTTTCACCTTGCCTGCCTAAGGCACCTGATTGGTCTAATAAAAAGCTGAATGGCCAATAGCTAGGAGTAGAGGATAGGTGGGGCTGGTGGACAGAGAGAATAAGTAGTAGGAGGGATCTAGGCTGGAGGAAGAAGAGAGGAGAATGAGGGAGAAAGAAAGGGAGACGTTCAGGGCCAGCCAACAGACAGACAGACAGACAGACAGACAGGCACAGAGCAAGCAGTGAAAGTAGGACATACAGAATGAAAGAAAGGGGTTTGGAGATACAGCTCAGTGGTAGAGCGCTTGCCTAGTAAGCGCAAGGCCCTGGGTTCGGTCCTCAGCTCCAGAAAAAAAAAAAAAAGAAAAGAAAAAGAAAAAAAACAGAATGAAAGAAAGGTAAAAAGTCTTGAGGCAAAACATAGATGAAGAAACAGGTTAATTTAAGTTATAAGAGCTAGCAAGAAATGAGAGTAAGATAAGGCTGAACATTTATAAGTAATAATAAGTCTCAAAGTATGCTACAGATGTTAGGTAAAATAAATCACACATGGAAAGACAAATCTAACATGTTTTTTCTCATCCATGGAAGCCACATTTTCATAAAAGATATGAAAGAAAAAGAGGAGTGAAATGGGAACCAGAAGGTAAAACACAATACGTGCCTGTGTGCAAATGTCATAATGAAACCAATTATTTTGTACAATTAACATGTGATTAAAAATGTTAAAGATGCATCTTAACACATTAAATAATAAGAACTAGAGACAAATTTAACAATACCACAAAATAGAAAATCTGATAATGCTAAATTTAATTAATTTTTCACATTCAAAATACCAAGTATCCAGAACTCTATCTATGGGATTGTAGATTCCAGTGTTAATTCAGCAGCTTCTCTCTAAAGGTAGGCATTCTTATCTTCTTTTGGATGGATGAAGAAGCCGAGGCAGCTGGAATCTAAACCAAGAATCTGGTTTCAAAAACTCTGTGCGTGCGTGCGTGCGTGCGTGCGTGCGTGTGTGTGTGTGTGTGTGTGTGTGTGTGTTATGTCTGCATGTTCTAGGGAAAGGTATAAACATGGCATGTGCACATGAGGCTGCCATCCTGATCCCCATGCTTATACAGCAAACATTTCACTCACTGACCCATATCCCTGACTCCCAAAGCCTTCTCTTTAAGTTATTACATAAGCTAGGCATGGTGGTGAATACCTTTAATCTCAGGAGGCAGAGGCAGGAGTATCTCTGTGAGTCTGAGGCCAGCCAGGTTTACAAAGTGAGTTCCAGGACAGCCAGAGCTATATAATAAGACCATATCTCAAAAAAAAAGTTAGTACATTATGTATGCATGTGTTTGTGTATGAATATATGCATGGCATGTCATGGTATACAAATGGAAGTCAGAGCACAAGTTGTGGGAGTCCACTGGGAAATATTATTTAAAGTGTGTTACTTTTGTTTATGTTGCATTTGTTTAACTCTGTGAAGCTGTGTTATTTTGCCTGTCTAGAACACTTGATGGTCTAATAAAGAGCTGAATGGCCAATAGCAAGACAGGAGAAAGGATAGGTGGGGCTGGCAACTAGAGAGAATATATAAAAGGAGAAATCTGGGAAGAAGAAATAGTAGCCAGAGAAGGAGAAGGAGACCAGGGGCCAGCCACCCAACAACACAGCCATGGAGTAAGAGTGAAAGTAAGATTACAGAAGCAAGAAAAGGTAAATGCCCAGAGGCAAGAGATAGATGGACTAATTTAAGTAAAGCTGGCTAGAAACAAGTCAAGCTAAGGCCGGACATTTATAAGTAAGAATAAGCCTCCATGTGTGAATTATTTGGGAGCTGGTGGCAGGCCCCCTAAAGAGTAAAGAGCCAAAAAAACAACCAACAAGAGTCAGTTTTCTCGTCTGTCATGTGAGCTCTGGGGATCAAACTCAAACCATCAGACTTTAAACAAGTACCTTTACCTATGGAACCATATTTCTAGCCCCCCAAACCTGTTCTTAGCCATTTAGTATAGAACTTAGCACAGAGCTTGCCTTGTGACCATTGACTATCAGTTGAAAGTAGTATTGAAATAAATAACAGAAGCATCAGTAGCAGAAATACAGAGAATAAAGAATGGTTTCTACTAGCATTAAGAACATCCTTAAACAGAACATTCTGTAGTAATGAAGTTAGCTGTACAGAATATAATAGGCTCGTTCTTCTGGACCTATGAGGCAACACGAACTTACAGCTTTCTGCAGGTGATTGCCATTCTGAAAGGGAACACCGAAGGCTGTTGGTAGATGTGATAATGTGTAGAAGTGTTCTTGCGTCTGTGAAAATCCCTATTCTCATCTGTGTAATCTCATATTAATATTGCTGTTTCTTTCTGCCCTGGCATTGTCACCAAAAGACCCACAGGACAGAAATCAGCTCAGCAGAATGAAAAAGGCCACTGTTGCCCCGAAGACTAGGGCAGCTTGGAGTGACTGCAGCTGCTGTTTCTCCTTGCCCTCATTTCTGAACCCAGTCAGGGGTAATGACATGGTGGAAGTCCTTCAGGCTCTCTGTAAATATTAATGGCATTGAAATGTGTCGATACGGTCAAGAAACCTGACAGTCAGCATTTCAGGTTTCACATTAAAAGGAGGGTCGATCATTAGACACAGGCTTCCACAGCAGCACCAGCTGACGAGAATCGTGAGAGAAGCCACGTCTGAAATTATGGGACCAGAGCCAGATGCTACGCTCTTTTCCCAGTTTGCCTCATAAATACGTCTTTAAAAGTCACGTGCCTCTTGCGCAGTTTTGCTGTTTCTAGGCACCCCATTCCTCAGCATTCCCCTGGCACACTACTCCACTTTAGAAAAGCAGCAAAGCTAGAGATATCACAGCAAACAAGCCAGGTCAAAACCAGGTTCACCCAAGAGTCGGCCAGCCCCAGACTCTGTCTGCTCAGCTGAGGCTCTCAGATCCCTCAAAGGAGTAGCTTTGGCACCAGACACAGGGGAAAGTTAAGTTCTGGTGGCTACTAAGCCCAGGACTTAGCCCTGCGGATCAACAATATGCCAATCAACCGTCTCCACTGCCAGCGGGAAATGGAAGAGCTCAAAGATGCCTGGAGGGTCTGGACACATTCCTCCCCAGGTCACCAGCCTTGGCTTGGGAAAGGGGACCATGTGACCAGCAGTGCTGAAAAATACTGACATGAACCATCGAAGGGAAACCAGATGGCTTTAAGCCGGGAATAAAAATAGCTCATCACAGCCCAGACTGGGCAGTCTTAAGATCTCCCAGGTTTGATTTCAACTTTCCATAGAGGTTTAAAAAAAAAAAATTGTAGCCAAATTGTGGGAAGCTGCTTTAAATCAACAGAAGGAAAGTATTTGTCTTTCTTCTTATTTATCCAGCAGAGAAAATCAGGCAGGCCAGCATCGTCTTCAGCTTGGGAAGGAACTTCTTCAGGTCACAGCTATAGCTCATTGGCACAACCCTTCTCTAGTATGTGCAAAGGCCTTGGGGTTCAGTCCCTGGCATGACAAAAGAAAAACTGTGCCTTCCATATATGGATTAATAGAAAGAGCTGGATAAACAGATCAGTGAAAATGTTCCTTTAATTCAATGATATTTTAAAGAGCCAAATGTATGGCTTCATCTGAATTTTGATTTCTTCATTGAATCACTTGCTTTACAGGGGTTCCTTTAATCTATCTCCGATTGTTCCACTGAGGTTTCTATTTTTGCCAAAGAGGGTGAATCATAGATCATCTAGGGACATGTTTAGAACATAGATTTTCAAGTCAAGAACCAAGTGGAATTTTGATACCCAGAGCACAGCCTTGTAACAGAGCACACTGGCAGCCATTGTGCCCTGACATTAGTGTGTGTGTGTGTGCCGTGACTGTATTAGACGGAACAAAGGTGACTGGAAGAGTTCCATGAACAAAAAAACCCAGCTTAGATAATAGCTCCTTACAAGATAAGAGGAAACCAATGGCATTTAACATGGGGTTCCTCCATCCCTGACCTGGTGAATAAGAAAATGCTTTTGTCTCTTTGAACTGTGGAAACCAATGTAAGCCTCTGTCTACAGCCAATCAAGCAAAGATGTTTTCGTCCTCAAATACAGTGTTGCTTTGTGCTGAGAACCATAAATGCTTTCTTATTGGACTCAAACTTGTAGTGCTTCTTTCATATGATAGAGGCGTTCTCGTTTGCTCCCTATTGCTGTGATAAGGACTGTGACCAAAAGGTGCTTGGGGAGGAAAGGGTTTATTCCATCACATAGGGTAAGGTCCACCATGAAGGGAAGTCAGGGCAGGAACTCAAGGCAGAAACCTGGAGGCAGGGATTGAAGCAGAGTCTGTGGAGGATCCCTGTTTACCGGCTTGCACCTCCTGGCTTCCTAAGCCTGCTTTCTTATACAACTCAGGCCCACCTGCCCAAGGGTGGCCACCACTCACAGTGGGCTATGCCCTCCCAGATCAGTCATCAATCAAAAAAATTGTCCCAAAGGCTTGCTTACAGGCTAACCTGATGGGGACATTTCCTCTCAACTGAGATTCTCTCTTCCCAGATGACTCAAGGCTGTGACAAGTTGACAAAAAACTAACCAGCATAAGAGTCTTGACTCTGCTGGGTTTAATTTTAAACATTTTAAGGGGAAAAAAAAGCAAAATTGAATCTAATCAGAACCAACTTTTATGTACCTGCAAAGGTTCTGTGTTCAAATTTATATCTTATAACTTATAGAATACGTTCTTTACACCCATGCTAGGATTTTAATACTGAATCCATCGAAATTGAGCATCATTCCAAGTAGAATGTGAACTGTCCCCATGCGCTCATGTGTTTGAACCCTTGGTCCCCAGCCAGTGATCCTGTTGGGGAAGGTTATGGAACCTTTAGGAAGAGGAACTTTGCTAGAGGAACTGAACCCTGAGGCTTCACAGCCTGGCTCCTGACTGCTCCTGCAAGGTGACCAGCTGGTGTCGGGGCTCCTCTCCTCAGGCCTTCCCCACCACGATGGAATATATCCACTAAAACCATAAGACAGAATAAATCCTTTCTCCCTTAAGTAGCTTTGTCCAGGTTATTTTATCACAGCACTTGAGAAGTAACTAATATCACACTTTCTCCCAAAAATGTGTTAAATAAGACAAAGATGTGAGCCTGGGATGAAGCTTGGTGACAGAGGACTTGCTCTGCCTGGCCAAGGCTTTGAGTTTCATCCAGCACCATAAAAATAAATAAGTAAAGAAAAATCTGACAAGAACGAGATATGGTACAAGCTGCTGGAATGGTCCCTTATACAGCTCAAGTTTTTATGCCCTAGTTCAAGTTAAGTGATCAGCTCGGGTAGCAATCTTAGTTTTGTCTCTAGGTATCAGGAGCTTGTCATAGTCCAGTGTCTGGACACTTCTCCTTCATCAGAAAGCACTTCTTTGTTTATTAAAAATTGATTTCTCAGGGCTGGAGAGATGGCTTACTGGTTAAAAAAAAAAAAAAAAATTTGCTGTGCCCTCATGAGGACCAGAGTCAGGATGTCAACGTTCTTGTAACAATCTGAGTATCCCATAAATGTCTATAACTCCAGTTCCCAGGGATCCAATGCCCTCTCTGAACTCCACACACAAACAGATACCTACACCTTCACTCATGCATGGGCCATACACACACACACACACACACACACACACACACACACACACACACACAATCTAAAAGTTGGTTTCTTATGCCTGGTAAGGAGAGACAGTTGCCATGAAGTTCAGCTACTTTGAAGTCTCAGTCCTCAGCGAAGTCCACAGGGACATTTCAATGCCACCAACAAAAGCACAGGAAAGCCATGTGTGGTGGTATTGTGTTCCCCAAAATATTGTGTACTCTAATAAATTTATCTGGGGTCAGAGAACAGACAGCCACTAGATACAAAGGCTAGAAAATGGTGGCACTCACACCTTTAATCCTAGAGATAGAAATCCCTCTGGATCTCTGTGAGTTCAAGGCCACATTGGAAATAGCCAAGCATGATGACACACACCTTTAATCCCAGAAAGCCAGCCTTTAATCCCAGGGAGTGGTGGTAGAAAGCAGAAAGATATATAAGGCGTGAGGACCAGAAACTAGAAGTTTTTTGGCTGGTTAAGCATTTGGCTGGTTAAGCATTCAGGCTTTTGAGCAGCAATTCAGCTGAGAACCATTGGGATGAGGACTCAGAAGCCTCCAGTCTGAGGAGACAAGACCAGCTGAGGATCCGGCGAGGTGAGATAGCTGTGGCTTGTCCTGTCTCTCTGATCTTCCAGCATGGACCCCAATAACTCGGCTCGGGTTTGATTTTATTAATAAGAACTTTTAAGATTCCTGCTACAGCCATGCTGTCCCTGATCTCCAAGGTAGGTGAGTTTCTCTGGAACATTTTGAGCTAGCTCTGGAAAGTCTCATCCCCCTTATCTAAACACACAAAGGTTATGAGGCTCTGTCAACCCACTTCTGCAATTCTGATGAATCATTTTATGTATAAAAATGGTAAATGGTTATTCATTGCAATAATAAAAAAGACAGTTTTTATTCCTAACAGGTAAACTAATGATCTTGTTTTTCTCCCTTAAAAAAAATAGACTAATGGAGTTTTTCTCCTAAACTGGAAATTTTTTACATTAAATTTACCAAATATATTGGCCTAGGATTTCTCTGATACATTGTAATTGTATTGTCAGTGTTAGAATTTTCTATAGCAGCTGGATTATATTTTGGTACATAAAATAAAATATAGAGCTGGAATGTACCTCAATGGTAGAATATTTGCCTACCACACATGAAGCGCTGGGTTCAATTCCCAGAACAGAAAAAAAAAAGAAAGAAAGAAAGAAAGAAAGAAAAGAAAAAAAAGAAAGTATAAACTCAGTTTTATTTAATGACTTTCCATTTGCCCAAATGCCATGTGGCACTATTTGAAATGCTTCTACTATATATTATGCTGTTATACTATGCTGTTATACATACTGGCCCACCCTACTGATCTGTTCCATTACCATGTCTGTTTCTTTTTACTGATCCACTGTTTAAACCATTATACTCTTTACAGTCTACAGTGTTTTAAGCAGAGTAATATATTGTAACATATTTTATATTTATCATACTACATACTAAAATATATTGCAATGGCACTGATCTCTCCTTTTTTTTCCTAAATGGTCCTGATACACCGTGGACCATCAACGGCTTGTAGATTAATATATCAAGTCTCCTTCCTTACCTGCCTCTTCTCCTCCACTTTATTGGGATATATTTTGATTTGTTGATTTATATAATATCGTTATTTTTAAATGTTATTTGCTCCAAAGCAAAAATGTCAATATTACTTAAATACTGCTTTATTATGCTAATTCCCAAGGATTTAGTATCTTTGGTTTCTTGTTAAACTATCAAAATGTAGAATCTGAAATGACATTTTGGTTATAATTGAATATATATACTCTCTTCCAGGTCTAATTAGCTTGAATAACATTTAAACCCCATCAAATAAGAATGACATAGTGGAAGGCTTGCCATGTCCTTCTGGATATGGGCTAACTTATTGTGACCATGCTCTCTTTATTCTGTGTTTTCACTTTTTCCCTACTCTGGGGTGGATGTGATGATGAGGTGACATGCTGCTAATGACTTCCCAATCTGTACCTCTTAGCAGCAGTGACCACACACATCTACCCACACTCACCAGTGAGAATATTTGGTGCAAAAGTTCCATGTTGGTAATGGAATATCTATATCACTCTAATGTTCGTTTTACCAATTTTGATTCCAGAATGGTTTTGAAAAATAATTTAAAGGCATTAGAAAGCAACGAAAACCAGGTAAATTTCACATGAAAGCTTCCCTTGTGTGGCTTCTGTCCTAAGACTGTTCCCTTCTACCCACTTGCCTGCACTGTGGCTGCACACATAAGGATTATGCTCTGAGCCTGCTCCCTGCTCCTGAGTGGCAGGAACTCAAGAAGGAAGCCATGGTTTTACTGGAATAGGTTGTCAAAGGATATAATATGGAGACACTTGAGTGGCTGGATATTGACTGCAATAATTTTGGAATGGAGGAAACCACAGAGTAGGGTGCACCAAAACCTGAATATATACTCTTAGAGTCTCGGCTGGGTTTTAAAGGAATACATTGAATGCATAGTAACTGGAACATACATAGATTGAATACATATGTACATTGAATAGATTAGTCACTGGAAAAATGGAAAGATTGATCAGGGAGATGTTTCAGCTCTTGCTTATGAGACAGCAAGTAAAATTAGAAAATTTGAAACCTGTAAGCTAAAGGGACTTGATAAATACTCTGGGGTTCCTTTCGAAAATACAGGGAGACCATACCTTACAAGAACAAAACCTCTACCTCAGAACTAATAGATTATTTATAGAAATAAAGGAAACACACACACACACACACACACACACACACACACACACACACACACACCACACACCACATACCACACACATATATCTGCAAGCATCCACATGCTAGAGTTGCTCAGTCACAATTTAGCTGCCCAGAACTAGAGTCAACTCTCTCCAAGGAATATGAGAGATTCTCAAGTGTCTTATGCACAAAGCATAGGAAGTAGAAATTACCATAAACAGGAAGAAACAGGTAAATATAACCCTCAGAGAAAAAGTCAGCAGAAACATCTTCAGTTGGCCAAGATATTAGAATTAGCAGCTGTGGATATTAATGCAGCGTAAGTATTAATACAAGCATGTTCAAGAGATGCAAAGGAAAGATATTCATAAGAGAAGACATAGATCAATCTCAGCACAGAAGTGGAAAATAGATCATAAAAAAAGAAAACCATATGGCAACTCTAGATGTAGGAAGTGCAATATTTAACATTTAAAAAATATTTATTTTTTATTTGTGTGTGTGTGTGTGTGTGTGTGTGTGAATGCACATGTGCATGCAAGTGCCCTCAGACTGTAAGAGGGTGCCAGATCCCCTGGAACTGGAGTTACAGGCAGTTATGAGATGCCTGATGTGGGTACTGGGAACCAAACTCAGGGTTCTCTGCAAGAGCAGCAAGAAATGATGTGGCCAAACCCTGTGATGATCCCATTCCACATTGAGTTCTTGGCAAAGTATGTTTCTAGACTTGCCAAACTCATGTCTCCAGCAATTTCTCTTAAAAATCTATCCAAGCTGGGCGGTGGTGGAACATGCCTTTAATCCCAGCATTCAGGAGGCAGAGCCAGGCGGATCTCTGTGAGTTTAAGGCCAGCCTGGTCTACAGAGCGAGATCCAGGACAGGCACCAAAACTACACAGAGAAACCCTGTCTCAAAAAAACTAAAACCAAACCAAAACAAAACAAAATCTGTCCAAAAGACCTTTCCTGTGTGAACAGTATACTTTGGGCTCTCTCTGCTAACTTCATTCAAAGTCTGTGAATGGTAGTTTTATCTTTGCTGATCTGATTGAAGTTGCCGTTATCAAAGGGACAATGCCCTCAAGGCAAATACCTGACACTCAGCACTTAAGGCAGAAGAAACTTGTAAGAGAAGGGAGATCAACCTGGGCTCAGGGTTGGAGCGGAACTGGTTTGTTATGGTGGGGACAACATGACGGCAGGCTGTTCTGTGGTGACAGGAGTGAATGCTAGTTGCTTCCTCACATCTCAGTAGAACAGGAAACAGAAAGTGGACAAAAAGTGAGGACAGGCAATAAAACCTCACGGTCTGCCTCCCAGTGAATCACTTCCTCCAGGGAGGCTCCATCTCCTAATGTTCTACAGCCTTCTAACACGGCACCACCATCTGGGGGCCCAAGTATTCAAATACATGAATCAATGGAAGAAATTTCAGATTCCAACCATAACAGATGGCTTCCTGGTTTTATCAGTGAAACTGTCCAACTCCCCCCAACAGAGTTGGGCACTATTTCAACATTTCCTGGAAGAATAGCTGCACATGGGGAACTGAGAGAGCTACTGAGGATGTATCTCATATTACTAGAACACTGGTTCAAGTCAACTCAGATACAAAGCCCAGCAGATGTCTAAAAAATTGAGGAGGAAAAAAAAAGTCAAAGGTTTAGAAGGTAGAAGTTCTATATAGATATAGTTGGAATAAGGAAATAAATAAACTGGAGGCAGGGGGATGGCTTTGGGGGGCAATATTCTTACAATTAATACCATGATGCAGGCCTTTGCTTACCCTATTCTCATACTTTCCAGTGGGAGTAACTCCCCCACAGGTACAGCAGGGGAACACTGTATGAGTGCATGCCATCACTGTGACAAAATACCCATGATAGGCAACTTAAAATGAAGACGTATTTGCTCTGACTCATGGTTTCAGAAGTTACTGTCCGAAGCTGCATGGTGTTGCAGTTTGGGCCCTGTTGTGACACCATATGTCAAGGTGGTTTCTCACCTCATGACTGCCTGAAGTACAGAGAGGGGGGAGCTGGGAAAATTCTTCAAAAACATACCACCAGCTACCTATGATCATTTGAGTAGGCTCAACTTCTTCCGGTCCCCGCCACCTTTCAGTAGCACCACAGGCTGAAGCCCTGGCCTTTAATGCTTGAGACTTTGGGAGTACTTTCAAACCTCAACAAGGACATGCAATCATCCACATTCATTGGTCCTTTGCCTTTCCCAGAACACAACCATTCTGTCCCCAAATCTGCTCTTCCCCCATCCTAGCAAATTCCACTCTCTACCTAGTTACTTGGTACCAGTAGGATGGAATGATTGACAGGAGTCATCTTTGCTTCATCCCTCTCCCTCCTTCTCACATTCACCCTACCATGGCCTGTTGACTCCCTCTGCTGTCCTAACCCTACTTGGTTCTGCCCTACTTGGTTTATATATTGCTTTGAGCATGTTTTTCACTCTCCTTGTATTATTCATTGTCTTCTGTGTAGCTAGAGTTTTCCTGGCTTGCCAACAGTCAGGACAAATCTTTGTCACCCGCCAGTCCCACAGCCGCTCAGACCCAACCAAGTAGACACAGAGACTTATATTGGTTACAAACTGTATGGCCATGGCAGGCTTCTTGCTAACTGTTCTTATATCTTAAATTAATCCATTTCCATAAATCTATACCTTGCCACGTGACTTGTGACTTACCGGTGTCTTCACATGTGGCTTGTCATGGCGGTGGCTGGTAGTGTCTCTCCACCTCAGCCTTCTGCTTCCCAGAATTCTCCTCTCTCCTTGTCCCACCTACTTCCTGCCTGGCCACTGGCCAATCAGTGTTTTATTTATTGACCAATCAGAGCAATTTGACATACAGACCATCCCACAGCACTTCTGCTTGTATATTATGTTGTGTATTTGGTGCTTTTAAAGTCTCACTCTCTCTCTCTCTCTCTCTCTCTCTCTCTCTCTCTCTCTCTCTCTCTCTCTGTGTGTGTGTGTGTGTGTGTGTGTGTGTGTACTTTTCTCATGCTCTTTGTTTCTCTTTTGTTTGTTAGTATGTTTGTTTTGTTTTATTGTTGTTTCTTTGTCTTTTAAATTTGCCTGTTTGTTGTTTTCTTAAGGGAGAGAAGGAAGGCCTGAAGTTGGAAGGGTGTGGGGAGGATGTGGAAGGATATAAGGGAGGGAAAACTGTGAGCAGAATATATTGTATGAAAATAAATAGTCAATAAAATTTTTAAGAATACATCAATAAACCTTTCCTCTTTTTAACTTGTTTCAGGCCCATGTCACAGCAACAACAAACAGAAGCCCACCTACTTCCAGCTTTTCTCCATGCCCAGCCATAGTGACTGTTTGTGATATAAGTCAGGGCTGGTGAGGTAGCTGTGGTGATTTGGATAAGAATGGCCCCTGAAGGTGCCCATATACTTGAATTCATCAGGGAGTGGCAATTCTTGAAAAGGATTAGAAGGTGTGGCCTTGGTGGAGGAAATATGTCACTGGGGGTGTTGAGATTTCAGAAGCTCAAGCCACACCCAGTGTGGCATTCTCTTCTTGCTACCTTCAGATCCAGATGTAGGACTCTCAGCTACCTCTCCAGCTCTAAGTCTGCCTGAATGCCACCATGCTCCCCACCATGAGGAAAATGGACTGAACCTCTGAACTGTAAGTGAGCCACCCCAATTAAATGTATTCCTTTATAAGAGTTGCCACAGTCATGGTGTCTCTTCACAGCAACAGAACAGTGACTAAGACCATGGCTTAGCAGGTAAGAGCACTTGCCACCAAACCTAATGACTTGAGTTCAGTCTCCAGAACCTACATGGTGGAAGGAGACAGGAGAGGATGGGGGGGATGTTCATTTTTGTCCTAGTTTGCTTTCTGTCGATGTGATAAAACATTTTGACCAAAATCAACTTGGGGATTATTCCCGCTTACACTTCCAGGTCATGACCCACCTCTGAGAGAAGTCAGGGCAAGATCTCAACACAGGAGCTCAAAGCAAAACAACAGACAAAGCATGCTTACTGGTTCTCTCTCTGACTTGCTCAGTTAGCTCTTTTATACATCCCAGACCCACCTACCTAAGGATGGTGCTACCCATAATGGGCTGGGCTTTCCCTTGTTTGCAGTCAATCAAGACAGTCTCATAGACAGGGCCACAGTCCAATATGATCTGGGAAATTCCTCAGTTGAAATCCCTCTTCCCAGGTTATATTAACAATAACAACTAGCTAGTGCCGTGTAGTCCACTAGAATATAAATTCAGTGGGGTTAAAAATCTCTTCTACCTTGTCCATCACTGTTCATCTAGCTCAGGGTCCATCATACACACAGACTCAAAAAATACTTATAAATGAATAGGTAGAGAAAGCATTCTTCAGTAATGATTTTAGTTTTTTCTTTTTGCAGTGTCGAGGGTTAACCTTGGAGCCTTGCACATTCTACCACTGATACACCTCTTCAGAGTTCATTTTGGCCTTTCCCCACCTTTCACTCAATGCCTCTTCCTGGCCTGTGCCCTGCCTTCAGTGACACCTCCCCCAACCCACACTACCATTGAGTGTGGAGGCCTTGGGCCCGTACACCCAGAAGTCCCTAACACAAAGTACAGAGGGAGTCTTTTTTGGAATCATTACAATCCAAACGAGTTCTAAAGCAAGAAACCACATGACCACCACCACAAGGTACCATTTGACTCCAGTTCCTGGTTCCCTCACATTTTTGCCCGCACTAGAAACTGTAATGTAAGCTAAAGATAACATCAAAAAAAAAGTCATTTCTTAGTTTGTTGGTTGCTTTAAAACAGAAAATCAGAACAATTTATATTCTCACATTTCTCAGTATTGCTGAAGCCACAGGCATTCATTTCAGGATCTGGACTTTTAGAAATGATGGGTTCTGAGCCATTCTGTATAAATGAATGGATGCTGCTGCTGGCTCACAATCACTTGAAGGGCTTTTGCTGTTTATGCAGCTACAGTGTGGGTCTGGATTCACTGGCCATCCTCTCCACAAGTTCTCTTCCTAACCACCAGGAGACATGGGGGTGTCGTCATTCTTCGAGAGACTATGAAACCTGCACATCTGTATTTCATTAGCACTGTGCTTTAATCAAGTTAAGTAATATCTAAGGACTGTGCACTCTCAGCTTATCAGGTGTGTGTGTGTGTGTGTGTGTGTGTGTGTGTGTGTGTGTGTATGTGTGTGATACGTGTGAAAATTCTAAGTAGCTTGTCTTATGTTTAAGCTTCTAATTTCTACCCCTTAGTGCTGTACTAACTATATTTCATCCTCACTGGACTTAGCAGATTTATGATTAAAAAGTAAAGTAGAAAGGATATCATTCAAGATCTTTCTGAAGCATGGGTGTTCTAAAGTTACTGCGTCACAGTTGGAAGTTTATATGTGTTTTATAATTTAAATAATCCTTTAGAAAATGAATAGTATAAGCCTACTAGAAATTATTAGGTGTAGCTAGAAAAATTCACAGTAACATTGTGGGGGGTTTGGGGGAACAGTTTCAACGCTTAGATTATGTGTGCATTTTACAGTTGAGCCACTCTGTCAGGCAGTTCTTATCACTTGCTCATTGCTGCAAAGAAAACTTGAGCACAGAAAACTTCAGTACTATGTAAAATGTCCAAAATCTGTCTAAGACCTGAGCCCATTTGTATCTGACAGGAAGTCTGTGCTTGTGACATTGTGCAGATCCTCCTTACCCTGTGTGTTAGAATTCCAGTATTCTGGAATGTGCAGTTTTTATCCCAGTGCTGTAATTACATAACCCTATTTCACACGCATTATAAATTCTCAACTGAAATAAATCATTCAGGAATAACAGGAAAAGGTTGCATGCAGTTATGTTCCATTATGCAAACTTATATGTTTGTGAAACTAGAATAACACAGGAAATAATGTAACTAAAGTCTGGTAGAAATTTGGCAGTGCAAACAATTTTAATCTCATTTCTTAGGATGTCATTTTTTCCAGTTTTGGAGAAACAGTTTCCATTTGACCAGAGACACATGTAGACACATTTTTATTTTTCAGAGAGGCATGTGTAAAATATGTGGAATTAATTTTTAAAACAATCTAGAGAGGAGAAAAAGCAGAAGCTCCCTCCCAAACATCCAAACTCAGATGCACACATAAAATGTGGACTGAGTGAAATGTTTGTGTACATGGTTGGATGGTTGAGGGGAGTGGTGGAGAGAGGTTACCTTGGAGATAACACAAAAAACTTTAAACAAAGTTTTAGCACAACTGAAAAGAGCTTAGAGTGAAATTCCAGTTCTAAATATTGAACATAATCAAGAGGGCATAATGACATCTGCCTGTAGTCCAGCCTCTGGAGGCAGAGACAAGAGGGCTACCAGAAGTTCGAGGCCAGCCACTCTGGGCTATGGCAAGTTCTAGGCCAGCTGGAGCCTCACAGTGAAACTGTCTCAAATAAATAAATTAAATAAATAAATAGATAGATAGATAGATGAATGAATGAATGAATGAATGAAAATGAAAATAAGCAAACAGAAAACTAAGCATAAGGAAAACTTGACTATAGCTAGAAAAGCTTTTGTAATCCCAACAACATTTGAGAGGCCGAGACAGTAGGCTTGAGAAGTGAAGGACAGCTTGAGACACATTAGTGATCCTTGTCACAAAAACTGAGTCCTTCAGACGGGGGCATGGATCCCCCTCCCCTGAGGGTGCACATACCATAATGGTCACTGAGGGAGGAAGAGACACTTTCTTCAGGAGTGTAGTCACTGTTAATTTGCCTATGCTTCATAAATAAATATCATACTCTTGGAAGCAGCCCTAACTAAATTCAGTTACACACACACACACACACACACACATACACACACACACTGTTGAATGAATTTTGCCTTGGGATTAGGACAGAATTTCCAATCATTTCTAAAATGACCCTAAATATTCCTTGGCCATTTTGTGCTATACTGTTCATGTAAAAGAGTATTTTCAGTATTGGTGACTACAAAATGAAAAAAAAAAAAACATTGTTTGTGCTCAGAAGTATCAAACACTCAGTCAAAATTTAATTTATTAAGAACATGTTTGTATTCATCCTTTGGGAATTTCACACATGCACACAATGTATTTTTATCATTTTTCCCTCCAACTCCCTCCATGCCTCCATTCATCCCCTTCCCAAATTTATGTTTTGCTTCTCTTTTCCCTTTTCTCCTCATCCTCTTCCTCCTCCTCCTTTTTCTTCTTCTTCATAACTCACTGAGCCCAGTTAGTGCTGCTGGTATGTACCTCTGTGTGGCATCATCTACTGGAACAACCTACCAGTGGCTAAACCCCCAAAGCAAAGTGACTCTTCCCCAACTCCAGCAGTACTCCAGATAGCTACTCAGATGAGGATAGAACCTAGCACAGTAAAATCACACAGGAGGCAAATGGGTATGGCCTTGGCGTGTTCTCTAAAAGGCAACAGAAATAAATGTAAAGCAGCTTTATGAAATATTATTAACATAGCCCAAACCATTTTTTTGTGTTTGTTTGTGTAGATATGTAAGTGTCTAAATGCATTGGAAAATCATCTGCAAGGCCAAGATATAATACTCTCCTAGGCATGGCATGGCAGAGAGGCTTATGTGACGATGGGCTGATTTGAAATAGGACAAAGTCTCTTAAAATCTCAGAGAATTGGACCCATGTGGCTCAGTGAGTAAGGCACTTGCCCCAATCCTGATGACTTGAATTCGATCCTAAATGCTGGAGATCTCCAGCTCCCTGGAGTTGCCCTCCCATTCCAGACCCTGCCCCTCAGAAAGCCCACCAAGGGTCAGCTCCTCCCCCAGGGCTGCTCAAGAACGTCTACAGGCTATGTAAGACCTGGTCACCAGACCTGCCATGTGTTTTCTCTCTCTTGCCTTCCCGAGAGTCACCCAGGAGATGCTTTGCTTGCTTAGATTAAACCTGGACATACTAATTTGACCTGATCTGACTTATTGCATCATCGGTGTTACTCACTACCGGGGGACTTAAACTTTTCACCAAGATCCACATGGTGGAAATAGAACTGAAAGTTATTCTCTGACCTCCACTTAGCATGTAACCACTCATACACATAAATAAATTAATTTAATTTTTAAATTAAAGAATATGCCAGAGGCTTCACTCATTGGTTACTTACATATTACTGTGACTAAATGCCTGACAGGAAGAACTCACAGGAAGAGAAATGTATTTTGGTTTAGTGAGGAGTCAGTCCATCATGGCAGAGATGGTATGACAGGCAGTTCAAGTGACATCATGATGGACGAGGAAGCAAAGCACAAGATGGGAAGTAACCAGAGGTCACCCCCAAGGGTCTGGCACCAGTGACCTACTTTCTAGAGCCAGGCCCCACCTTTCAAAATCTCCAGAACTTCACCAAACACAGCCAGCATCAGGGAGCAACTGTTAGGGTCATGACTGCATGGCACACACTACATATTCAGACCACAGCACTCTGGAAGCCATGAGAACCGAATTTCAGCATCCACATCATGAGGATACTAGCCCCACTAATGTGCTGCTCCTTAGAAACCCAAGGAGGCCACAGTGGGAGAGCCAACCTAGAAGATGTATTTTTTCTCCAATTGTTTCGAATGTTTTGAAGTCTATGATCACATCACTCTAAATAACAGCTTATCTCTAAGCATCGCTAGTATTCCACTCTGTCTGAACTATTTGTGGCATTCCGCAATCTTTTCCCAAACATTACACGTAGAAACAGACACTATCAGGATACAGAAGAGGGAGATGATCTGGGAGGCTTGTCTCCTCTCTACTACTTATATAAGCATGGAGAGGGAGGGGACAGAGATAGAAGGGACTCGCTGTCCCCAGCAGAGCAGTGCATAGGCCTTTTGCAAGTGATCTCAATTTCTAATAAGTAAGATTTGGTTGGCCAGGACTTTCCATCAATCTTTCGTGGTTTCTTTGAGTTTGGAATAAAGATATATTATCTTCAAATAGAAGGTAGAATCCACAAGGTAAGGGTATTGAAACTCCTCAAACAACCCCAGATAACTTAGTGTCAAATTAATGTGTGTTGGCCAGAACACATTGCAGAAAGAGAGAAAAGACCCTTGACAAGGTCCTGGCAGTCGCCTAGAATAAGAAAGTTAGGAGAGATTTTGTGGCTTTGGTTGGACCTTTGAAGGTGAGGTCACTTTGACTAAAACTGGGCCAATTTCATGACTTTGGAGTCTAGGCGTGGTACACCTGTTCAAAGGTCACTGCCTGCAGACAGCCTCAGACAAATGGGTATGCATAAATGTCCCAGCACAACAGTTTTTTCTGATTACCATATTATCTCTATCTTCCTTTCTCTGCCAGCAGTGGACACCCATATATTGTGTGACATTATTCTTGGAGAACATGAACAAACATCACCTCACCTCAGACAGGAAGCCAATGACAGAGGAAAGTAAGGATGGATACCACAAGTCCAACTTGGTGAACCAGTGAGATTTACTGGGGTTCCTCACAAGAGTATGGGCAGGAACAGACTCAAACTGCATTACTGAAGCCCACCTCAGCATGGTGACAACTCACCAAAGGTGAAATGTTGGAGCTCACTTCACAGCTTCCAGGTAATTCCACAGGTCAGAGTACCTCTTCTAAGCAGTACAGTTTGTCCAAGCCTCCCCCAGGCAGCTCAACTGGCCAGAGAGTATCTCCCAGTAGTCTTTACTACTTATATAAGCTTGGAGATGGAAAGGCCTGATAAAACTTATCAGTTTCAGGGACTTCCTGAAGCTGTTGAATTGTGTACTTGCTGAGTTTTAATAAGCTTCCCTGCAGGGTAGAGTGTTTTACCTCCCTTAAGAACAAACTATGTCTTAAGAAGCTTCCTTCCAAGACAGAAAACTGCTTCACAACATCATAGTCTTGGTTTCTAGTCCTGATGGCTACATATTTGATATAGGTGGTTGTGATCATAACCATGAGCAGAACTAGAAGGAACCTGGTCTGTGACTAGCTCCAGACTACTCCCTCCCAGACTTCTCAAATGAGGGAAAAGGTATTGCTTATGGTAAGGCCATGAGGTTAGTAGTGGTATTGGCTGCAAGATTTGATTCCTGATCAATACACCTAGAGCAGGAAGGGTTCTCACATTGTCGTGCATGCCATACTGCTAAAAGTCTCTCTGAACAGAGAAACACCTGGCCAAGGCCTCCAGAGTCATGTTAGAGGCCTGGGTTTTCTCTGGCAGGGAAACTTCAGAATTAGTGAAAAATGACAATCAGATTCACACTTTCACAAACCTTGGCGCCATTTGAGAGAGATGGAAGTTGAGAAGACTCCCATGGGGTACAGCAACGACCCCAAATAAACATTCAAGGTCTGTACTACAGCTTGCTCTAAGGAGCCTTTCTTCCACGGCTCTGCAGCACACCCATTTAAATGCAAGCTCCTTGCCAGGCTCTGGAAAAAATCAGTAGGTAAACTATCCCTGTGTCTTACAATCCAAAAGATACTGGGGTCCTACTTACATTAATGCTTTGTGTTCATTATCCTGATCACTCTTCTCTCTCTCTCTCTCTCTCTCTCTCTCTCTCTCTCTCTCTCTCTCTCTGTGTGTGTGTGTGTGTGTGTGTGTGTGTGTGTGTGTGTGGTCATTTTTTTTACACTGAAAAAACTTTGAGAGAAAAGCCATTTGAGAATGGCTAAGGAGATGGTTAAGTTCATATCTCCAGCATCCATGAAAAAAACCAGAGCCAGGCACAGGGCTGGAGCATTAGTTCAGTGGTTAAGAGCACTTGTTGTTCTTGTAGAGGATCTGGGTTCAATTCCCAGCACCACATGCCAACTCACAACTGTCTGCTGCTCCAGTGCTAGGGGATCCCACATCCTTTTCTGACCTCTGCAGGCACCAGGGATGGACATGTACACAAATATGCAGGCAAAACACTTAAACACTAAACTAATAAAATCTAAACAAAAAAATTAAGATTTTTTTGAAGCCAGGAATGACCAGTTTCTTTGTTAGGGTTTCCATTGCTGTGATAAATAACACGACCAAAAGCAACTTGAGGAGAAAAGGGTTTATTTCCATTCATACTTCCACATCACAGTCCACTATTGAAGGAAGTCAGGGTAGGGACTCTAGGCAGGAACTGAAGCAGAAGCCATGGAGGAATGTTACTTACTAGCTTGCATCTCATGGCTTATTCTGCCCGACTTCTTATAGAACCCAGGACCACTAGCCCAGAGTTGGCACTACCTGCAATGGAATAGGAACTCCCAAATCAATCATTAATCATGAAAATGCTTGACGGACTTGCCTGTAGGCCAGTCTTGTGGAAGAATTCTTTATTTGAGATTCTCTCTTTCCAGCAATGTCTAGGCTTGTGTCAAGTAGACAAAAGCCAACATGCAAAACCAGTGACCCCAGTGTTGGGGAGCAGAGTCAACAAGGTCCCTGGGGCTCGCTGCCAGTCAGTCAGTCAGTCAGTCAGTCAGTCAAAACAGTGAACATCAGATTCAGTGACAAGACTGTCTATAAAGGTAAGGTGGAGCTGGGCAGTGGTGGCGCACGCCTTTAATCCCAGCACTTGGGAGGCAGAGCCAGGCGGATCTTTGTGAGTTCGAGGCCAACCTGGTCTACAGAGCAAGTTCCAGGGCAGGCTCCAAAACTACACAGAGAAACCCAGTCTTGAAAAAACAAAACAAAACAAAAGGTAAAGTGGAGAATGACAGAGGAGAATACTTGAAGTCAACCTCTGGTCTACACACACACACACACACACACACACACACACACACACACACTGACTGTAGGATATACATATACATATCCCACATATATGTGCCCTCCCCCAGAACCTGAGGATAGCTGGGCATGCCAGCACACACCTATCATCCTAGCACCTGAAAGCAGAAGCAAGAGACTCATCCAAAGTTCAAGGGCAGCCTGTGCTACACAGTAATTTTCAGGCCAGTCAGTACTGTACAGTGAAACCAATATCAACACTCAGATGGTAGAGTGCTTTCCTAGCATGCATGAAGACCTGGGTTTGCTCCCCAATACTGCATAAACTGGACATGGTGGCACATGTCTGTAATCCTCGTACTCAGAAGATGGAGACAGAGACACCAGCGGTTCAGTGTCCTCCTCACCTACACAGTGATTTCAAGGCTAGCCTGGGATACTTGAGACCCCATTTCAAACAAAGTACAGTGGGGAACGTGAGGACATTAGAGACACAGATGAGTTAGAGAAATGTTTCAATCCGATTCCCTCCAGCACAGAGCATCCCTCTGTGACCCTGCAGGGCTTAGCCATCCTTTCTCTTCCTAATTGCTGCATAACCCTTGTTGGTTCACCCACTAGCCTCTTCTCGGAAGCCTCTTTGGGTCAGCAGACACTTTTTCTTTGGCAGCATGTACCCTTCCCTCTGAGGAATAACAGATCTGCTGTCTTTTATGGTCTTGGACTCCCTGTTCAAATTAAGCCGTCTAGTCTGATGTACATGGCCCTCCCCAGTTCACAATTCCAAGCCTTAAACAATCACAGAGGAGTGTCTGGCTGCTCACCTCTCCTGGGTTCCTCAGCCACATTCCCCAACACAGGGTGGCTCTCCCCTCTTCTGCTTACACAGCACCCCTTACTGGTACATGCTGACCTCCTCCTTAACCATTTTCCACACAGACACTAACTTCTCAGGAAGCGCCCTCTGAACATGCACCCCCGGATGACCCTGCGTCACTCTCTACCACTCTCTGCCCTGCTCCCAGTTTCTTCTCACTGCATGTGTCACTGCCTGGTAACTGTTTTCTCTTTATTCCAGCAGAATAAACGCAGTGTGAAGTCACCTAGCAAGACTGAAGGGGCAGCGACCCTGCTCCTGATGCAGGCTGGTCAGCTTCTCTGCTTGCAGCATCTCAGGCCAGGGCATGTTTCCATTGCAATTGTTCCCCGGTTTAGGATGGGATTATGGCTTTGATAGAACCACTGGAGGTTGAAAACACAGTAAATCAAAACGGTGCCATCTTACTGCACCTATCGGCTGTGGATGATTGATTGATAAATAAAACACTGATTGGCCAGTAGCCAGGAGGAAGTATAGGCAGGACTGGCAGAGAGGAGACTAGAGAGAACAGGAAGGCAGAGAGGAGGAGACACCAGCCTGCCATCCAGGGAGCATCATGTAAAGGCAGCAGGTAAAGCCATGGAACACATGGCGACATATAGATGAACAGAAATGGGCTGAGTATAAGAGTAAGAGCTAGACAATGGTAGGCCTGAGCTAATGGCCAAGCAGTTTAAATAATATAAGCATCTGTATATTTATTTTATAAGTGGGCTATGGAACTGCTGGGGCTTGGCGGGACCTGGAGAGAAAAACTGTAGCTACCTATCAAACACAGCTGACATATCCTATGGTAAAAGTGTTCAGTACACATCTGTTAACCTACAGTTGGGAAAAATTACCTAGCAAGAGCTGGCGGTGCAGCTCAGTGGTGGAGCATATACCGAGCACACCTGGGATCCTGAATTCAATCTCAGCACATAAAATATTATCTAACATGATGCATATTGTAAATAAAACACTTAACAGATCACTTAATCTATGAAATACCCATTTCAAAGAAAAAATGCTGACCACATCAAACACTGCAGAGTACTGTCGTTCCCTGTACCGTCGCAGGGCTGTCTTGGAACTGGGCTGCCTTGGAATGGAAGAGAGTGTTGTACTGTGTTGTTAGCCTAGGAAAAGACCCAAACCCAAAGCATGGTTTTGTTGAATGTGTCTCTCAGTCTCACACCACTGGAGTAAAAAATTACGTCAGACCATGTGAGTCAGGACCGCTAATGGTGAGTTCTGGAGGATTCCCAGATGGGTGTTCAGCAAGCAACCAGTAGCTCACTTTGACCTCCCCACCTCCCCCCCCCCAGCCCCAGGGCATTGCCAAGTGGCTTGTTTTCCTCAAAATGTTTCGTCTTTGTACCACTAAGTCCCAAGGCTTGAGCTTATTTTGAGTTCCTGCCATGGGCAAGGAATTTGGCCTTCAGCGTCTTTAAATTCTTTGTCTCTAGAATGAGGATACACTTTGTTGAAATCATTATGCAACAAATGAACTATATACAAGGATAGGAGCAAAACAGAGACCAAGAATTTAGAGGAAACCACTAACCAGAGGGAGAAATGGAAAGACAACTGCTGACCACCGTGTGCATATGCCAATCCTCCAGAGATATGCGGTGAGGACAGGGACTAAAATGCCCTGGGTTTGTAAGAGTAGGAGGAAGGAGGACCCAGCTGAATTTTATTTTCAAGGACAGGATAGTTAGATACTTGCACGCTGCATATCTAAACTGTCTTGTAAGACAGAGTATTAAGGTAGCTGATATCTAGGCTATATTTAGGGTACCAATAATGCATCTGTAGGTATAGCCTAGAACTTTTCAAAGTCCTTAAACTGTATTTCCCATGGGTGACTGTAACATTTTGTGTCTAGTTTACCTTCCAATACCTCAGAAAGCCTTCTGTACGTGTTCTCGGTATTTGAATGTCTTTCAGACTTAGGGAAACCTTTCTGTTGATCAGTCCTCACAGGCAATGGACTCGGGCCTTCCACTGGAGTCAGAGTATGATTGACAATTTGAGGAAGGAATGCCTAAGCAATTAGTGGAGCCTGGGGGTGACTCTGAGGCCATTTGCAAAGACAAGCCACTCAGGCTCTAACCTAATAAAGGGGCTAATGCCTAATGAATTAATAATAATACAAAGGCGCTATTGGAAATTGGTGTTAGAAGAAGTGGACATGGGACCATGTCTGTGGGGCTGTATTTCACCATGACTCCTTCTATTTTCTTCTCTGCTTCTTTTCTGCCGTGAGGTAGACTTCGCTTCCTCCACCACATGCTTCTGCCGTCATGTAGTTCTTCCTAAACGCATGGAGCAGAGCAAGCGTAAGATTGTGAGCCAAATCAGCAGTCCCTCCCCTTACCTGGCTCTCAGGCACTTCATAAGAGCACCACAAAATTAACCACTTCAGAGCTGATCACAGGATGTCTTTCTCCTTTCGGAACCAGGGCCTTGAGATGCTGCTCACCACGGTCTATAGCCTCACTGTGAACTGTGAGTCTTCTGCTAGAGGCCCAGAAATAGAGAGGGGTCTCAGGTGAGCAGACATGTTTGAAGAGCCAACTCGTCCCTGTCCACTGCTGGGTGGCCCAGGGTCCTTCTGCAGCTGTTCACTTATTTCCTGCTCCTTTTTTTTTCCCAGCCTCGCTGAGAGCTTTATGATGGACTGTGTGAGCTACCCATGACCCTCCAGTACAGTCACGCTTTGCTGGAGATGGCCAGTCCTTGAGGCTGCCTGAGTCAGGTCTCTAGCCGGGAACTGCCACGACTGCCGTCTTACAGCAGCTCCCCGGCTGACCATCTCACTCTGCCCCACAGCCTTTGTAAGAATCAATCACTTACACTGGTGGCCTCGCGCTAGCCTGAGCTATTCATTACAGAATAAAACACACCTTTGTGCGCACTCTTCCCGGCTGAGGCTTCCTTCGAGCTCCCTTACTTCCTCTCCCCCGACTCTCCTCATGCACTTCCGTTTCCCCCGACTCTCCTCATGCACTTCCGTTTCAGCTCAGTGATTCCAGGCCCACTCGTCAGAGCCATCGTTTACTAGCGATACGTTTTTAGATGATCTTTCTCCGTGATGAACCTCGGTTTGCTCACTGTACAATGTACCGTAGGGCTGAGGAGAAGGCTCCCCTGGTGAAGTGCCTGTGCAACCTTGATGACACGAGTTCAAATCTCCAGAATCCATGTAAGGCAGGTGCAGTAGTGCCTGTCCCACAGGGGTGTCCCAGGACCCAGAGGTGAGCTGAGACAGGAGAATCTCTAGTGTACACGGCAGTGAACAATGAAATTCCTGTCTCAAACATGGAGGACGGTGAGAACTGCCAGCCCAACCGACCTGCCTGCTCTCTGCTTCCTGCCTTACCCCACGGGGAATGAGATCTTCTCTAGACACACAAATTTTAAATATAGGCAGACTAAGAAAAATTGAACCCGTTGACTTTTATGAGATAGCTTCAATGGTAAATTCAGTCATCAAAGTTTTAATAAAGTGATAGGAGAAAATCGTTCTCTGTAGTAATATGCAGTCACTGTTAGTGCCTTTATTATTTAGTGTTTTTCTTTTCAGAATTGCAAAGATCACTTTGTTTCCTTACGCACAACACACACACACACACACACACACACACACACACACAAAAGCCCCACTCAGCTTCTTTTGGGGGCCTTTTGTAGATGGATATTAAATGTTGATTGGGATTTAAAAACAATTCCCAATAAGACAAATTAAATTTCCCAATTAATAACCATTCTATACAGTTTAATTGAGCCTATCTTTAGAAGTCTTGTATTTTCTTTTTCCCTGTGTTGTGCATGTGATGGGCGTATGTCTGGTGTACCTGTGTGTGTTGTACATGTATGTGATGAGCATCGATGTGTATATGTATGTGGCTTGTGTTCCTGAGGGCAACGTGTCTGGGGTAAAAGTGCACCTGTTGACATCAGGTGTCGTTCTTGATTCCTCTCCTCCTTATTCAGTGAAGCAGGTCTCTCAGCTGGAGCCAGAGCTGGCCAGTACACTGATGGCTAGCCGGCTTGCTACGGGGATACCATCTCTGCCTTCTGAGCACTGGAATTGCGGGCTGGCTGCTACATCCACCGGTATTTATGTGGGTTCTGGGGCTCAGAACCTAATCCTCATACTGCCTGACAAAGACTGAAACTACTGAGCATCTTCCCAGCTCTTGTTTTATTAAGAAGGTAAAAAAAAATGATAAATTTCAAAATAAAAACAGTAGAATCTGATATATCTGGATATATAGAGAGATCAGTAGAAACAAATGAAATTCAACAATAGCCCCCTCGCACATAAAGTTAATTGATTTTTAGTGAAATATAAAGATAAGTCGGTGTTTTAAAAAGGGCATTTTTAAGGTGTAAGAATCATTTGAGAGCCACAACCAAAAACTGAACTTTGACTTATACTTGCATCATGAAAAAAAATTCTTTTAAATGCATCATAGATCTAATATATGCTATAAAACTATTCAAAACTATTCAAATAAAACCCCTGAGGGACAAGCTGTGGGACCTTGGGTTAGGCAGACTCAGGACTTTCTTTCTTTCTTTCTTTCTTTCTTTCTTTCTTTCTTCCTTCCTTCCTTCCTTCCTTCCTTCCTTCCTTTCTTTCTTTCTTTCTTTCTTTCTTTCTTTGTAATAGAATCTCATGTAGCCCAAGATGCATCCACCTTGCTATGTGACAGAGGATGACCTTGAATTTCTGATCCCCCTGCTTCTGAGTCCTGAGTGCAGTAGTACTGGCGTGTGCCCTGTGTCTGGCCCATGCAGTGCTGGAGATCCTTCCTGGACTTAATGCCTGCAATGCCACTGGGCTGTACCCTTATTAGGCAAGGATTTCTTAAAAGAAAACATGAATCAGTTTGACCTCACCAAGAACAAGAACATGGGCTCTTTGTAAAACAACTAGCCAGCTCCATTATGAATAAACTACTTCTAATCCAGAGTTCAGCCATGATTTGTTTTGCCAATTATTGAAAAACATTTAACAACAACAACAACAAAACAAACAAGTGAAACAGTTAAATAAAATATACTCTAAATTCAACTGTAAATACAAAGCCGTCATATTCCTTTACTTTGATTTAAAAACAATACCAAATCAGAAAAACCATTTTGTTTATGACAGTTTCAAAAACATTAAGAGTAAGGGCTAGCAAAGGAGATAAGTGACCTCTCTAATGAAAAAATGAAAGGAAGAAATTGAAGCAGGCACTACATATTAGCAATGCCTCTGGTGTTCAACAATCTGTAGAGTCCACATCATGAAAAATAGTTAAGGTGTCAAAAGTAATCTGCAGATTCCACACAATCCCCCATCAAAATTCCTGCTATATTCATTACAGGGTTTCTTTCTTTCTTTCTTTCTTTCTTTCTTTCTTTCTTTCTTTCTCTCTTTCTTTTCCAAGACAGGGTTTCTCTGTGTAGTTTTGGTGCCTGTCCTGGATCTTGCTCTGTAGCCCAGGCTGGCCTCGAACTCACAGAGATCCACCTGGCTCTGCCTCCCGATTGAAGGTGTGCACCACTGCAGCCCAGCCAGGTTTTTTTTTTTTTTTTTTAAGTCCTAAAATTCATATTGAAATATAATGACCCAAATATCCTGAGCAAAAAGAGCAATGCTAGCCCAATAACTGATTTCAAAAGACATTACAGAGCCATAGTAACAAAAAGAGCATGGTGCTGGTATGAATACACAACAGGCATGTTGATCAAAGGAATAGAATGCAAGACCCAGAAATCAACTCAGGAAGCTAACAGTCACCGGATTTTACACAAACTTGCCAAAAACACGCTAGAATAAAGACTTTCTCTTTGGCAAATGGTGCTGGGAAAATTGGATATTCACGTGTATACAAATAAAAATCATGTCCCTGTCTCTGTCCCTGAACAAAAGTCGATTTTTGGACCAAAATGGACCAATGACCTCAACCTAAACTCTGAACCTGAGCCTTTGAAATGGAAAGAGGATCAGTGAGCAAACACCTCAGTATGTAGGGATGAGCAATGACTTTCTGAGCAAGACTCCTGCAGCTGGGAAAAGAACATCAGGAATTAACAAATGGGGTCATGTGAAGTGAGGACAACTTCTTCACAGCAACAGAAACAGAGTGAGGAAGTGTGTGGAATGGGAGAAAATATTTATTAACTATCATTGAACACAGGCTAATACCAGACATATATAAAGAACCCGAGTCAGATGCCCAGGGGTATGCTTTTCATCCCGGGACTTCTGAGTCAGAGGCAGAAAGATCTGGAGTTTGAGGCAAGCCTCAGCTACATAAAATACTCTCTCAAGAAAAGAGGAGAAGGAGGAGGAGGAGAAGGAAGAAAAGAAGAAAAAAGAAGGCAAAAAATTAAGCCCTATAAAATAAAATCACCCAATGAGTAAGTGAGCAAATAGACAGGTTATTCTCAAAAAAGTACATAATGGCCAAAAAAATGTATAAAAAATAGTGCTCTACATCCTTAGTCATGAGAAAAATAAGAAAAGTGAAAACTATATTGAGTCACACCATCCAAAGTGGGTACTGCCATGAAATCGAACACTGAAGAGGATGTTGGCAGCTGGCTTTGGGGATGGTGGCATACACTTACACACTGTTGATGAGGATGTAAATATGGGCAGCCACTCTGGATATCAGTATAGAGGTTCCTAAAATAAAACCTGAAAATAGAACTACCATATGAGCCAGTATACCATGCCAGGGAATATACCTAAAGGAATACAAGGCAGCATGCCACAGAGCTACCAAAGTCATTGTGGCAACATTCACAAGTCAAGATACAGAGCCAATCTGGATACCCATCAGTAGATGAGTAAAGAAAGGGTCTTGTGTGTGTGTTTGAGTGTGTGTATGTGTGTGCATGTGTGCATTGTGTGTGTTTGTGCTCATGTGTGTGCATTCAAATGCATGTGTGTGGTATGTATGTATGAGTGTGTGTGTGTGTGTGTGTTTGTGTGTGTGTGTATACACATGAACTACATACTGTATACTAGCTAATCTCCCCATTTCCTCTCCCCTCAGATTTTCTCCCTCATTCATGACATTACCCTAGAATTGTGGAGAAGAGGAGGAGAAGGCAGACTTCTGAAAGTTCATAGCTAGTTACTAATGCTTTGCATATTGCAGAGGACACCTGCCGGAGAACAGTGTT
Organism: Peromyscus leucopus; assembly: GCF_004664715.2. Taxonomy (NCBI): domain Eukaryota; kingdom Metazoa; phylum Chordata; class Mammalia; order Rodentia; family Cricetidae; genus Peromyscus; species Peromyscus leucopus. The sequence goes on along the minus strand of NC_051067.1, from coordinate 133,523,174 downwards.
CTAGTAAAAACTATCTTGGGACATGAGCACCAGGCCACTGTCGATGGCCAAGGCCTGTGACAGATACACAGATGCTTGCCCAGTGTCCCTGTGGCTTTCCTCTCTAGGCAGTCCACGGGAGTTATCCTTCAAAGAGTCAAAGTTCTTGCCAAGCCATCTTTCAGCCAAAATTCTTTTTCCTCTGGTTAACAGGAAAAGGAGGAAGACGAAATCCCACCCATCCTTTTCTGAACCGATTATTTTCCATTTGAAACTGATGAGCTTCCTACAGTGAAGCCAAGTTATTTTGTTCAAACAGTCAAAGACCTCAGCATGGGTGGAAAGAATACTGAAACTACATTTTGCTGAGATTTTTTTTTAAGTTAAACTCAGTTTTCCCTCAAAATGTAGCTGTCCATCATTCATCCTTGACAGAAGAACTTTCAGAGAACATCACAATATTCACTCATCATATTCCAAATGTGACTCCGTATTTCATGTGTCTTCAAGGGATCAGCCTATATTTTGGAATATATACTCAAAACACTTGTGGGAAGGACCCCAGATAAGGTGTCGGTGACCTGCTGTGTTGCACAGAGTGTACCCACACTGCTCTGTGCTGTTATTGTCAAGGATCGCCACACTGAGGGGCGGCTCAGGTCATAGGAGCCTGTGACTGTGGCAATCCTTCAAGGCTCACAGCTTGTGAGCAGTAACGGGCAGGATAAAATATAGACCATAAGTCTCAGTGACATAGGGTCCTTCCTACACCTCCCCCCATATAAGATTCTTAAAGTCGGGAGAATTAAGGAGTAGAGTTAAAGGTTAATCAAGGTCACAAGAAGAAACTGCTTTTAGTGAAGAAAATCAGAAAATGGGATAATTCATCTAGTCAGGCATATTCTTGTTTTTTCAAAGATGTGTTTTATTTTTAAGTGTGTGTGTGTGTGTGTGTGTGTGTCTGTCTGTCTGTCTGTCTGTGTATGTGTGTGTGTATATGTGTGTGTGAGTGTGTGTGTGAAGCTGTGTATGGCAATGTGCACATGAGTGCAGCACCTACAGAGGCCATAAGAGGACATCATAACCCTTGGAGCTGGAGTTAGAGGTGATTGTGAACCTCCACATGTAGATACTGGGAACAGAACTCTGATCCTCTGGAAGAGCAGCAAGTGCTCCTAAATACCGAGCCATCGCCAGCCCCTCAAGCATGCTTTTAATGTAAGAACCACAATCAAAGGTGTTGGGATGACTCCAGCTTCATAAAAGAAACGGGGAACATCTGAAAGGGTCCTCAGACCTGGCCAAAGGGGGATTGTTGCAGAGAGTTCAGAAACACAGGAAGTGGAGCCAGCAAATGGAAGATTATTCAGGCACTTAGGAGGAGACTCAGGGTGGCTTTTCCCCAAACATTCATGTGGGAGTATTGAATGAAAATGGAGTTTCATCTGCTAACAATAATGCTGTAAGCATTTACATTGATAAACCTGAGTTAGTCAGCTTTCCATCACTCTAACAAAGTACCTAAGGTAATAAACTTACAAAGAAAAAAAAGGTTTGTTTTGGCTCATGGTTTTTGAAACTTTCAGAAGCCAGTATAATATCCCCATCCCAAGGCCTGAATTTCCTCACATCTGCAAAGACCCTTTTACATGTGATGTGACATGGTGAACTCAGGGACCAGGACACGGCATCTCTGGGAGGTGACATGGTGAACTCAGGCACTAGGACATGGACATCTCTGGGAGGTGACATGGTGAACTCAGGGACCAGGACACGGCATCTCTGGGAGGTGACATGGTGAACTCAGGCACTAGGACACGGCATCTCTGGGAGATGACATGGTGAACTCGGGCACTAGGACACGGCATCTCTGGGAGGTGACATGGTGAACTCAGGCACTAGGACACGGCATCTCTGGGAGGTGACATGGTGAACTCGGGCACTAGGACACGGCATCTCTGGGAGGTGACATGGTGAACTCAGGCACTAGGACATGGTGTCTCTGGGAGGTGACATGGTGAACTCAGGCACTAGGACATGGACATCTCTGGGAGGTGACATGGTGAACTCAGGCACTAGGACATGGTGTCTCTGGGAGGTGTTATCTGTGTTCCTCAGGACAGGATGAGAACGCAGTCACACACCACACACTCTCCTTCCAGCCTTAGAGATTCACTCCTCTCTTCCCAAAGGCTTTCTAACCTAATTATTTATTTAGAAAATACAAAATCAGCCTGGAAGAGTAACATATTAAACCTTATGTGTAAAGATTCTAGCAGGAGGGTGAGGACCCTGGAAAATAGCAGTGGTGAGGGGTGAGGGTGTTTGTGTACTCTAAGCAAGAACTCATCAACTCTGAATTTTTCCTAAGATTCACTTATCCTCAGAGAAAGTACATGGCAGGGTTTGAGGAAATCAAGTTCTCACAGACATCCTTCTATAATACCTTCATGTCTACATTGTCCTTATTGTAAACTAAGAATAGCCCTTAAAACCACAATGTACTACGTGGATAATGTTTAAAAGCTGTGTGTGAATGCCCTTCAAAAAGGATAACAAGTCCAATTAGCAAACATCCTGGCAAGGTCTGGTTCTGAATTGTCCCTTACAGACTTGTTCTGCAGCAGGTGACAATACGTAGGGGTCTGAGGACTCCTGAGAGATGGGACTCGGGGGAGAAGACCACTGGGTGCAGGCCTTTGAAGGTTATAGGCTGGCCTAGAGTTCTTGCTCCTCTCTCTGCTTCTTGGTCTGCCGTGATGTGAACAGTCGCCACGCCTCCACCACAAACGGAACCAACCCACCAAGCCCTCCCTGACGTGATGCCTCTGCCCGCTGAAACCATAAGCCAAAATGAACCCTGATGTAGCAGGAATCTTAAAAGTTCTTATTAATAAAATCAAACCCGAGGCGAGTTATTGGGGTCCATGCTGGTAGATCAGAGAGACAGAACAAGCCACATCTATCTCACCTCGCTGGATCCTCAGCTGGTCTTGTCTCCTCAGACTGGAGGCCTCTGAGTCCTCATCCAGAATGGGTCTCAGCTGAATTACTGCTCAAAAGCCTGAATGCTTAACCAGCCAAAAGCTTAACCAGCCAAATGCTTCTAGTTTCTGGTCCTCACGCCTTATATATCTTTCTGCTTTCTACCCCCACTCTCTGGGATTAAAGGCTGGCTTTCTGGGATTAAAGGCGTGTGTCACCATGCTTGGCTATTTCCAATGTGACCTTGAACTCATAGAGATCCAGAGGGATTTCTATCTCTGGAATGCTAGGATTAAAGGTGTGAGTGCCACCATTTTCTAGCCTTTGTATCTAGTGGCTGTCTGTTCTCTGACCCCAGATAAATTTATTAGAGTACACAATATTTTGGGGAACACAATACCACCACACCCTCCCTCTCAGGAGTTGTCTCTCTTGGGCTCTTTGACTCCAACAACATAAAAGTGCCCTGGCGAGTCTGACTGGTCCCAGTGTTCTTGAGGATGTCACTGCCCATATTGAGTAGGTGGCTGACTTAGGCTTGGGCCAGATGACCTGATAAGTCTCGTTTAGTTAGGAGGTGACAGCTGGGTGGGAAGTCCAAGCCACACACATTCAGGGACTCTGATTCTCTCACTGTGGAGTTTTTAGCCTGCACCTCACGGGTGGGAAACCTGCCGCTCAGCCCAGAGTGCAGACTCTGGCACAGCACTTGGATGAGATGAGAGAAAGGGACAGAGTCAATCAAGCCAGGCTATGTCTAAATTACAAAAGGAAGCAGTGTGGAGACCATGCTTGTCTGCCTTGCTGGTGACCCGCCCTCTGTCTAACCGTCAAGGCTCTAGGGAGATCACCAACAAACATTATGTCTAATTATTAAGCACTCAGGACTCTGTGAAAGAAGAGAAGAAATAATGTAATATCAGAAGATATCAGAAGGCAGAAAGTAATTTGTAAATAAGCAGTTTAGTAGCCAGAAAGCAGGACATTATTTATTTTATCATCATCATCACCAACAACAACATTCTTTGGAGACAATATCTCAGCCTACAAGTCAAACTATCCTGGAACTCATTATGTAGCCTAGGCTGGCCTTGAATTCACAGTGATCCACCTGCCTCAGTCCTGAGCAGTGGGATAACAGATGTAAGCCATCATGCTCAGCTCTTGGACATAATTTAAACGAATAAACACATCCAAATGGGGTTCATTTAATAAGAAAAATCTTATGTAGAACAACTCCTGAAATTTTAATCAAGAATAATACAAATGGTGAGAAAACATAAGCCAGTGGAATAAATATATGAAGCTTTTACAGATAGTTTCCTTGAATTTAATTTATACTTTAAACTAGACAAACGTAATTTTCCAAAAATTAAAAGCAGAGATGCAAAACTGGAAGAGACGGGCTGGGAAAGTGTTTCCCTGGCCTGGGTCCAGTTCAACCCTGCTTATGTCTCTGTAGCCTGAACTCCCAACCTCTGCTTCCTCCTGCTTTCATCCACCTCTTCCCCTGGCCACACTCCACCTCCCACCTTCTACCACAGCCCCACCCCACCCCGGGTCACCACCCTCCCCTTCCCTTCCTTTCTTATCTGCTCTCCTTGTCTTGTGGAACATGGCCTCAACTCTGAACCAACTTCCCAACCACTTAATGCAGTTAGCATCGTTTAAAATAATTATTCAAACCTCCGCCACCCCCACTTCCAACAGGTTCTTCTCTGTGTAGCCCATGCTGGTCTCTAACTCGCAGTCTTCATGCACCAGCCTCCTAGGCTCTGGGACTATACACATGCACCACAATGCCAGCTGAACACCAAAGTCCCTGTTCTCAGACCACTGAGGTTTCGGTGGTACAAGGTCAGTCCAGTGTACACTGGTATGCATACTTAACACACGTACACATAATAAACTCTCAGATGATAAGGCTAATGAAGAAAAAGCAGAAGCTGGGGAGATGGCTCAGGAGTAATGGGCTTGTGGAAGCATGACAGAGTTCCGTCCCCGAACCCCACCTAACTACTGGGCTGGTGTGGCAGCCTGCTTGTAAGTCAAGTGGAAGGAGGTGGTGGCAGGATCCCCAGGGCAAGCTGGCTATGGAGACTAGCAGAACTGGCAAGCTCTGGGTTCAGCAAGAGACCCTGGCTCAGCCAATGAAGTGTAGAGCTTGAGACAGTCACCTTTCCTTAACCTTCCTATGACTATGTGCTCCCACACATGTGTACCCACCCCTACAGACATAGATCTGTGCAGAAGAGGAGGATGAAGAGGAAAGGAAGGAAGAAGAAAGGGAGGAAGGAAGGGAGGAAAGAAGGGAAGGAAGGAAGGAAGGAAGGAAGGAAGGAAGGAAGGAAGGAAGGAAGGAAAGAAGGAAAGGAAAGGAAGGAAGGAAGGAAGGAAGGAAGGAAGGAAGGAAGGAAGGAAGGAAGGAAGGAAGGAAGGGATCTCCAAACTGTCTATCACACATTGGCTAATTATCTGGATCAAAAGTGGTTACACACAAGACAGTCGTGCTTAATCCTCATTGAATCCACTCAGTAGTTAATGTCATGGTTTTGTTAATGTCATGGTCACATATACTGTTGAATTTAGGAAAGTTCTCAGAGCCTCGGAATGAGGAAGCAGCTGACCTGAGATTTGAATCCGGAGTTTCTGTTTCCAGAATCGTGCACTTTATCAGCAAACTGCAAAGCTACAGGCCCCCTTGCCCATGTCGGCTGACGTGAAAGCTTTCAGCTCTCTCCTGCCTGTTTCAGCTGTCATGTGTGTTCAATCTTCTCTGTATTTACTCAGATTAGTTGTTGCGTCTTGTCAAGCTCCCCATACCTGGGCTCTGTTCTAGCATCTTCTTAGGTTTCTTACACCTTCACTAGACAACCTCTTTTTCCTTTAAAAAAAAAAAAAAAAAAAAAAAAAAAGACCAGGTCCAGGGCTGGTATGTACTCCGTGGGAAGGCTCTTGCCCAGATCAGACCATGAGTGACTGGTGCTCTGGCTGAACGCTGCAGCCCAATAGGAAGGGGCAGTACTGGGAGAACGAGGTGCTTTCTTTCTGCCCTGCTTAGTTTTAAGCTTGGAAGGAGATCAGGGTCTAAGGAGTAACGTTTCTTGAGGGAGGCTTTCAATCATTCTCTGACATCAACACCCGCCACCTTTTTATTCCCACCCACTCCATCCCTACATTCTGATAGGCTCTCCAGGAGTGGCTGGAAACTGTGCTGGTTGTGTGGGGCACTTTAGCTAACCTGAAGTTCTTCAGAGCGCAGGGCACAGGGAGGCTGGGGAAAAGAGAAAGAGGCCAAGGGGCTGTGAGGAGAACAGAATTGAAGCCAGGCAGACCTGTATCTTAACACCTGATTGGTTAGACAAGGAGGGCTGAAGCCAGGCAGATCTGTATCCTAACACCTGATTGGCTAGATCAGCAGGGTTGAAGCCAGGCAGATCTGTATCCTAACACCTGGTTGGCTAGATCAGCAGGGCTGAAGCCAGGCAGATCTGTATCTTAACACCTGATTGGTTAGATCAGGAGGGCTGAAGCCAGGCAGATCTGTATCCTAATACCTGATTGGTTAGACAAGGAGGGCTGAAGTCAGGCAGATCTGTATCCTAACACCTGATTGGCTAGATCAGCAGGGTTGAAGCCAGGCAGACCTATATCCTAACTGTGTGTGTGTGTGTGTGTGTGTGTGTGTGTGTGTGTGTGTGTGTGTGTGTGTGTGTGTGTTTTCACAGTAACTACGGGCTAAGCACAAGCGTCATTCCACAGAAATCATACGCCTTATTTTGACACGGGGTCTCTCATGGCTTGACCAGGCTAGCTGGTGAGCCCAGGGTAGTGATCTCATTTTTATATTAATTTTCACTCTAGGCAAATGCCCTCTAAATCTACATATCTTACCTTCTGAAAGCCTAGTTGTTTCTTTTTTCTCTTCTCTTTTCTCTCTTTTTTTTTTTCTTCTGAGACAGGGTTTCTCTGTGTAGTTTTGGTGCCTGTCCTGGATCTCACTCTGTAGACCAGACTGGCCTCGAACTCACAGAGATCCGCCTGGCTCTGCCTCCCAAGTGCTGGGATTAAAGGCATGCACCGCCACCACTGCCCGGCGCCTAGTTGTTTCCAACAGTACATTTTGCCTATATCGGCAACTGGACACTCAGAAACCTCAACAATACTCTTCCTCCTCCCAAACATGCCCCTGCTTTCTCCCAGGTGTTGAGGGAACTGCTGTTCTTTATGAGTTCACCTGCTACTTTAAAAAAGAAAAAAGAAAAAGAAAGAAAATATCTCACATTTAATATGCTGTGGTAATTTTATAACCAATTAGTAAAATGCATAGCATGCAGCATGGGCCAGATGCTTGAGTCTCTGCACATGCTGAATCATCTAATCTTCACAATCCGATGGAATCCTTGCAATTATTAATTACTATCTGACAGCTAAGAAAACGAAGGGACAAACATTTGGTCAACCAGACAGTTAACACTCGTGGCAGATATCCGGATTTGAACCCAACTTTTATGAAATCATATTTCAGGACAGTCGAAGGTAGGGGTAAGGGAACTTCATGGAGATCACCCGAATCAACACTGAAGGAAGACCCCAGAGACGGGTTTGCAGAGGAACCTGTTCCTGCAAATCAGAAGTAAACCGCAAAGGCCGTGGAAAAGGGTTATCCTCAGACAGTGCCAACAAAAGGTAGGCCAGGCTACCCAGGGAGGAAAGAAGACAGACCTGCAAATGTGAGAAGCTAAAAGCAAGGATACCAAGTCTTTGACAAGCAGAACAAAAAAAAAAAGTCAGGGCTGAGCAATCACCTCCATCTCCCCTGTGCTCCTGCCTCCCTTTTATAGCCCATGGGGTTGATTTTATAATCATCGTGCAAAGCACGTTTTTAGTGGCCCTAGAAATGTTTGTAAGAGGTGGGAACTCCACCTCATTCTATATTTTAAGTATAAATTATTATTTTTAAAAGAGGTAAATTATTCACTGGTTGTTTATCTTTTAGTTATAAACAGAAAAGAATGGGATATTGAATTATGTGAAACTAACTTGTGGACTTAACAATCTATAGGTAGGAGTTGATTTTATAGTTTATATGACAGATTCTGAGTGGCCATTCAAAGTCAGAGCTGCACATTTAATATACCTTGGATATTTAAGATTACTTCTAGTCCCAGATGTTCTTTTTTAAAAATTGTGTGTGTGTGTGTGTGTGTGTGTGTGTGTGTGTGTGTGTGTGTGTGAGTGCATTACCATCAGAGGCCTGAAGAGGGTATCAGATCCACCTGGAGATGGAGTTAAAGGTAGTTGTGAGTTGTCTGACTTGGGTGCTGGGACCCAAACTCAGTTCCTCTGAAAAGCAGTACTCATTCTTTACCTCTGAGCTGTCACCCCACCCCCATGTCATTTTTTAAAAGAATTGTTTGCTAGAGACTGCTTGTCCTTGGTTGTCTTGTGAGCTCTGTAAGCCTTCTGCAACATCCTTGGCCACTCCCCCAACCCCCAGTTTTCCTAATTATGTGCTGTGAGAGATTGAAAATCTGAGTATGTTGCATATGTGGTATAAAACCGGGCTGGTGGGGTTAACTAACAAATGATCACCACTTGAAGAGGTTGGTGTGTGGAACCCTCTGAAGGAAAAGTCACCTCTGAGTTTCAGGCTGGAAGGTCACTGGCAATAATTGCTTATTAAAGAAACACAATCCGTGTCTTTTTACATTTTCAGTGTATGTGTGAAGAATCGTTCACAAATTGAAGTATCTATATGCTGGTCCTGAACATAATCAATAACATTCCAATCATGGAAAAAGATCATTTCATAATGGAATCAAAATATATAGATCAAACAAGTAAATAGATGTTCTACATTATCCAGGCATAGAAAAAAAAAAGTTGAGAAAACCCATCAAACAAGAGAAAAATGATTCTCCTCGTGCGGGAAGGACTGCTTCTTTTTACTTTCCAAGTACCCCACAGGAATGCACTTATTGTGGAAACTAATGCCTTTTCTACTTCTCTCTACATGACTCTATGTTGAAACATGGAGACACAGCTGTGGTGTGCAACCTTGTGTCAAGGAAACAAGCTGTAAATCTAAGGTTTCCACTCCATTGCAGCATTCCAGCTCTAGCCATTATTCTCTCTCACTGACTCTGTTATGCAGAACTATCCTAAGTGTTGGATTAATCTCTTTAAACTTCTATTTGTCTTTGGCCTTGTGTGTATGTGTGTGTAGAAGTTCCTTTGTTATGCACGGGTGTGCAGGTGCCTGGAGACCTACCAGAACCGACAGCAGATGTGTGATATTGTATTCCCCCAAATATTGTGCATTCTAATAAACTTATCTGGGGTCAGAGACAGAGCAGTCACAATATTAAACATGAGGATAGGCAGTGGTAGCACGCGCCTTTAATCCTAGCATTCCAGAGGCAGAAATCCGTGTGTTCAAGGATACAGACAGGCATGGTGACTCATCACGCCTTTAATCCCAGAAAGCGAGCCTTTAATCCCAGGGAGTGGTGGTAGAAAGCAGAAAGGTATATAAGGGGTGAGGACCAGAAACTAGAAGCATTTGGCTGGTTAAGCATTTGGCTGGTTAAGCATTCAGGCTTTTGAGCAGCAATTCAGCTGAGACCCATTCTGGATGAGGACTCAGAGGCCTCCAGTCTGAGGAGACAAGACCAGCTGAGGATCCGGCGAGGTGAGGTAGCTGTGGCTTGTTCTGTCTCTCTGATCTACCAGCATTGACCCCAATAACTAGCCTTGGGTTTGATTTTATCAATAAGAACTTTTAAGATTCATGCTACACAGGTGTCTTTTCCAATTGCTTCTCTATTTCTGAGACAGTCCCTAACTGAACACAGGTCTCACTGGTGTAGTGACACTGGCTGGCCATCAAGCCCCAGGGATCTTTCTGTCTCTACTGGCCCGGGACTAGGATTATAGGTACACACCACCACACCTAGCTTTTAATGTGGATGCTGGGGATCAGAACTCAAATCCCCACACATAGCAAAACTTTACTGACTATGGCCATCTAAATGCCCAAATTAACTTTTTAACAATGTTTTCTTTATCCAGTTTGAACACAAGGTAGCATGTAGCCCAGGCTGACCTCTGAGCCATCTCTCCAGCACCACTCCTGTACTTTAGCAGTGGATTTCCCAGCACAGTTCTCTGTTCATTAAAATGCACCTCCTTGGGGCTGGAGAGATGGCTCAGAGGTTAAGAGCACTGACTGTTCTTCCAGAGGTCCTGAGTTCATGAGTTCAATTCCCAGCAACCACATGGTGGCTCACAACCATCTGTAATGAGATCTAGTGCCCTCTTCTGGCTTGCAGGAATATATGCAAGCAGAACACTGTAAACATAATAAAATAAATAAATATTTAAAAAAAAATACACCTCCTTGAACTACCCGACTCCTGCCTGAGGATCTGCAGTCCTAAAGACAGAGGGACTTGAAGTGCTTACCTTTTCATGCTGGCTCTGGATTCTTGCTTCCCCCCGGTTTTCCAGACCTGCCCTGTTCCCTGTCAGCCTTAGGTTGCTAAAATTTCACATAATGAACCTGGGGGACTTCCTGTGATCTCATAGTTCCTCATGTTTTTTTACCTTCTAAGCCTTTGGTGACACCTTTTCTTTTGCTCCAATGAACATGTAAAACATTTCTGCTTATCTTTTTAGTGTGTGTGTGTGTGTGTGTGTGTGTGTGTGTGTGTGTGTGTGTTGCCTGAGTGTATGTGCCCCATGTGTGTGCCTGGTGTCTGTGGAGGACAGAAGAGGGCACTGGATCCCCTGGAACTGGGGCTACTCATGGTTGTGAGCCTGCAAGTGCATGCTGGGAACTGAATCCCAGTCCTCTGCAAGAGCAACGGGTACTCCTAACTGCTGAACCATCTCTTCAGAGCCTTGTTTCTGTATTTTAGAAATGGTGGTAAAATATACACGATCTAAATCTTACCATTTAAATTCTTTTCAGTATCGCCTTCACTGACAACCAGTGCATTCACAGAGCTGGATGGCTCCCCCTAACAAGATGGGGAAGCTACTCACCATTCTCTGTGCATGTAAATCCAGCAATTCGAATCAGGTGGACAGAGAGTGAGGGAAGCAAAGTGAGGTCTGCTGAGAGGCACCAACCCTGATCATCTGAATTCCTTCCCTGCAACTCACATTGTAGAGGGGTAGAATTGACTGTCACAAGTGGTTCTCTTGTGCCGTGGCACAAGCACTCACACCAACTAACTAACTAACTAACTAACTAACTAACTAAATAAATAAATAAATAGACCGAAGTAAGCATGGAAAACAATCCCAGAATGCATAGGGAGGAAGGAGAGAACCAGCTTCTATGAATTATTCTCTTATTTCCACGTGCCTGTGGTGGCATGTACACACCCCTTCACACACAAATAAAGAAATTAAAATGTGAAAAAGAAAAACAACTCAAAAATCAGCTCAAAAATTTTTAAGTGAGAAATAAAAGCAAAGATTTCAAGCGAGTGAGGAGAGAATTTTATTAGCAATTACATGTCAGAGTTAACGATGCTATGGTTCTGTAATTATAAACTCCAAGCAAAAACCAGACACTGACTTTCTCAGTATGTGAAGGGCTGACAATGGTTCTTCCGATGGCTGAATTTGGAATCTAAAGCATCAGACTGCCACCTACTGGTTCCCTCCAGCATTTACAGGAAAGAAATGGAATATGAAAGGGGGAAACTTTCACTCTGCCTGTAACTTCTCAGAAAATTAGGTTAAAATAAGTCGGCCAGCCAGCCAACTATCCACCCACCCATTCATTCATTCACTATCCATTCATCCACCCACCTACCTTTTATGGAGAAAGAAATGCCCACTCTTTCTGTAGTTTCCCAGCCCAGCTAATCCTAGACTTGAGGGAGGCATTGGGAAAACAATTTCTCTGGGTTCTGGGTAGACAATTCTGCCTCTGAATCCTTGAAGAATATTTGAGTTAAGTGACATTACACTCCCATACAATTAAGTGGTAACAGACGCCTTAAGGCTAAGATAAAACAAACGAAGCCATTCTCCACGGAGGGTGTGTGCAGAACAGGAGCAGCGCGAGGCAGACGTCAGCATTTTCATTTCTGGTGGATGAGAACGGCTGCAGGGTTTAGAGAGGTCTCCAGGTGGACTCTGCGTTACTGACTGCCAAAAGGGAGCTTTGTGCGGTGAGGGGATTCCTCACCTTTGTGCATCTGAAGGATTCTGGCACAGATGTGAGATCTGTGATGTCCAGTTCAGTAGTCATTGACCACAGGTGGCCTTGGTTTTGTATGAAGAGTGACCTGTCTGAATTGAGGTGGGCTGAACATGTAAGATGCTGAGCTCCATTACGAAAGAAACAAACAAAAACGCCTTGCTATGGTAGTTATTCAAGTTTATTATATACTGAGGTGATAGTTTTCTGGATACACCGAATGAAATAAAACACATTCTTTTGCATTAATTTCATCTGTTCATGTTTTAATGTGGCTATTAGACAACTTTCATTTTGCTGTCTTGCCTCACCTGGCCTGGAACTCACCACACAGATCAAGCTGGCGTCAGCATGATGGAGAGCTGCTTGCCTCTGCCTCCTGAGTGTGTGTGTGTGTGTGTGTGTGTGTGTGTGTGTGTGTGTGTGTGTCAGGGGGGGGAGGGAATCAAAGGTGTGAGCCACCATATCTGACTTACTAGAAACATTTTAAATGGCATGCATTGCTCAAATAATATTCTGTCACACAGGCCCAAGCTTGACCCGTCACAGCCCATGTCCCCTGAGCCCTGCGGTGCCTCGTGAAGACACTCCATGCTGAGGCAGTTGTGTGAACTGCTTTCATGTTACTTCTGCTGCCACAGCAACCAGCAACTGTAAGAAGATGTGTGTTGTTACCATCCTGTGGTAAGGGGGAAAACAAGCTAAGGGAGAATCAGAACCACAGCTGGAGGTTTGGGCTCACTTGAACCCAGAGTCTTTCTCTGAAGCATCAGGTCCTCTGTCGTCATGCGGCGCCACTTCTCTTGATGCATTGTCCTTTCTCCTGTCCCCTGACTGGATATGTGGCTTTATCATAGGTTGTTTTTCTCTTCTGGACAACCACCTTGCTGCAAATTCTTTTCTTGTTGTATTTGCTTCTTATTGCTGAGACAAGCTCTTGTTAGACAGCCCAGGCCGGTCTCGAACTTGGGATCCTCCTGCCTGCACCTTCTCAGTGTTGGGATTACAGGCACGTCATTGCTGTAATTTGGGTTTTTTTTTTTTTTTAAACATATTTTTCCTAGACCGGATTAAATAACACATTTGGAGGTGGAATGGCACACAGAAGTAGAATTTTTCCCAACTACTCCCAACCTTTGTCCATTTTGGCTTTAAGTGTCTCAAAGTATAAAATTTCTCAGACATCATAAATCCTTGAGAAAGTGCTCTAAGACGTTTCAGACAAAAACAGATTTTCCAGGTTTGCTTGGAATTTTTTAGTTTTTTGCACAGAGGGAACATTCTGTTCCTACAAAAGCACGGGGTAAAATTCTATATGCCTCAGATTCTTCTGTTGTGTGTCCATATGAGGCTTTGACATGCACACAAGCACATGCATTTGCACACATGTCAACATGCACGCAGAAGGTCATTTATAGTCTGTTTCATGGAAAAATGGGCTTTTGCCCTTTCAATTTTGGTGAGGCAAATTTTAAATTCTAAAATGAGTAACCTAGCAGCTGTGACTTCTGGAGCAGTTCTTCAGGAGCGGGCAAATGTGAGCTTCCCTCCGTGTCTAATCACGCTCCGCTTCGCCTCTAATTGTTTGCTGCTCTTGAGTTTTGAAGTGCCAAGAAACTTTTAGCAGTGTCTAGCAGACCAGAGTCTAAACAAATCACATGCAAAGCAGCAGTTCTCTAGTGTTAGCAAAGAAACCAAGGACGATTTGGGGGCAGACTCAACCACCATCAACCTACCTCCTACCTCCTCACCTACCCACCATCCATCCATCCACCCACCCATCCATCATCCATCCACCCATCCATCATCCATCCATCCATCCATCCATCCATCCATCCATCCATCTATCCACCCATCCATCCATCTATCCATTTACCTCTCCGCCTACCCATCCATCCATCCACCCATCTATCTCACTACCTACCCACCATCAATCCATCCATTCATTCCTCCACCCATCTATCTACCCACATACCATCCATCAATTCAACTCACAGAACTAATATTCTAGTACAGAAGGCAATAAATGACCCACCAAGCAAATGAAAAACTACATGTTGATATTGAGAGAGTGCTGAGCTAGGGCAAATGACTCTAACTGGTCAGGGAAGGATTCATCGCTGTGTCTGCTGGTGGAGGAAGTGTCCAGCAGCCCAGATGGAAGGGTGCACAAGTGTGATGCTCTAGAAACTGTCAGGATCTTGAAACTTTCTGAGAGGAGTGTTGAGTACTGACAGCACACAGTGAGTGGCTGGAAACATGCAGGGGCTGTGACGGCAGGCTCATCGGAGACTGAGGAGGCCCGAGCTAGAGAATTACCACCAGCTCTAGACCAGCCTGGTCTATGTAGTGAGATCCTGTCTCAAAAACTGAAACAACGATTCAGATGGGGTGGGGATTCGCATTTTATTCAAAGCTGAAGGCAAAGCAGCTAAGCAGATGTATACCGTTTTCAAACTTATTTTTAAAAGCCTACGCTTGTTGCTGGGTAGATCACTGATTTAAAGAGGGATGAGGCAAGACGCAGAGTGTCCCTGCATCTTGGGTTTTCTGTCACCTGATATTGCTGCCATCAGATTGCACTCACGACCACGTGTTCCGGTTACATCCCGGATGCTCTGTTCTTTCCTGAGCTAAACCTTTTAAATGTTTGTTCAGCTAGTCTCGTTTGCTTGCTTATTTTAAGCTGTGTGGGATCGGTTCTTTCCTCAGGGCCCCCAGGCACGTGGACAGGCTGTGGTAACCGGTTGCCTTTGTACCAGGTGTATCTATCCATAGTGCTGAGTTCCCTCAGTAGCCCTCCAGGTCTGCAGGATGACCCTGACATGCGCTCCTTGCAGCATGTGGTGTCTCTTGACTTCTGTCCACAAAAGCCTTTTCACAGTGGTGATGAAATACTTTCTATGTTACCTCAAGACAAAAGACTCAGTCCTCTGGTAGATGTGCCCTGCTGGGCCTGGGGGTTGGAGGGGAAGGAACCTCTTTGCATCTAGCCCTTAAGCACAGTAGAGAGAAGCGTGGCCCCTACCACAGGCACAGCACAGGAAAGCACCCCCAACTTGTTGCTGGTTCTCTCAGCCTCTCAAGCACTATGCCCGTCTGGCCTGCTCAGTGCCCTGATATCTCGGTTGCCTTGACTTCCTCACTCCTCACTCTGGATCACTCCTGTGCCCCCTGTTTAGGACACGCTCTTTTTCCTGCTGTAAGACAAGGACCCTTTCTCAGCATCCTAGAGACGGCCATTTGCCCCTTGAAGACCCACCCCTCTCTCTGTTCCCACCCAGAGGCTAAGGAGGCTAAGATGTAAGCATTTCCCTGATGTCCTCTGGCTTCCCGCTGTGGTTAGGCGGAAAGGACCCAAGTAATCAGGGGAGGAGACTAAGGTCAGCGGATCCATTTCCTGTACCTCTTTCTAGAGGTTTCCTGGAGGCAGCGCTGTTAGTCCAGAGTCCCCCTTCTGCATGGCCAGCTCTTTTTGTTTTTGTGTACCTTCCAAGGACTAGCTCGGTCTCTGTCTCTGTCTCTCTGTCTCTCTCTCTGTCTCTCTGTCTCTGTCTCTCTCTCTCTCTCTCTCTGTGTATGTGTGTGTGTGTGTGTGTGTGTGTGTGTGTGTTTTGTGCAGGGGATCTGAACTCAGGACCTTGCACATGCATGGCAAACACTGGAAGCCTAAGCTACGACCCGAGCCCTCTCCTCATCTACTAACAAAGACAATACCGTTGAGTTTGCACTCATGAGTTTAAGGCTCTCTGCCCACAGCGGGTTTGCTGGAACAGCAACAAGAAACTAGCACAGGGGCCGGTTCAGAAGCCTAAATTTGCAGCCCATCTTCCAGGCCATTCTGCTGCAGCTGGTCTCCAGGGACAGGAGAACGGCCTGGTCACGTGTCTCTGGTGGTAGGACAGACACGATCCATGTTCGTCAGGTCTTGCTTTTCCTCTTTAGGAAGCATGTGCTTAAAAATACTTCAGAATAAGACTTTGGTCCACTCTTTTGCTTATATACCTAAAGTAAGCCATTGGTTTGCCAGCCAGAGAGCTAGAAAAGTGTGGAAAGAATTGCCAGGAGGGTGAGAACACAGCATTTAGAGCCAGCGGGACCCAGGAGCCCATCATTTCTGAGCAAGTCTGTGCAAGTTCCTTCTTGTCCGTGAAGCTACAGGACAAGGACGCTGCAGAGTCCCAGGGCCTGGCCCCACAGCAACTCTTGGATATCACTAGCTAGTAAGTGGAGCAGAAGCAAAGCCTTCTCATTAGCTCCACCAACTCGGGAAGCATCTGGGAATACACAGCATCCACGGTATGCTCACGAGCTGGGTCCTGATGAGCACTTACTAATAGACACCTAGGACAATTTCAAGTTCCCTTTGTGGTCCATCCCCTCCTCTTCTTTCCAGAAGTGTAATGAAAAATATTGAAAGGATTCCATGTGTGTGCATCTTCCTCTAGCTGCTAACTGCAGACAATTCCCAAAGTGAAGGTGGGGTCACATGTCAGAGCTTGTAGTGCGCGTATTCACAAGCTGTTCTGTCTTTAACTCAGTTCCCACCTTGAAAGTTTAAATTTTTGCAGCTGGAGATTAAACAATATTAAGCTGGTGTGCTGTGATTGCCCCTCTGCCAGATGGGAAGCTTGAATGACTGCCCCTCGCAGATGGTGTCTGTCCAGTGGGACCTTCAAAAAGAAACCAGGGAAGCGATTTGGAAAGTATCCGTGCGCCCTCTGGTGGCAAATCTGAGGGACTGTTTCCCATGCCCCTGTGGGATTCTGAAAGCTGTGAGTTAAGTTGGAGACTCAGCACTGGGAACCCAGAGCAGTCTTTGAACGACCAGAAGACCCAGAGGTCATTTGCAGAATTAGGGGAAAACAGCTGAGAGATACTCAGTTAGGGACTATGATGGCTATTCTTAGTTGTCAACTTGACTATATCTGGAATGAACGGTAATCCAGAAATGGAGGGCACACCTGTGGTCCAGATCTTGAGGCAAGAAGACAACAAAACTTTGATCAGGATCTTGAGGCTGGATACCACACGCCTTTAATCCAGACCTTGAGGCTGGAAGGCTCACCTTTAATCTGGGCCGCACCATCTGCTGGAAGGACAATGGAAGAAGGAAGGGGGTGTTTTTCCTTCTCCTGCTTGTCCTCACCTCGTCAGCCCATCCATTTCATCACTGGCATTGGAGTCCACTTCTACAGAATTCCAGCATATACAGAAGACCAGCTGAGACCTAACCCTGTGGGACTGAGCAACTGCTGGATTCCTGGACTTTACTTTCACAACTAGTGAGAGAGATTCATTCTATAACTTCTGTGACTCTAGAGAACCCTGGCTAATTCAGGGATAAATCCACAGAATGGGTGTGGCCAAGAATGGGCCAGGAGCATAGGGGGAAAAAATGTGTTCATATCATACCCCATGAAGCTGGTTCAACATAATGAATTTAGAACAATTATAAAAGGCTTATCAGGTCAATAAATTTTTATACTTTGAAAGTATAAAATATTTGCAGTTGGAAGGAGGAAAATCGCAGTTTCAGAAACATTTTCTGAAAGAACATAAAGTCTATTTAACTCAACCTGTGAGCCTCATGGTAATTTTCGTTTGAACTAGGAGTGGCAGCCTAACCAGTACTCCAGTGATGGAAGCAGAGGGTCTTGAGTTCTAGTCCAGTCTGGGACACATATAGACACCCTGTCTCAAACCAGACTAAATAAAACAAATTCAGGTACAGAAAAAAAGATCTAAATAAATAAGAAAACCATCATAGTTAGTACTCCAGACTTTAGTGTTAATAAACTCTGGAAACATCCTAAAATGTTCTTTCAGACTTTCAAATTAACAAATTTTCTGAGGTGGAAACACATGCTTTAAGTCAATGTGTAGATGAAAGATAGTGTATAGAGATGTTCCTCTGAAGAAACAGGAAACAGGAGAGAACCAGAATGACGTCACTATCAGGCAGCCTCTTGAGTATGGCCTCCAGTTGTAAGTTCATTACCTGAGGGCTCCCCCAGCAGGGGCTCCAGCTGCCGCTATTCAAACTGTGGACCCCACATTTATGGCTCATGCAACTGTGGGTAAGCTTTCTAATTTCCCTGTGTTTCATTTTTATCATCTGTAAAATGGGAGTTACAGTAATACATAGATGGCTGGGTGTGGTGGCATCTACCTACTGTCACCAAAACTTGGGAGGTTGAAGCAGGAGGATCAAGAATTTGAGGCCAGCCTGAGCTACACAGCAAGACCCTGTGTCATAAATACATAAGTGTCCCATTTCTAGGACCATTTAATGAGATAATAAGTAAAAGTAGCATGGTGTGTGACATCCTGTGGACCCATAATAAGTGTGTCTTACACTTCCCCTTTCCCTGACCTCTGTCTGCCTTCTGGGCTTCAATGTGACAAACTCAGCCCTTCTTCCATGAGACCTTTGTTGTCATGAGTTTCCTCTAGATATCCACACATTTATCAGTGTTCTTAAACAGACAGCCCCTGTGATGGGAATGTGCTGCGCCCTTGCTTAGACATTGAGCAGTAATTTACTCCCACATGGAATCAGACAGGTTGAGGATTAATACCAGCTCCTTTAACTTCACTCTGAGCAGGGAACTTGCTGTGGTTTGAATGAACACCCACCCCGTTCATGTGATGAACTAAGTCCCCATGGTGATAGCCCTGCCCCCATTCATGTCATGAACTCCCAACTCCCAATGGTGTTAGCCCTGCCCCCATTCATGTCATGAACTCCCAACTCCCAATGTTGTTAGCCCTGCCCCCATTCATGTGATGAACTCCCAACTCTCAATGGTGTTAGCCCTGCCCCCATTCATGACATGAACTCCCAACTCCCAATGGTGTTAGCCCTGCCCCCATTCATGACATGAACTCCTAACTCCCAATGGTGTTAGCCCTGCCCCCATTCATGTGATGAACTCCCAACTCCCAATGGTGTTAGCCCTGCCCCCATTCATGTGATGAACTCCCAACTCCCAATGGTGTTAGCCCTGCCCCCATTCATGTCATGAACTCCCAACTCCCAATGGTGTTAGCCCTGCCCCCATTCATGACATGAACTCCCAACTCCCAATGGTGTTAGCCCTGCCCCCATTCATGTCATGAACTCCCAACTCCCAATGGTGTTAGCCCTGCTCCCATTCATGTCATGAACTCCCAACTCCCAATGGTGTTAGCCCTGCCCCCATTCATGACATGAACTCCCAACTCCCAATGGTGTTAGCCCTGCCCCCATTCATGACATGAACTCCCAACTCCCAATGGTGTTAGCCCTGCCCCCATTCATGACATGAACTCCCAACTCCCAATGGCATGAGAAATGCGGGCCTTGATTAGATCAGGAGAGCAAAGCCTTCCTGCTTGTGAGCCCTGCTGTGTGAGGCCTTTGGAAAGATGGGCCTCTACAACCCCCAGAAAGAGGGCACGCAACAGCGACAGTGACGATCGACTGACACCTTGGTCTTGGAGTTCTTGCCTCTAGAACTGATGCCGTCCATGTCTGTATTAGGGTTCTCTAGAGAACCAGAACTGGCATGAGTGTGTGTGTGTGTGTGTGTGTGTGTGTGTGTGTGTGTGTGATTAATTAGAGTAGTTTACAGACTGTGGTCTGGCTAGTCCAACACTGGTTGTCTCCAAACGGAAAAGGCAAGAATCCAATAGTTGTTTGGTCCCCGAGGCTGAGTATCTCAGCTGGTCTTCAGTGTGCGTCAGAATCCTGAAGAAGTAGGCTCCCATGCCACTGAAGGAACTCACTGCCGGTGAGAGGGAGGGCAAGCAGGCGAAGAGGGAGGGCAAGCAGGCGAAGAGCGAGGGCTTCCTTCTTCCCCGTCGGGTATACAGGCTGCCAGCATAAGGCATGGCCCAGATTTGGGGTGGGTCTTCCCACCTGAGATGATCCAGTCAAGAAAATGTTCTCACAGGTGTGCCCAGCTGCTTGGGTTTTGGTTAATTCCGGTAGTCAAGTTGTCAGGCAAGAGCAGTTATCACAATTCCTTTCTCCTTGGAAACCATATGAAACATGCTGCATTTTTCTCTATTGTTTTTTTGTCCTTAGGCTCAGTTGACTCTTGGTTTCTTTGTGTGTTTCCTGAGTCAGAGTCTTGCTATGTCACCCAGGGTGGTTTTGACTCAAGCGATCCCCGCCTCAGCCGCCTAGGAGCTGCGATCAAGGTGTGTACCACTATCCCTGGCTCACGCCCCTCATCACCGTACTCCTGGCTTATTTGGAATAGTATTCTGTCAGTTCTCTGAGGTATCATTAATTAATGGCCAATTATTAGAATTTCCTTAAAGTACGGCTCTCTGACTTACACCTCAATCTGCTTGGAGCTTCTGTTCACAGTAGTGACTCTACCTTCATTCTCCTGGAAAAAGTTATAAGAGAAAATGTGCAACATTTATTTCATTCATATCCGTGTTAGGCATCTTTATATTTGGATGTGAAGATGACATTTTATGCCATTCTATTAACCCATGCCAATGCTAAGGTTCCACAGTGACTTGCTGAGAGATGAGGTAGTATGTGCTGTATGATCATCAGGATCCTGGCAAGATGATGGTTTAATGGGAAGCATTAAGTTATGTCAGCTTATCTTGCCAGGTGTCTTTTTCCCAGAATTCCAATGCACTTGAACCTTATGGAATTTCTAGCAATAGACTTTCATTTTATAGGAAGAAAGGTTTGTTTGGGCTCATGATTTCAGAGAGATGTGTCTGTCTTGGTGAAGAAGACACAACAGTGCATGTGGCTCAGCCTGTGTTCTCCTGAGCTTAGTCTGTGATGCTTTGTTAATTTGAGTTTCTACAAATGGAGATCATTCCTTCAACTGGGTGGGTTGAAATTTTCATACTATGCGTATCTTGTTCCCTTTATTGAATTAAACTAACCTGATATACTCTCAAGATTTTTATAACAATTTGTATTTTATACATTAAAAACAATGAGTTATCCTTACTCGATTGTGGAATATTTGTTTACACTGTAAAGATGTGTCTCTACCTAAAGTACCTTCTGATTGGTTTAATGAAGAGCTAAATGGCCAATAGCTAGGCGGGAGAGAATAAGCGGGACTTCTGGGGAGAGAGAGGACTCTGGAAAGAGGAAAGATGATTTTGTCGGCAGACTCGGAGCAAGGTGGATGGGCACAGTATGGCACACTGAGGAAAGATAAAAGCCACGTGGCAGAATGTAGATTAATAGAAGCAGGTTAATTTGAGTTATAAGAGCTAATTGGGGACCAGCCTAAGCTAAAGGCCAAGCTTTCCTATTTAATCAAATCTCCATGTCATTATTTGTGAGCTGGCAGTCCCAACGAGAAAGTACTATTACATTAGTCTCCATTTCCTGAAAAGAAAAATGACATCCTTTGTTATTTCATCAGGCTATAATACTGCACACTGAATTTCTCAGCTTCTAGAATGTATTGACTACATTAGTGGGGCAGAAACATTCACTACACCCACTGTTTCTCGATTTATTCTGTGCTAGCTTTCAGTGATTGACTTCTCTGTGCCATGCACACTGTGGCATGAATGCCCACTTTGGGCTCTTGAGTTTACATAGTACAGATAGGAATCACATAAACAGACAAAACAAACCCTTCTTTTTATCCTTCCTCCTCTCTCTCCTCCTTCTTCCTCTCCCTCCCACTTCTTCTCTCCTTTTATCCCCCATTTTCTCACTTCAGACAGTCAGCAGGAGACTCCAAAGGCACTGGAACTTCCGGTTCAGTGCCCACTCAGTTCAATAATCAACACGGTGGCAGGAGCCAGCCTGGTGAAGAGTGAGGAGAAAGATGGAATGGGGGACGCATTTAACTTGAGAATGGGATGACTGTCCCAGAACTTGTCTGCCCTGCAATCAGCAGCCTGGACTTCCTCACAGTCACACGTTTAATTGTTGGGAGACCATGAGGAGAACTTCCAAGAGTTCAATTCCTGCAATGACCTCATTTCAAGGTCAGTATCTTTGGGGACAGTTACGCAATAGGAAAACCAAATGACCAAAATTCAGTGCCATTTCATTTATCTCATTATTTTGGACACTTATTATCCCAAGTTGTAACTAAATACTTATGTAATTATAAACATATTTCTTTTAACAATTTCTCAGAATTTTGGTTGAAAAAAATACACTAATTTTCTTAGTTCCTGAGGGGATAAAACCTTTCAGAGTTTGTTAGGAAACACACAAGATTCTTGGCATTCAAATTGCTTTCACAAAGCAATGCTGGGATGAGTCAAGTATAATTGAATAAGGAACATACGGATTAAATTCTCCCTTAAATACACATGGGTATGAAAGCAGAGCGGGAGAGGACGCGCCAGATATGTTACCAAAACAAAACACTTTCAAAATAATTCAGGACAGTCATCAGTCCAAACACAGATGTGTCCTCTTATGTCTAAAAGTGCACTTTCCCTTCAATGTCTTAATATGTTCATTTCATTTTTGTTGAGTGTCTAAGCATATTAGGCACCTCATTGAGTGCCCCAACTCTGAAGTAAGGGCTTCCTCTTTGGAACGTGAACTCTTAATGGAATAATCCGCACAATCCTTTTCCTGGTTCCTACATCTCTTTGTGTTAAACCTGTGCAGTCGTGGATACCATCGTCAATCATCTCTCTGCAGCTGCTTGGCTCACCTCTACCCACCTCATGGGATCAAACTTGAGCACACACTCTCCCTCACACCAGTTTAATTATGTTTATTGTCATTTTATCTTCCTCATATCAGTGCAAATAAATGCACATATGTGTGTCTCTCTATGTAACGCAGTCTGAAGTAAGTGTGCCTTCATCATTAACCTCAACGAAAAAGACCCGTGGCATTCTTGCCGAATGGGAAGTATTGTAAAACACAGATCAGGGGATCAATAGATCACAGAGCACTTACTGTTTCCAGGGGATCAATATAGCATTCTGATTCAGATCCATTGGCTGGAATCCCATCCCTATTCCACGCCTTCACTGATGCTGTAGAAGCTGCAGCACACTGAGCCACGCTTCTGCTATCTCCAGATCTCACTACATAAAAAGAAGCCCCACTTGAATAAGCATAGCAATCGAACAGTCTGCCAATTATATGTGCAGGCCCCTTCTTCAGTATGAAGTGGAAAATGGGCCCTTTCTTGAGCACAAAGATTACGTTATCACTGCAGTCCACTGATTCCTGGATTGATGTTGTATTGTTATAAAGACAAGACACACATCTGTATTAATTATTCTGTCGCTGTGATAAAGCACCATGGCCAAGGCAACTTAGGGTAGAAAGAATTTATTTTGGTTTACAGTTCCAGTTGCATCATGGTCAGAAGGCATGGCAGCCAGCCACAGCATAGCAGCAGGAACAGGAAACTGAGAGGTCACATGTCCAGCTGTAAGCTGTGGCAGTGCGATCAGGGCAAGACCAAAGTTTCTTCTGTTAGTCTGGCAATTTTAGGAGGATCAGAATTTTCTTGTTTGTGTTTTTAATGGAGCGAATGATAATGAGGGTCACGGTGTCCATGAGAACCACTGAGCTCTTCTGAAATCTGCTCTGGTGATGTGTGGCCTGCCCGGACGGGGATGAGCATTAGAGTAGCTCTCTGGCCAGGACCAACTGACTTTGTTTTAACCAGTGTGAACGTCATGTTCCTATGGCACCTGATAGTCAAGCTACATCTAAGACAGACATTTTTAAAATAACATCTTATAATCTGGAATTTATAAAAGCAGCAAAAGACAGGCTGATCCTAAGTGACTTCTACAGTGCTTTGTGTAATGACAATCTGTAGAATCTTTTGATACAGGACACAAGGAGGGGTTAGTGTGTTTACATCTGTTGAGCAACAAGGCCTCAGTAGGATGCTGCCACAAACCCTTCAGAGATGCTGAGCAAGTGAAAGCGGGGAGTTAGGGTGCATGGGATCAAGATATATTGTATACACGTATGGAGCTGCTAAAGAATAAAGAAAAGGTATTTAAAAATATGGCCAAGCAGCTTTACATTTGAATCTAACCATTTTCCTACTCATGTTGCTAATGCCTGTCCTCGTGGATCTTGGTGAATCTGTGTAAGGGTGTGTGCTAGCTGACGTTCCTCATTGCTGTGACCAAATACCCAAAGCAAAGCAACTTAAAGGAGGAAGAACTTGTTTGGTTCCTGGTTCGAGGACACAGTCCACTGTGGTGGCCAAGGAGGTTCACAGCTGTGGCAGTAACTTATATCTGGGCAGATGAGGAAGCAGAGAAAGGGAGGGCTGGTGTTCTGTTCAGTCTGGGACCCCAGCCCGTGGAGTGGTGCCGCTCACTTTCAGAGCAGGTCCTTGTCCTCTAGTTAATCATCTCTGAAAATGTCCTCAGCGGTCACACCCAAGGGTATGCCTCATCAATGCCCTAGCTGTTCATTAATTTCATCATGCTGATAATCAGAATTAACTGTCACTGTGTATTGCAGTCTCATATCCAAGTCCTTCCTACTTGTACAAAAGCTGCAGCTCATGCCCGTCCATTTCTCAAAATCAGGAGTAGACAGATGTTCATACTCTATGCCAGTGATAGCCTGCGAATATGGGGCTATGGAATCCTCTACCCAAATGTAATTCAATAACCACCTTGCATGGGGCAGTTTTTCTTTCCATTGTACAGGTTTTTTTTTTCTCTTAGTTATTTGTCCCATGAGCTGGTCATAACCTAAGGGTCTGTTTTCTGTACAACATGTTCTGCTTTGTTGGGTCCAGCCCTTCCTAGAGCACTGGGAGAGAGGAGCTACTGAGAGTAGTTCTCTCCCCCTGAGCCTTGCCCCATCTTTTACCCCATGGGGCACTTCTACCCCCACTCCCCAATATCTGTGAGGTACCTTTAAATGCCAGGTGCCCAAGAACATATGACTTAACAGGAAAACAAAAACATGCAGTCAGCACGCTGTGGCTCCGATAAGAAGTAGATGGTCAAGGTCTGCAGAGGAGCGGCATGCAGCCCAGGCTGGGACAGGCGCGGAGACATCTAGAGGAAGTTGTGTTCATTTCCTATCTACTGTAATAAACACACACATTGTCAGGGACAGCAGTACATTGTCAAACCCACAGTTCCAGAGGTCAGAGTCTGTCATTGATTGCTAAGGGCTCAGATGAAGGTGCTGGCAGGTTTTGCACCTCTGCAGACCCACAGGAGAGGTCCTTGTCTTGTTAAGCTCCTAGAACTCTATTCCTTGTGTTCCTCGCTTAGGCAGAGGAGGGATCCAGCTGCGGAGAGTGACAAGTACCACATGCACCACTGAGTTGTTTTTTTTTTTTTTCCAGTTGATTTTAAGAAGTCTTTGAAGGGTTTTGGTCTAGACAGCATAGCAATTTAGAGGGATTGTGTGGGATAATAAGGTCAGGCAGGTAGATGTCATTGAGGAACTTGGGAATTCTGAACCAAGAGAGCGATTAGTAAGTCCCAGGTAAAAGAAAGGTTTATGGTTTTGGTTTTATTTGCAGTGCTGAGAATAAAACCTAGAGTCATATCCATTCCAGACAGGTATTCTACCCTGGGAAGATTTTTAACCTAGATTTTCTTTTCTTTCTTTTCTTCTCTCTCTCTCTCTCTCTCTCTCTCTCTCTCTCTCCCTCTCCCTCCCTCCCTTCTTTTGTTGTTGTTGTTTTGTTGAGACAAGGTCTTTCTACACAGCCCTAGCTGTCCTGGAACTTATTATTAGCATAGATTGTCTTAAGAATTGTATCCTATTACAGAGACACTTGCTCATCTATGTTCATTGCTGCTCTCTCTATTCATAATAGCTTAAAAAAAAGAAAAAGAAATAGAAATAGCCGGGTGGTGGTGGCGCACGCCTTTAATCCCAGCACTCGGGAGGCAGAGCCAGGCGGATCTCTGTGAGTTCGAGGCCAGCCTGGGCTACCAAGTGAGTCCCAGGAAAGGCGCAAAGCTACACAGAGAAACCCTGTCTCGAAAAACCAAAAAAAAAAAAAAAAAAGAAAGAAAGAAATGGAAATAGCCTAGAGGCCTATCAGTAATGAATGGATAATGAAAATGTGGTAAGTCTACACAACATAATTTTATTTATCCATAAAGAAAATGGAATTAGGTAATTTGAAGGGAAGCACATGCATGGACACAGAAAATATTAAGTTCGGGAATCCAGAGTTGGAGAGAGAACATTGAATATTCTGTCATTGAGAAGGCTTAGCCTCTAGCTTCTTCTAAGACACACTGTCCATGAGGAGGAGGGCAGATGCCAGGAGGCCAGACAGGAGCCCATAGGAGGGGAAGTTTGCTAATAGCAGAAAATTATCCTGTAATTAAATTTTAGTGACTGGTATTAGTTAAAACCGCAAAAGTTGAGGTTGTTTGGATTAGCATCTGAACATTTATGAGAAATGGTATATTCCTGGTTGTGTTCTGTTAGGAACTGCTGTTCAGATGCCTCCAGGTGCATTTCTTCTTCTGACCAGGAAGGCTACTGAGAATGTGGTGTTCTGCTGTGGCACATTTCTACATGTTTAATGTTTCCATTGAGTTTCACTTTTATTTTTATCTGAATGCTTTTCATCTTGCGGTAGTTCTCACATGCAAATTTAATTTTTCCTTTTAAAAACTGTTTTCTTTGATATATGTGTATATATTTCTCATATCCACCAATTTCCTCCTTTCTCCTTCCCCTGGACCTCCCAAATGTCTCCCAGCCTCCTATCTCCTTTTTCTATCCCACAGCATCCAATCAGTGCTGCTGTAAACACACAGGCATGACCTCATCCGCTGGAGCGTGCGCAGTCCACCAGTGGCCACACCCTCAAAGACAAATGGCCATCCTTCCCCAGTGGCTGTCAACTGCCAACAGATCCTTGAGGCAGGGTGGGGTCTTGTGAGCACCTCACCCATCCATGCTGGCATTTCTGACTGGCTTGATCCTACGTAGGTCATACAGGAGCAACCACTGCTGCTGTGAGTTCATGGGTACCACAGGCACCGCTGCTGTGAGTTCATGGGTACCACGAGCTCCGCTGCTGTGAGTTCATGGGTACCACGGGCTCCGCTGCTGTGAGTTCATGGGTACCACGAGCTCCGCTGCTGTGAGTGTATGGTTACCACAGGCTCCGCTGCTGTGAGTTCATGGGTACCACGAGCTCCGCTGCTGTGAGTTCATGGGTACCACAGGCACCGCTGCTGTGAGTTCATGGGTACCACGAGCTCCGCTGCTGTGAGTTCATGGGTACCACGGGCTCCGCTGCTGTGAGTTCATGGGTACCACGGGCTCCGCTGCTGTGAGCTCATGGGTACCACGAGCTCCGCTGCTGTGAGTTCATGGGTACCACTTGCACACCAAGTCAGAAGCTACCATCTCGCAGCACTCCTTCCAGTCCCTAGCTTTCATGCCTACTTTCCTCTCTGCTTTCGCTATCTTCTCTGAGCGTGCTGGTATCGATGTTCCATTTAGGACTGAGCACACCCAGTCACTTATTCTCAGCACTTTGGCAAGTTTTGAGACTCTGTATTAACTGTTGTCCACTACAAAATGAAGCTTTTTCTGAGCACAGGTTTAATTTTTCTAATTCAACTTTGAAAAAAGAAAGACATGGACAGTGGCCCTGTCCTGGGTAGAACTGTCAATGATGCTAAGCATTGGAGCCACTCAGAGCCCTCCTGATTATCTACTTCAGGCTCAATGGTGCACACCCAAAGGGCAAGGCACATGTCCTAAGGTGAAGGGTACTGAGGTCAAATTTTAATGAATGAAATGTCTTGGTTTGTGTTTTCTTTCTTTCTTTTTTTTTTCTCTCATTAAACTTGTTTTAATGGGTCTCAAAATTCTGTGACAGATTTTTGGTCAAGTTGTTTCCATTAAAAAGTACTGATTTTGCAAACTAATAACTTAAAACTGCCACACACACACACACACACACACACACACACACACAAAATGGTCCACAAAACATTCTCCTTTCCTTCTGAAGGTTTTACGATGATGCATTGTTATCATTAACCAGTCTTTTACTATTAAACTTAAATGGCCAATTGAGACAAACAGTTCTGAGACCGTTCTTCCACCACTGATTAAGACTGGGGTGGCAGGTGTTAGAGAGAATATTCATTTAGCCTTCTGAGCTTTCTGGGCAGACTTGGTGACTTTGCCAGCTCCAGCAGCCTTCTTGTCCACAGCTTTGATGACACCCACAGCAACTGTCTGCCTCATGTCAAGAATAGCAAAATGACCCAATGGAGGATAATCAGAGAAGCTCTCAACACACATGGGCTTGCCAGGAACCATATCAACGATGGCTGCATCACCGGATTTCAAGAATTTAGGGCCATCTTCCAGTTTCTTACCAGAACGACGACGATCAATCTTTTCTTTAAGCAAACTTGCATGCTATGTGAGCAGTGTACAATCCAGCACAGGAGCGTAGCCAGCACTGATTTGGCCTGGATGGTTCAGGATAATCACCTGAGCGGTGAAGCCAGCAGCTTCCATGGGTGGGTCATTTTTGCTGTCACCAGCAACATTGCCACGTCTAACGTCTTTGACAGATGCGTTCTTTACATTGAAGCCCACGTTGTCCCCAGGAAGAGCTTCACTCAAAGCTTCGTGGTGCATTTCAACAGACTTTACTTCTGTTGTCACATTGACTGGAGCAAAGGTAACCACCATTCCAGGTTTTAACACTCCAGTCTCCACTCGGCCCACAGGGACGGTTTCAATACCACCAATTTTGCAGACATCCTGGAGGGGCAGTCGCAGAGGCTTGTCAGTTGGACGAGTCGGTGGCAGGATGCAACCCAAAGCTTCCAGCAGTGTGGTCCCACTGGCACTGCCATTTTTGCGGGTGACTTTCCATCCCTTGAACCAAGGCGTATTAGCACTTGGCTCCAGCATGTTGCCACCATTCCAACCAGAAATTGGCACAAATGCTTCTGTGTCAGGGTTGTAGCCAATTTTCTTAATGTAGGTGCTGACTTCCTTAACAATTTCCTCATATCTCTTCTGGCTGTAGGGTGGCTCGGTGGAATCCATTTTGTTGACACCAACAATTAGCTGTTTCACACCTCCTCAATAATCACAGCAAATCTATGTGAACAGCAGTGAAAAGGTTTAATCATCAGATAGTTTGTGTTTTCTTGTTCAACTACCCTTAGCTCTGAGACTAGCTGAGCCTGAAGCTCTTCCACTTAAATTGGTGAACAGAAATGTTGATTCTCATGAGTTTGTTTATTGTACTGGACTATTTTCAACATCTTCTAAGATGGGAATAGTAGCAAACCCAACCATTCCAAGGAAAAGAAAGCTGAATTTATTTTGTTGTAAAGAGTTTAGAGTTTAGATGAAATGGTATTATTTGGTACATACGAAGATATGTAGGATGCTAAATTATTCATTAGAAATCTGTTCAAAGCAACATGAGATAGATATTCCTGAGTTTTGCTATGCTCAGAACGTGGAGAAGCCAAATATCTACCCTGAAACCACATGAGAGTAACTAAGATGTGGGAGGTGGATGGACTCAGAAACTGGCAGGCACAGTGGAGGCAGACTGCCAATAGTGCTCCTGTATCTAAATGGAGTCATGTGATTAGGGAGGTCACAGGGACAGGAACAAAAGTGGTGTGTGCCACTTCCCAGCCTGGCCCTCAGTCCTGTTCCCTTGTCAGCAGACAGGAAGCAGAGGTCCCTTTCTAAGGTACTTTGGGGAAAGCCTGGCTTACTGAGGATACAGCAAGTGATGGGACCATGGGAAGATCTCCATGGAGGCTGGATGTAGCATGCTTGGATCTACCCACAACAACCCAGAGTCCCAGAGAAGAAGGGATGGGGCTCTAAAATTGAGATATCTGCAATATGCATCATTCTCTCTCTCTCTCTCTCTCTCTCTCTCTCTCTCTCTCTCTCTCTCTCTCTCTCTCTCTCCCTTACTGCTCCCTGGAGTAAAGGACCAGCCAGGACCCTGGGAAGAGCATGGCAGAATGGGGAACACTGTGTAGCATCCAGACAGGAGCAACAAACATGAGCTGCCCAGACACTGGAGAAAAGCTTCAAAGCCTGGCAAGGGAGTCTGACGCTGAGTGATCTCAGTGGTTCTGCTCCCACTCCTGCTATGACAGACAGGACCTACAGGGACCAGAGGAAGTGAGGAAGTGAGGGAACTTGGCAGAGAGAACTAAGGGAAATACTAGGAATAGGCCTTCCCTAACCAGGAAGAAACACAGAAAGAGAACTTCACACCTTCTACTGCATTTCATTACTCATTGGTGGCTGTATTGTTTTAAACTTTAACTTTTTCTTTTTTATAAATATAGCTTTGTAGTAAGTAGACATTCCAGCCTTGATCTGGAAGTTCCAACCCCCATTGAGGCTTCGGTAACTGTCACACCTACAAGGCAGAGCCAAGAGAGGACCCTGAAGACCTGAGATCCGGATGCGCCGGCTCTCTTGGTTCCTGGACCCTGGACGCTGGAAGGAGACCGAGCAGAGTTCTCCAGAGAACACTGCCGGACTGCACTACACCTTGTCCAGAAGGGATGTAACCTATCCCTTCATTTATAAGTCACCCCACAAAATAAACCTCCCTTTTAACTATGTGGAGTGGTCTTAATAATTTCACCAATATAGCTTTACAGAATTTTTAGAATGCACACTTCTGTGTTCAGTTGATATATTGTATCTTGTCTCTCATTGGAAGCTTTTGTGTCTCTTCCTTTCCTCTAACCTTAATATAGAATATCTTCTCTACTGCTTTTCATACCTCAAACCCATAGATTCTCCCTTTCATCTTACTTTACCCACTCTTGTCCCCCTCCCAATCCCCCTTTCCTGTCAATATTTAAATACTGGTATGAATCACACATACATACAAAACAAACTATAAACTACATTTTCTTCATCCAGTACTCTGCCTCCATGTGTTATAAGGCTCATGGAACATCGAAGAAGAGGGGGCAGAAAGAATGTAAGAGGTAGTTGATAGGAAGGAGGGCTTTAGCTGTGACCTTCTGGGCATGGTGTAGCCATTATAATCATAAACTCGCAGGGGTCATGTTGTCTGCATTAGACCTGTACAAGACAGGACCTGCCAACAGTCAGTCATGGATGAGGGAGGGGCTCATGGGGCTCTACTTGAAAAGCAATTGTCTATGGATGCTCGGAGCGTTATTGTCTTCAATTGTGCACATACGAGCCCACTGAGTGAGCCTACTGGGTGAGCCCACTGGGCTCCAATGGAGAGTTTCAAACCCATGGTCGTGTGGATGGGGCTAGTTACACTCAGTGGGTTACAAAACAAAAAAATAAGGATGAAGGGATTTGTAGAGAGAAGGGGATGTTGAAGGAGGTGGGGGAGGGGAAAGATGTGCTGTAGAGAGAGGTGAGAGTAGTCAGAATGCATTTTATACACATATGACACTGTCAAGTAATGACTTTAACTTTAAAAGTCCCTCATGGGAGGCAAAGCACACACGCGCCTTCATAGCCTACACGGAGACTGGTGTTGGCAAACCATCAGTTCTCACTGCAGCCGGCGTTTCCCTGGGACTCACGTCCAAGTGAAGACAACCTAACATGCAGACTCACATAAATAAAGCAAGCAAGAGAAACCAATGGTGGGGGGCTACAAGTCAGTGGATGCATGCACTCTACCAGAGGCATAAAGCGTGAGGCAGCATCCCACTATGTCACGCACAAGCTGGCAGCTTCTGAACTCCAGGAGTCAAGGAGGGTGAGGTAGCCGACACACCAGGAAAATATTTCCGAGCACCACTTTTGAAAAGGCTCAAAAAACAAATAGAGAGCTCAAATAAACAGACAAGGAATTTAGTTCTGGACCAAGATGAGAAAGTTTACTGTACTAGCTGGTTTTGTGTGTCCACTTGACGCAAGCTAGAGTCATCAGAGGAAGGAGCCTCAGTCAGTCGATAAAATGTCTCCTGCCCTCACCCAGGCTGGAGGTCCTGGGTTCTATAAGAAAGCAGGCTAAGAAAGCCATGGGAAGTAAGCCAGTAAGCAGCACACCGCCATACCTTCTGCATTAGTTCCTGCCCCCAAGTTCCTGCCCTGCTTGAGTTCCTGTCCTGACAATGCTGAATAAACCCCCATCTCCCCACCTTGCCTTTTGGTCATGGTGTTTTGTCACAGCAATAGAAACTCTAAGACAGTTACCAAAATGCATGAAAAAAAAATCAGTAACTTGGAGGAAAACTTTTAAAACATGAAGGAAAAATTCAGCAAGGAAATTGAGACACTGAAAAAGAACCACGCAGAAACTTCTGAAATGAAAGAACCAACCAATCAAATAAAAATCACACAGCAGAAAGTATGATCAACAGGCAAGAGAAAGTAGAATTAATTTCAGGAATGGAGGACAAGGTCAGGATAACAATACATAAAGACATAAATAAAAAGTTAATGATCATGACCAAAACTCACAAGGAGTCTTGACTGCATTTAAGAAACCAAACCTAAAAATCCATAAGACAGAAGGAACTGAGATAAAGTCAGATGGCTTAGATAGTCTACCCAATGAAATTAAAACTGAGAATGTTCCAAGCCTAGAGAAAGAAATTGACGCACAAACATAGGAAACATTTAGAATCAAATAGACATGGCCAGAGAGGAATCTCTCCTAGTAAAGATATCAAAAAACACAAAGCAAAGAAACAAAACAAGAAGCCGTTAGGGGAAAACACCAACTACTACACAGGGCTGAAACATCAGAGTAACATCAGATCTGCCATCAATAGCTCTAAAAGCCAGGAAAGCATGGAATGATTGTTTTTCATCATATGCATGTGTGTGCATGTATATAGAAGCCAGAGGTTAATGTCAGATATCTTCCTTGACTGTTCTTCATCTCCTATATTATGGCAGGATCTCACATGAATATTGGTGAAATTATTAAGGCCACTCCACGTAGTTAAAAGGGAGGTTTATTTTGTGGGGTAACTTACAAGAGAATGGATAGTTTACAGAGTCTGGGAAAGGCGTAGCGCAGTCCAGTGGTGTTCTCTGGAGAACTCTGTTCGGTCTACCTCCAGCATCCAGGGTTCAGGAACCAAGAGAGCCAGCACATCTGGATCTTGGGTCTTCAGGTCCCTCTCTCGGCCCCGCCTTGTAGGCGTGACAGTTACCGAAGCCTCAATGAGGGTTGGAACTTCCAGATCAAAGCTGGAATGGCTACCCACTATATGTGCATGTGTATAGAAGCCAGAGGTTAATGTCAGATATCTTCCTTGACTGTTCTCCATCTCCTATATTATGGCAGGATCTCACATGAACCCATAGCTTATTGATTCATCTAGTCTAGCCAGCTTGCTTTAGGGATCCTGTGTTTTCACTTCCCAAGTGCTGGGATTACACGTGGGCCACCACATGGGTGCTAGGGATCTGAACCATAGTCTCACACTTGCATGGTAAGAACTTTTCTTGCTGAGGCATCGTCTCCTGAGCCCTGGAATGACATATTTCAAGCCCTGAAAGCAAATAGCTATCAACCAAAATTGCTATGCACAGCAAAGTTTCTATTAAAGTTGAGAGATAAATAAAACTATTTCAAGACAAACACGGGATAAGGCAATTCATGCTCACTAAGCCAGCACTGCAGGAAACTCTGAAAGGAATGCTATACACACAGGAAAAAGACAGTTTTATCTGTGTGAACAGAGGAGAACCAGAAAGAAACCAATCGTGTCCAACACAGTAAACATCCAACATTACCAGGAAAAGAAGGGAATTATGTAATTGTTGTTTTCTTACTCTTTTTGGCTCTTTACTCTTTGAGGGGCCCGCCACCCAGCTCCCCAGTAATCACAAAGAAGCTTATTCTTTCTTATGAATGCCCGGCCTTAGCTTGGATTATTTCTAGCTAGCTTTTCTTAATTTAAATTATCCCATTACCTTTTGCCTCTGGGCTTTTATCTTTCTATTCTGTAGCCCTTTCTTTACTTCTTACTCTGTGGCTTGCGGTGTAGCTGGGTGGCTGGTCCCTGGAGTCCTCCTCCTTCTCCTTTTCCTTTCTCCTTGATCTCTTCCCAGATTTCTCCTCCTATTTATTCCCTCTGCCTGCCAACCCCACCTATCCCTTCTCCTGCCTTGCTATTGGCTGTTAAGCTCTTTATTAGACTAATCAGATGTTTTAGACAGGCAAAGTATCGCAGAATTAAACAAATGCAACATAAAAGAATGCAACACATCTTTGCATCACTAAAACAAATGTTCCACAGCATAAAAAATGTCACACATCTTCAACTGATATTCAACAGCAGAACTATTAATCAGCCAGGAACCCAAACAACAACCAGCACACAATAATCGATAATGACAAAGGCCTCTTAGTTATAATCGTGAATGCAAATGACTTTAACTTAACAATTAAAAGACTCAGACTAACCAAGTGGATTAAAACTAAGATCCAGGACTGGCAAGATGACTTAGTGGGTAAAGGAAGTACTGATAAGGCTGAGAACCTAAGTCCAATGCCAGGAGCTCAAATGGTGGAAGAAGAGAACCCACAAGTTGTCCTCTGACCTCCATATAGTGCTGTGGTACATTGATGTACAAAACACACACACACACACACACACACACACACACACACACATACACACACACACACACACACACACACACACACACACACACACACACCTGATATCTCCAACAAATTCACGTACCTAGGAAATACTCCCTGCCCCTGAAGAAAAACAAGAATCAAAGGTTTGAAATCAACCTATCAAAGAAATGGAAATCATAAACAAGATGACACAGGAATCCCTATCTGATAAATTAGACATCAAAGTAAAATTATTTAGAAGGAATAAAGAGGGCCAGTGTATGTTGATAAAGAGAGCAATTTTTTAAGATGATAAAAACCATTGTAAATATTTACTCCGTGAATCCTAGGACCCAAATTTTACAAAACAAACACTAAAAAGCCACAATAATAGTGGGAGACTCCAATATTCCACCCTCACATCTACAAAAATCTTTCAAATTAAAAATCATCAAAGAAACATCAGAACTAAGTTATAACATAGGTCAATGCATATCTATAGACCATTTCAGCCAACATATTGGGAACACACATTCTTCTCATGGAACAGTCTCAAAAATTGATCTCATTACAGCCACAAAACAAACCTTAACAAATACAAAAATTAAATTCCCTATATTTTTCAGATCATGTTGCAATAAAACTAGAAATCACTACCAAGGCTAGACTCAGAAAATACACAAATATTTGACCTTTGAATGAACAATGAGTCATTGATGAAATCAGGAAAGAAAATTTACAATTCCAAAAATCAAATGAAAACAATAGCACAACTTACCAGAACCTCCAGGATTCCTGAGAGGAAAGTTTATAACTATAAGTTCTCAACATTAAAAAATCAGAGAGATGGGAAATGAATAGCTCAGTGATGCCGCTCAATGCATTAGAAAAATCAAGAAGTTAGACCCAAATGCTGAAAATGTTAAACACTAATGATGAGGGCAGAAATCAATGAGAGATTTCTAAATCTAAAGACTGGAACATAAAACTAATAAAGTGAAGGGTTTGTTCTTTAAAATATTAACAAAATTAGAGCCGGGCGGTGGTGGCGCACGCCTTTAATCCCAGCACTCGGGAGGCAGAGCCAGGCGGATCTCCGTGAGTTCGAGGCCAGCCTGGGCTACCAAGTGAGCTCCAGGAAAGGCGCAAAGCTACGCAGAGAAACCCTGTCTCGAAAAACCAAAAATAAATAAATAAATAAATAAATAAAAAATAAATAAATAAAATAAAATAAAATATTAACAAAATTAACAGACTTCTAGGAAAACTAACCAGAGAAGGTGAGAGATAGAGAGAGGGGAGAGAGAGAGAGAGAGAGAGAGAGAGAGAGAGAGAGAGAGAGAGAGAGAGAGAGAGAAATCCAAATTCTGACCTAACTAAAGATATCTTAGCTGTGCATCACCTCTGTAGTGAACATTTGATATCCATACATTTTTGAACACTAAATTAGAAATCCTATGCAATAGAATCAAAGATTATGAATGGGCAGCCTACTTTATTTAAAAATTTGTTTTTATTTTTATGTATGTGTGTATGTATACATGCCATGTGTGTGCAGGTGGCCATGGAGGCCAGAAGAAGGAATCTGAGCTGGAGTCATAGGTAGTTGTGAGTCACCCAATATGAGTGCTGAGAACCAAAGTTAGATGTTCTGGGAGGGCAGCAAACAAATGCACTTAACTACTGAGCCATCTCTCCAGCCATTGGTATCCCACCTTACCTGGAATTTTAAAACCTATAAGAAAAAAAAGAGATGAAACTGAATTTCATGAACATTGAGTTTTAAATACTGTGTCTAGGTGAAAAAGATGTGAAAGAAGAATAGCAAGTTATTAAGAAAAGCTTAGAGGTTATGTCAAGACTATAGATAACTCCTGAGACACCTTTTTTCAACCTCTACACCTCATTTACCCCTCTCTGACCTCAGGTCTTCATTCCCAACCAGAACAAAATTCTGTATCAAAGGAAAATGTTAGTGACCTGTTTGAGGATAAAACCTTGAGGGAGAAGAGATTTCATATTATATTAGAATTTTCCATTTGTAAGGATGTCTCTCTCTGTTCATTAACAGGTAAATATTTTTGTTCTAGTTGATTCTCAGTTGGTTACGATAAGACACTGACCAGATGCAACATGGAAAACATGGGTTTATTTGGCTTCAGGCTACAGTCCACTGTGCAGGCAAGCCAAGACAGGAACTCAAGGCAGGGACTTGGAGGCAAGAACTGAAGCAGAGGTTTCCAGACTCCACAACGATAGGATAGGCAGTCTAGGATAGGCAGTCTGTGCCCAGAAAGCACATTCCTGAGAAACAGGCCTTCTGTGTGACTGTTAACTACAGCTCCGAATCCCTGGTTCTCAGAGAAAATTCCATTTCCTTCCCTGAGGGCTTTTTGGAGATATCTGGAGATACTTTTGGTTGTCATTATCCATGAGGAAACTGGGTGTTCCAGGCATTTATTAGGCAGAGAATACAATCAGACATCCTAATGCACAAGATAATTCCATTCTCCCAAAGGATGATCTGTCCCCAGATGTTAATAATACCGTGGTTGAGAAATCTAGCTCTAAAGATGGTCATGGGAGACATTGATAATGATTCTGAGAACCATCATGCTTGGAACTCTCAGCTCAGAACATTCTTCCTAGTGACATGGAGTCGACATACCCCAAAACACACTTAAGGGCCATAAGCAGATTCTAGCTACTCTGTGGTGATAACTGTCCATTTGCCCCATTGATTAGATGTGGGTCCTCCACAGATTATGGGCCATCAATACTTTGCTCAAGTTCTTTCATCCTTCCTCCCTCTTTTCTTCTGCACCAACAGACACAGCCCACCCTGCTCTCCAGCTTCACAACTGGGATGTCTACCTTGACCTATGACTCATCGTCTCTGAGCTCCAAGAGCTTATTGCACTGCTACTCTCCCTTCTTACATTCAATAAGAAACATACATTATTTGTATGTTTATGTGATGATACACACACACACACACACACACACATATATGATTTTGCAATTGTACATGGTTAATGGCTATGTCTATTAAATCTAAAAGCATTATTATCAAATTCAAGGATACCTAGAGTTTTCTCTTGTTATACTGTAAGAGTTTTCTAGTTTTGTTATTTTCGTTTATGTCTGTGATGCTCTTTGAGTTAATTTTTGGAAAAGATGTAAGATCTATGTTGGAATTCATTTTTTTTGCATGTGAGTATCCTATTATTTCTATTCAATCCATTTCAAAGGCGATTCCTTTCTCATATATTGTGTTTATCCCTTTGTAAAAAGAATACCCATTATCAAAAGAAGGAAATCCAAGCTGCAGGCTGAAAGCACGTATCTGCAAAAAGAATTTCAGAAGCTAGGGAGATGGCTTAGAGTGATCACTGTGCATGCATGTGCTGTGGGATGTCTTTCTGTATGCTGTGAATATGTGTTGCTCTGGTTGGTTGATAAATAAAGCTGCATTGGCCTATGGCATGGCAGGATAGAGCCAGGCAGGAAAATCCAAGAGAAATGGGGGAGGAAAAAGGAGAAGGAGACGCTGTGAGCTGCCAGCAGGAGAAGCAAGATGTAAAAATACGGGTAAGCCATGGTTACATGGCAACTTAGAGATGAATAGAAATTGGTTAAGTTATAGGAGCTAGCTAGCAACAGGCCTGCCATCTACCATACAGTTTGTAAATAATATAAACCTCTCTGGGGCCAAGCTGCTGCGAGATGTGGGTGGAAGAGATTCGTCAGAACCACCAGGGGGCAGGCAGGACTGGAGAAACCTTCCAACCACAAGCATGAGGACATGTGTTCAAAGCCCCAGAACACGCATTAAAAGGCAGTCATGGTCATGTGTGTACACAGCCCCAGTGCTGTGGAGGATGGACACAAAGGGATTCTTGGGGCTCAGTGGTTGCCAGCCTATCTTCAGATACAGTGAAAGATGTTTTCTGAAGGGAGTAAGGTGGATCATGACAGAAGAGGACACCCAGTATTCTCCTCTCTCTGGTCCCTGTGCTTGTGTACTCACTGGTGTGTACACTCATGGGCACATGTGTGTATGCCCCCACCTACACATACACAAAGACACTTCAGATAAGTAACAGGGTCTAGTAACACACTAGGAGTTTTTCCAGAAAGATAGAGGATTTTCTCTTTCTCTGGAACTTGCCATAAATTCCACATAATATCTTGTCCCAAATGGTGAGGGCTCATCTAAATGCAGCTTGGGAGCTCTAAGGAGCCCTTTGGGCTTCCGGTTTAACTCAAAAGTGCCAATCAAATAATTCTATATGTGACTAGGGTACTATATGCAGATGTTAAATGTGAAGACATCCAGAAAACTAGAATTTTCGTCTTTAAGAAGCACCATTTACTTATTGTTTAATCTGAGAAGGGTGTCCTTGGACAACCCAACCCCTGAGTACTTGTGATGATTTGAACGAGAATGGCCCCCATAGGCTCATATAGTTGAATGTTTAGTTTCCAGTTTGTGGACTAAGGTTTGGGAAGGATTAGGGGGTGTGGCCTTGTTGGAGGAGTTGTGTCACTGGGGATGGGCTTTGAGGTTTCAAAAGTCCACACCAAGCTCTCTCTCTCTCTCTCTCTCTCTCTCTCTCTCTCTCTCTCTCTCTTTCTGTGTGTGTGGGGGTCTGTCTATCTGTCTCTGTCTCTTTGCCTGTCTGTGTCTCTGTCCCTGTCTCCTCTCTCTGCCTACAACTAGCAGATCAGATGTGAGCTCTCAGCTGCTGCTCTAGCACCATGCCTGCCGCCTTTCTTGCCACCAT
Organism: Peromyscus leucopus; assembly: GCF_004664715.2. NCBI lineage: Eukaryota > Metazoa > Chordata > Mammalia > Rodentia > Cricetidae > Peromyscus > Peromyscus leucopus. The sequence goes on along the minus strand of NC_051067.1, from coordinate 133,483,671 downwards.
GGTGATCATGGACTAAACCTCTGAAACTGTAAATGCCTCCTTTTATAAGTTGCCTTGGTCATGGTGTTTCTTCACAGCAGTAGAATAGTAATTAAGACAGTGCCTGACTTTTTTTTTTTTTTAACCAAAGTCCATAAAACCTCACCAATGGACAAATGTCAGAGAGCTGGAGTCATTCCCCATGGAAATGATCTCTGATAGCAGAGAACAGCCAAGTTCATGGTTTTCATTTTCAAAGCTGCTCCAGTGATATGTGAGGAAAGGAAGCAGCTACAGAAGTGCATCTGATTTCGATGAGGGTGGGGGAGGGGCACCAGGCTTCCCACCACCGCCAGAGAATGATTTCTGTGAATCACAGGCAAGACCCTGGCCTGCTTCTGGAGGGTGAGGAAAGTGAACATCTGCTTTAACAACTGGGCATGCACACTCACCACACATGGAAGTCATCAAGGACAGGCTGACCGTGTTGGACAAGATGATGTGTTGGTATAAACAAGGACGGCTCTGTGTCCTCACAGTTGGAGGAGGTCCATTGTCAGGGCTCTGGCTGGGCTGACCATCAGTTCCAACAGTGCACATGTGTTGTCTCATCATCTTTTTTGTATAATTTACTAAAGGATTGAGATGGTTTTAATATGTAAATATTTTAAGTTAGAAAACTGACTCCTCATCCTTCCATCATTAAATCACAGAGCTTCCAAAACTAGAGAAAATAAATAAATAAAAAGCTGCGTATTCAGCTAAAAATAAAAATGAATCTCAAATGCAATTTCCTCTTTGAATGGTTTCCTCTGTTCTCCAGAAAGAAATTGACTCCTCTTTCTAGGTTCCCACTACTTTCTAATCACGCTCCCTCTGGCCATGCCGCACTGCGTTGTAATTATCGGTCTCCGTGTTTGGTGCTGGAGACATGAGGTTAACAAGTCACAAGTGTGGTGATATTCTATTTGTGCTGAAATGTGGTGATATTTTATTTGTATGTTAATAAATAAAGTTTGCCTGGAGATCAGAGGACATAGCCAGCCATAAACAAAAGTCAGGCAGTGGTAGCACACGCCCTTAATCCGATCACATGGCAAGCAGAGTCTCTGTGTGTTCAAGGACACAGTAGGGAACAACCAAGTGTGGTAACACACGCCTTTAATCCCAGTACCAACCATAGAGACCTGGAGGTCTGTACAGACAGGCAGTGACAAGGAGGTGAGGTAGCTGGGCTAAGAGCCAATGAGAAGGCAGAACAGCAAGGCAATAAAGGCACAGGTTAGACAGGAAGTAGCTCTCTCTCTCTCTCTCTCTCTCTCTCTGGGGAAGCTAAGGTGGCAAGGTGAGCTAAGGTCAGCTGGTGGCTCTCACTATTTCTCTGATCTCTATGGCATTCACTCCTGTATTTGGCTCTGTGTTTCTTATTTAACAAGACTGTTTAGAAATTCATCTACACACACTTTGGTTGTCATGCAGTAGAAACTTTCATGCCATCTACAATAAAGCTTAACTATGACTGGAGATGTAGAGTGTTCGCTTAACATGTGCAAGGCCCTGGGTTCTACCCTGCACAAGAAAAAAGCAGGCAAAACAAACAAGAACAGCCACCAAAGCCACCCCCACCTAGCCACTGATCCACAGAACCCAGACACTCCAGGAAATACGTACTGTGGTTGCTTTACCTGAGTTTCTGAGTAACGGTTGGTTTTCAATAACTACACAGGCAATTTTAAGATCCTATGCATTTGTCTGCCGCTTCCCACCTCTTTTTTAATCTGTGTTTCTGGTTGAGTTCACTGGCAGCCTGCATTGAGGCATGATAGAGTGCGAGGTGCATGTGCCTCCCCCGATTCTTGCTGGCTTTTTAAGAGAAGGGCATTCCCACCAGACTTTAGGCATACAGGACTGGCATCAGTTGCTGGCAAACATCATTAGTGGCCTCTAGCAATACCACTGTGTCCACTCATTTTTGGTTTGGGTTTTTATTATTTCTGATGGGGTCTTATGTATCCCAGGCTGGCTGGAACTTGCTAAGTAACTGAGGATAATCTCGAACTTCTAATCCTCTAGCCTCTCCCAGTTAGTACTGAGACTACAAACATGTGCCACCATGTACATTTTTGCAGTTTGCAGAAGAAGGGCAGGATTAACCTGAAGGATAGGAAGGTACTCCTAGGTCACCTAACTTCTTCCATCCGCCTTTAATCTCTTCAAGTTTATCCCACCAAGTGGAGGAAGAACAGTTACTTCCTACCCTCATTGAGCTGATTTTTTAATAAAAATCTATGTTCCCTCCTCTAGCTTCTAAATCTGTGGCTTTCTACGGTGTGTATTTCCTTTCTCAACCCAGCCTGCTTCTTGAAAAATCAAGAACACTTGGCTTTCAGACTGTGCATTAGCTAAGGAGTTAAAAATCTCACTTGGAAACTCACAGCTGAATGATGATTGCATGTGCGAAGCTGCATCCACCCCTCCTCCAGGGACAATGCATAACAGAAGACCATTGCTCCCTTTTTATTGATAGGAAGATAATGAAGTAAAAGATTAGAAAAACATGACTTAATAGCAAAACTTTCCCCTGAAGTGATGGTTTCCACCCCTGGCAGGACTCTAATTTTAGATGGCAAGGCCACATACATAAACTGGAATGTTCATGTAAGCCAGAGAATAACAGACACGGAGCTGTGATAGCAAAGGTCCGAGTGTCAGAGCCGTGAGAAGGCACTGGCCTGTGAAGAGCTGTGAGAAGCACACATCTCATTCCACAGAGCTACCTCCTATGCCCTCTACTAGAGGGGCTGACAATTTTGAAGACTTCATGTCCTAGTTTCCTTAGGGGTCAGTTAAGGGTCAGCGGTAAGATTCTGCAAGGAAACAAGTATTAACACACTAGAAAGTCTAAGCCGGCTCTTGCATTCTGAATGAAAGAGATAGATGCTGGACAAGGTTTCTAACAAACCTCTCCTTCAGTCTCACTGTCAGCAACGGAAAACATTCCCCATCACTCTCTGATCTATGAAGTAAGGATATCTGTGATGAGAAGAACCATGTGAAAGCCCTTTGAGTCCTTCCTTTCCAGTAAAGGATTTCCGGGGCATGTTCCGGAAGTTCTGTAGGAATTGGTACATCCTCCAAAGCCTTGAAGGATGTAGAGGTGATTATTACAATTTGATTCCTATTCACTTCCTCCACAGAGCCACAGAGAAGGGACGGTTCTTGGGAAAGGACAATGTATATATTAAGGCTAATTAGGAAGAGAATTTAATACAGTTGGTCTTTTTGATACAGTCTCTATTGCAGCAAAATGGCGCAGTCACAGATATCTATGATGCTGCTATATTTAGGAAATATTTCCTGTCCTGGCCCAAATAATAAAGAAACCCAGGGGCAACATGCTTCTGCCTGACAGGGACAGCAGAACACCTGACTATCTTTCCCCTGGCCCATGCAAGGGAATTTTTGGAAATTTTGATATCTTTACTTTCTATCTTGTCCATCATTTTCTGTGACATCTGTGTGGATGACCTGAGGTTAGAAAGTTCCTCAGATTCCTAAGTAAGACATGTGCTTGCTAAACGATAGAAAGATAACACCATAAAGACATGGACTTCCAGTCATTAAAAAAGAGGCATGATTCTTGTTAGGTCTTTGTGTGTTTGGAGCACTGCCTATGTGGAATACAGGTCTCTTTCTGTAGCACAAATATTGAGTGAACTGAAACATTCACTTCCATCTGTGATCTGGACTCCGGGGAAAGAAAAGCCAAGCTGGATGACCTGAGAACACAGCTAGGCATTCTTATGTCGCCCCACAATTTACATTTTGAGAAACAGTTCTTCAGTTGCTACCAGACCCCATTTAGAAATGAAAAGTTTGACTCTGGGACATGAATGACTACGGTGACTGAGAAACCCAAGACAAAATAATTGTTTTGTGTTTCACTTCTTCATATGACTGAGGTGCCCATAAGTACTGCTACATGGAAGCATCAGATACCCACTCCAAAATAAATGAGTTCTGAAAACACAAATGAGTTGCAGAAGCAAATAGATCATTTTCCTAGCAGGGTGCCCCTGTCCCCTGCTGCCACTCTCAAAACACTTAGAGTGAATTTACTTATCCAGTTAACTGATAGGAAAGGCTAGCCCTTGGGTTGCATGTGGGTCTGCAGGATATAACAACCACCTGGAAAAGCACTGATGTCATGGTCCGGCCCTTCTGTAGGTTTTTGGTGCAGAGTCTGTGTTAACATCAATGTATGGTACCAGCATCCCCAGTGCCAAAACATAGTCTTTATCATCCATGGATTCACATTTACAGTTATCTATTTGAGAAAATTTGCTTATAATTCTAAAATCAACAGTGATAGCACTTTCATGAATCCTTGAAGTTGTGTGCGGGATGGCTAAAAAAAAAAAAAAACAGTTTTAGGTGTCTTATGCACACATTTCTAGCTCAGACTGAATAGGTGATACTCTCTGTCTTCTTGTTCAAGATCAAATACTATAATAAGCATCATTTTTGGCCTGTGTATCCCTATGTTTATTGACATTTCTGTACTTTTTATCGATTTTGCTACTTACAAAACACAGTGGTACCAAACACAGAGATGACATGCTGTCTATTGTTCCTGGGCACAAGGATGCTATGATATGCCTGTGGGGAATAAACATGTGTCAGGTGAGTTTCATTCAGGCCTGAGTTACACTGCCGTTGGCCATAATGTCAATGTTAAGGAATCAACAAGATGGTATATCCAAAAAATAAAAAATAAAAAGAAAGAAAGAAAAAGAGAAACGGCAATCCCTGTTATATATGTCAGCCTTTGGTAAAAAGAAATTGTGGTTACATCACTCCAGGTAGTAGGGTTCTTCAAAGAAATAAAGTGAATAGGAAATATCTACAGTATTTAAAGAAAGATTATCTGTCTATTGATCATCTAAAGAAAGATTAAAACTAATTGATTCATGCAATTGTGTAGATGGAGGAGCTAAACCCAGGAGCATTGATGGTGTGATTCTAGACTCTCCAAGATGGAGAGAGCCACTTGCGGAAGTTCCATTCAAAACCAATGACAACAGAACAGTGTTTTGGCCTAAAGGCAGTGAGACTGAGCAAAGAATTCTTTCTTACTTGGTAACCTGCTTTACTAGGTCTAACACAATGACACAATGGTAACAGAAAACCCCCCAGAAATATCCTTACAGTTGGGAACAGCCAAGCATCTGGCACCCCATTGCCCAGCCATGTTGACACATAAAATTGATATTACATCTAGGGTCAAGAAACTCTTGCCTAGTACTTGCTTGCTTATGCATTTCAAATGGTGGCGGAACATGAAGATTGTTAAACTGGCAGGTGGGGCACATTCTGCAGATGGGTATGTGGCAGAAGAATTTTGAAGAGACCTTTTATGTGTTGTGTGTATATGTGTGTGTGTGTGTGTGTGTGTGTGTGTGTGTGTGTGTGTGTGGAACTATATATATATATATATATATATATATATATATATATATATATATGTCTCTCTATCTAAAGGACAGGGTGAGAAATATCTCAAGAACTCACAATGTCATCTACACCAGTGACTACCATCATTTCTTTTAAACTTTCTACAAACTAACTTTCATGCCCATTACCAAAAATGTTCATCTTAACTTTACCAATGCCCTCCACATTGCCACACTCAATGAATGTGTCTCTGACCTCAAATTTCTCTAACTTCCAGCACCCTTTGCCTTAACTGAGCACCACCTCTGAGACCTTCTTTTTTCCCCAACTGTTCCCATTTTACTTCTTCTCCCACCTTCCAAAGCCTCTTTGTAAAAGTCTCCTTTGCTAAATTCTCCTTCACAAAGTGTGATCCTCCTCAAAGCTTAGCTCTGGACCCTCTTCTCTTGAATATATTTAAACAGAATCCCTGATTGTCATCTCAAAGTGCTGACTTCAAGCATCCCACTCCTGTTTGTATCCCGACATTAACAAATGGTAGCTCATTCATCCGGGAACTGATTAGAAATCTAGAATTTATTCTTGACTTTTCTCTATTACTTCCCTCTTGCAGCTCCATGCACACACTCTGTGTCTACTATGCCGGGAGCCCACTACAAAACAGGTGGAGTTAGGAATTAATCACAGAGAGACTTCTATAATTCCAGATTTGTGCCACTAGAGGCAAGAGATCATTTCTGTCTGTCTGTGTATCTCTCTCTCTCTCTCTATCTCTCTCTCTCTCTCTCTCTCACACACACACACACACACACACACACACACACACACACTATCAACATAAAATCCTAGATAAGGGTCTGGGTTTGAGTCACTTGTCAGTCATTTTGATCAGGAAAGTGTAAAGCAAGCCAGAACAAAGCAAAACTACATCACCGAGGACTGGGAGCTGCTGATAAGTCCATTGGCTCCTTCCTTTCTATCTTGTGTACATTTCTCCATTCTGACAGGGCACCCAAATTAATGGATTCTTTTTTATTTTGAGGACAGGGTTTCACTATGTAGCCACAGCTGGCCTAGAGCTTGCTATGTAGTCTAGGCTGGTCTCAAATTTACAGAAATCTACCTGCTTCCCAAGTGCTAGGATTAAAGATATGTGCAACCATGTCTGCCTTGATAACTCATTATAGTGCTGAAAAGCATTGAGGATTTCTTAGAACCGCTATTATATCGGGTCCTGAAAACACTCAACAACATGAATTAGCAGATTTGGTTATGAGTAGATTCTTCTTTTGAGTTCTCTTTCAGTCTCTGGTTGCTTGCAGCCTGAGCTGCCTCCGATTGGAAGGGTTCTAGGAAATGTGTTCATGGTACTCTTGAGTTTATGGGCATGAGACAACACATGAGAAAACACACAGTGAAAGAGAACAGGCAGACACGAAAGGAAAGCAAGAAGACACAGACCAGGAGAATACGGGAGACACAGACAAAGGGGGAAAAGGAAGACGCAGACAAAGAAAACAGGAAGATCCAGACAAAGGGAAGTTAAGCAGAGGTTTTCTTCCATCCCCGTGACCCATTTCTGGGTAACAGTCATAATCCAAATTAATATAATTTATCAAAACTCACAGTAACTCATTTAATAATTTTATAACAAAGGGCTGAAATTACTTTTTCCCAAAACAGAAAGAAAGAATCTCAATGGACAGAGAAAGTCATTCCTCTCTTTCATGCTCTTCCTTTGAAAGACCAGCAGAGGGCGAGCATGGTTACAAGTAACATCAGCTGTGCCTTCTTGGAATGTTACAGGCCGAATGTTAATTCGAGAACACAGACGTGAGTGATGTGGCTGCACATGCGGGTTTGTCTTAACCCTGGCATCACGGCTGTCGGGGTCAGTCTGTGACACAGATTTCAGTCCTCACAACCTGCAGCACTTGTGTCCCGGGGAGAGATGGGAGACATACAGAAGAAAGAAGAACTTGTCTCTCATTGTAAGGATAAGGCTTCTATGCCTGTCACAGCCAGTGCATGACCCCCAGACACAGACACACACACACAGACACACACACAGACACACACAGAGACACACAGACACAGACACACACAGACACACACACACACACACACACACACACACACACACACACAAGAAGTATTCCCAAAGGCTCTAGAATTTAATCAGAAGGAAATCAAGGGAGGGTAAGCTTATTTTTTTCATATACCCTCAATTCTTAATAAAGGCACAAAGAGGCACTATGGAGAGGAAAGGTGAGGCTTTTGTGAGCCTGAATATTATGACAAGGGGGAGAACTTTCTATTAAAATTTAGAAATGAGTAATGTGGGGTTTCCATGCTGTTTGATTGACTGGTGGGTCCTTTTGGGTAAAGCCTTTCTCACACTCTAGTTCAGTGATCAAAGATAAGTTCTAGAAGCCTGTTCAATGGGGGGAAATCAAGTTATCTATTTATTTCAGGTAAAAGTAGAGAAGTGAATCACTGTGTATGCTGACGGCTGAAGAGTAAGTTGATACAACTTGTAGAAAGCAGTTAGACAATGTTTATCACAAATGTTTATCAATACGGTCATTCTACATGCTTACTTATTCTCACTTTGGTCTGTGAAAACACTAGTGTTCACAAATATGTGCATCCACAGTTGGGATCCCTCAGTAAAGGGCTTGCTAGTGCAAGCATGGGGGCCCCGAGTTCAAATTCCCAGAATCCATGTAAAAATCTGGGCACAGTGGCACATCCCTATAATCACACCACTGCGAAAGAGGGTCTTAAGAGGCTGGTAGATCCTCAAAGCTCACTGGGCAGCCAGCCCACCTAACTCTGAGCATCAGGTTCAGTGAAAGACCATGACTGAAAAGAAACAAGTGGAGAGTGCTTGAAGAAGCTACCCTATCTCAGCCTCTAGCCTCTCCTGGGGTTCATACATGTACACACTTGTCTGCATGCATACGCGGACACACTCATAACATCCCCACCCAAATCCACATGATTTAAGAATTCCCATCAAAACATTGCTTGTCCTTGTTAAAACACAAGGGCTTATTTGCAAATGACATTATATTATATATAAGAGATACCAAAAACTCCTCCAGAAAACTTCTTGAAACATTCAATAATTACAGCAGTGTAATTGGAATGATATGACATCAACTTGCAAAAATCAGTACCTTTTCTACACAACAACAAACATACAAAGAGATCATGGATACACTCCCATTCACAATAACTTCCAGGAAAATAAGATGTTGTCTTAGGGATTTTATTGCTGTGAAGAGACACCATGACCACAGCAACTCTTACAAGGGAAACATTTAATTGGGTTGGTTTGCTTAAAGTTTCAGAGGTTCAGTCCATTATCATCATGGTGGGGAGCATGGCAGCGTGCAGGCAGATGTGATATTCCAAGTAACTGAGAGTCCTATATCTTGCAGGCAACAGGAAATCAACTGAGACACTGGGAGGTATCCTGAGTATAGAAAACATCAAAGCCCACCTCCACAGTGATGCACCTCCCCCTAACAAGGCCATATCCACTTCAGCAAAGCCACACCTCCTAATAGTGCCACTCCCTATGAGATTATGGGGGCCAGTTACATTCAAACTACCACAGATGTCTAGGAATAAACCTAAACAAGGAGGTGAAAAACCTCTTCAATGAAAGCTTTAAATCTCCAAAGAAAGAGATATAGAAAAAACTAGAAAATAAAAAGATACCCATGCTCATAGATTGATAGAAAAAAAAAATTGTGAAAGTGACCATTCTACCAAAAGCCAGTTACAGATTCAATGCACTCCCAATCCCCATCCCCATCTCATTCCCCAAAAAACTAGAACGAACTGTCCTAAAATTCAAATGGAACCACAAAAGACCCAGACATCCAAAACAATCCTGGTCCCAACAAACAATGCTGGAGGGATTGCCATTCTAGATCTCAAGTTATATTACAGAGCCATAGCAATAAATACAACATGGCACCAACACAAAGCAGATTCTTGTATAATATTATAGGGACCAGCCTTAATATTATACATCCCAGGGGCTCAGGAGAGAGAACTACTAACGGCGAGGACTATTTTCAGGAAATAGAATCTCAGCACACCGAGCTCTATCATCCACTTGCTTTAATTCCTCTGGCATAACATCCTATCTACACAGCTTCAGTTCTGTTCTAATGTCTATCTCCTTTCTTGCCTGATTTCTCTCTATATTTATCCACTGCTCCCTCTAAGTTCTATCTTAATTCTCTCATCTTAATTCTGCCTCATCTAGGTCATTTTCAGCTTGTTCTTATCCAGCTAGTACTTCCCCATCTGGCTCTTCCTCATCTTCCATCTCGTTCCTCTAGTACCCTCTTCTAGCCCTTCAATCTAGTTCTTCCCTATCTCAGTTTGTTCCTCACAAGTTCTTACCCATCTAGTTCTCCCATATTCTTTTCTCTGACTCTCGGTGCCCTGGAAGTCCTGGTATATAAAGCCAGGCTTCCAGGGTCAAACGGAGAGGTGATAAGAATCACATTGAGAGGCAATAACCGTTAATTATCATTTGCAACCCCAAAGGGAAGTGACCAATGGGGAAATGAATTAACTAAAGGCTAAATTCGGGTAATATGTAAGAAGAGGGAATCTTATGTGCTCAATTATAGCCTTAAACGTGATTGGTAGAAAATGTTAAGAATCTATAAGTTGCTAGGTCAATGGGAGAAAATAAAACTGTTTTCTTTTTTCCTGTAGCTCCTATCTGTCCAAGCTATCTGCCGTTTTTTCTGCAGGGTGGGGGAAAGTGTGCTCAGTTGCTAGGCAACCTGTACACAGCTAGATGCCTCTGGTGATAGTTAAAGGGAGACCTGGAACCAGAGGTAAGATTTGGGAAAGGAGGAAGTAAAGCTTAATTGGCACATCCGCCAGGCCTTCTGAAACAGGTAGCCCAGATGGTTAAGTCTGTTCTTAGAGAGTATAGAGGTATCTCTGATAAGGTATTTTCCTCCATCTGGGAATGGACCTGGCCGGATGCTGCCAATGATGATAATTACAGGGAGGCTTGAACTGGGGTTCTGGCTGAGGATAGCTATCAGTGCAGAGGGTTATCTAAATATTCCTAGAAGTGGTTAGGTAAGGAGTTAGCGGTCTATAAAGTTGGTAAGGTTGTAAGAAAGGAGCGTCCGAGCTGAATTGTGTAAAGCCATTACTTAACATTCACCTCACCTAGGTGGTGTCTCCTTGTGGAATTTACCTTAAATCAGGAGACTTGCACGTGGACTCTTATTACTGCTAGTCCTTGAAAGTGGCCAAGGGAGATATCTGATTCCAGAGAAAGCCTTTCCTGAGGCTGTTCTCCAAATTCCTGGAATGTGTATGTCCAGAGAGTGATCAGTCCACACTCTTAGCCCTTCTTGGGGAAAAGTCAATTGGGAAAACTGTGAAGGCACACATGATTTTCATAACAGAATACAGCTGATATATAACAAACCAAGTAACACCAAAAACTCCTTGGGATTTGGCTTCCTCTAGAGAAATTCCCTGATTCCTCCAGGTAGTGACTTTGCCATAACCAGCTGAGTTCTTATAATATATTCCTGTGGCCCGCAGCAGCAAATGTGTAGGCCATTGGAATAAAACAGAAGATGCAAATAGGAGTATATGTAACTACAGCCATCTAATATTCAACAAAGACGCCAAAACCATACACTGGAGGGAAGACAGCATCTTCAACAAGTAGTGCTGGGGAAACAGGATGTCCACATGTGAAAGAGCTAAATTATACCCAGATCTATCACTATGCACAAAAATGAACTCCAAATGGATCAAAGATCTAAATGTGAAACCTGAAACACTGAAACTATAGGAAGAAAACAGAGGCAGTACCTACAGGACACAGGTGTAGGAAAGGACTTTCTGAATAGGGCTCCATTTACCCAGGAATTGAGGCCAACACTTGACAAGTGTGACCTCATAAAACTAAAAAAATTCTGCACAAAGAAATAATCCACTGAGTAAAGAAAAAGCCCACAGAATGAGAATCTTTGTGAGCAAGCTCTACATCAGACAGAGGATAAAATGCAGAATACATAAAGAACTCAAAAAACAAGCAACCCATTCAAAAATAAACGAGCTTGGAATCTGAACAGTGAGTTTTCAAAAGAAGAAATAAAATACCTAAGAATTATTTTTTTTAAATATTCATTTTCCTTAGCAATTAGGGAAATGTGAACCAAAACAGCTTTGAGATTTCATCTTACCCCAGTCAGAACGGCAAAGATAACAAAACAACTGACTATAGAGGCTGAAGAGGATGTGGGGGAAGGGGAACCCTCACTCGCTGTTGATGGGATTGTGAACTAGTCTAGCCACTCTGGAAATCAGTGTGGAGAACCCTCAAAAGGCTACCATCTATACTACTCCGTGGCATCTGCCCAGAGGACTCGACATCCTACCCACAAATACTTACCTGCTCAGCCATGCTCATTGCCACTCTATTCCCAATAGATAAGAAATGAAAACAACCTAACTGCCCTTCAACTGGTGAATGAGTGATGAAAGCGGGGCACACACACACCATGGAATTCTATTCAACTGTAAAGAAGAATGAAATCATGAACTTTTCAGATAACGTGGATGGAACGAGAAAAGATCATATCGAGTGAGGTAACCCAGACCCAGGAAGACAAGTGCTACATGTTCTCTTTCATTTGAAGTCCCCAACTCAGAATCTTCAGATGTGAGTGCAATAGCCTGGATTTAATTTCTGAAAAAAGGAAAGTAAAAGGGGACTTTTGAGGAGGGAGAAGCAATGGAGAGGAGAATAGCTGGGTACAAGTAATTTAAACAGGGTAACTGGACAATGGGGCTAAAATTGGGGAGGGGCGATATAGGTACATATATAAGGAGGAAGGAGAGTAAAATAACCATGTCTGAGAAAGTTAAAATGAATCTTATTATCTACCTAATATTACATATAATACACAAAATTCTGTGTATGCACACATAATTTAAACAAAAGTTTTCCATGGGCTATGTAACCAAATCCAAACATCATAAAGAAGTAGCACACCTTTGAGTTGTTGGTCAGGGTTGCCCAAGAGATGACCCAAACATCATAGGCTGTCGCTGTTGCCCTTGGCTGCCCCACAGAGGTGGAAGGTAAGTCCCTATTGCTGCAGACATCATGTACTTCAGACACAGTATCCAGAGGACCTGAACTGGATCTGACCTAAAAGTTTCATCTTTGGATGAGGGTTAGCTTTCATAGTACCAGAGGGCACCATGCAAACTTCCAAGGAAGAGAAGCAACCAATAGTCCTACCAAGCTATGATGCCTCTGAATCATAACTTTAAAGGTACAGTAGTGGCATGCAGACCATGGATGTTATTAACAGCTCTCTAATTGGACTTAAGGCCTACTCAAAAAAAGGAAATCATGCCTGCCTATACTAGAGAAGTCATGGATATTGAAGGAAAACCTCTAACTTCCACCCCACTAAACCAGCATAATCACTAACTATATTCTAAGTCTTTATCCTTACACCCACAGATAAGCCTAGTCCTCACCCCCCATCAAGGGAACTTCTCTTTGATACAGACATAGACCATTACAGAAAACCACAACTGATTTGAAAAGAAAAGAAAAGAAAAAAAGAAACTGTGTGGTGTCCAGTCCTAGCATATACACTTATGACACAATCCCTGCACCTGAGGTTCAGGGATTATTCTGGAAGAGGAGGCAGAAGAATTGTAAGAGCCAGAGGGACAGGAAGTATACAGTGAGCTTGTCTCCAAGAAATGTCAGAGAAGCTACACCAATGAAATTTCATCAACATGGCTGGCTAAATAAGACCTGATCATGATGAAGTTTCATCCATCAACATAGCTGGTTAAATAAGACATGATCAATGACAGCACCAATAGAAATTCTAACATGGAAGGAGAAAGCTCAGGAGGCCTACCCTAGTCAAAGAACTATAGTCAACTAAGGAATGCTGAGCAGGAGAAATAGTCTTCCCTAGGGAAGAACATCTCTAGTTGGTTATCCAATAATCAAGTTGTCAGCCCTAAACTCATATAATCATATACATACAGGTAACATTATATGAACTGAAAAGGTTGTATTTACATATTTATGAATATATACATGAAGAATAAACATATAGTATATATAAAGAATAAATGCACATTTAGAATATATATATATATATATATATATATATATATATATATATATATATATTCTCTTACAACAAAGTAAAGGAGGCCATGAATTCTAGAGAGAAATGGGAGTACATGGGAGGGGTTGGACAGATGAAAAAAATGGGGAAATAGTGTAATTATACTAAACTTCAAAAAATAAAAATATTATAAAAAATTTGATTACAACTGAAAATTAACCGTATAAAAAGAAGAGTGGACACAGAGGAGGAAAGTGGGTGATTCTCTACACTGGCTTTGTTACCTTCATCCTTCCTCTACCTCTCACCCCCTCACAACTGTGATACATCCATCTCTCTTTGATACAAACCCCCAAACCACAGACCATCTGCTCAAATCCCACAGTCTCAGTTCCCAGAGAACCCTGAGCATCCTAATTGCACGAGTGTTTACATTTTCTATTCCCAACAATCCCAATCTGTGAGCAAATATTTTTCTACTTTTCTAAATATGAAATGTACCCAGAGACATTAAGTCTAGACACACACTAGGAAATGGCAGGCCTGAGGTGTGAACAGGGACCATCTACTTCAGTGAACGACTTTCCAGTTCCTCCGAATGACTCCCCGATCATGTACCACTGTGGACGCTCACTGTTTCAGCTTCCAGTTCAAAATTCTCTCCTTTCTCTTCAGATCTATTCCTTACAATAATCATAGTTGTGCTTCCTCCTCCAATTATGACTAGATAAATGTACACAGACATAGGCCACTTTGGTAGGCCGAGTCAGCTTGCCATCGCAAAGCCATCACAGGGCTAGGGGTATAGCTCAGCTACAGAATGTGCGTTCAGCATGCTCAAGGCCCTGAGTTCCATACCAGCATCACAACAAAAACAAAGTTAAAACAAAAAACTCTCAAATTGGTTTCCAAACACATTCTAAGTTTAGTGTTTTTATTCTGGCAGGACTGTATCTCTGTCTGGATTTCTGCTTTTATACAATAAACATCTATAATATACATAGTCACCTTTACACTTACCAAAACAGAGAAATAAAATGTTTAAAGTGATTTTTGCATAATGCAAATTTTGACATGAAATTAATAAAAAAAACTCTGCCTTCTCTTAGAATACAGTTACCACTAAAACATAAAACAATAACCACACATTTTAAATTAATAATTAATTAATTAAAATTTTCTCTGATGATTAGTGATGTTGGGACCTACATACCTCCCTTGGAAAAATCCCTGTTCCACTCTATTGCCCATTTTAAACTCCGGTTATTTTCCTAGTCTGTAAGTTGCCTTTTACCAATCCTTCCTCTTGGGCCAGAGCGGCTATTTCAGCTTGGCATAATCCCACTGGGTCACTCCTGCTCCGTTACTGGTGCTTCTGGTGTTGTAACCAAGAAATAATCAAGATAATGACATGTGCCTTTCCCAGCATCTTCTGAGTCTCATAGCAGCAGGTCTGGTGTTGTGTATTTGATTAATTTTGAGTCAATGGGGGGGGGGGTACACGATGTAGGGGTCCAGTTTTATTCTTTCATTGTGCACATGTGTCTTTCTCGGCACCATTTGTTGAAGAGGGGATTGTTAGGAGAATGGCGTCTTCCAGTTGTTGTCAAAGGTCAGTTGGTTCTGTGGGCTCATTTCTGGGCCCTCTGTTTTGTTACTTTAGTCCGTGCCACCGTCCTAATGTCAAAGTTCCTCCACTTTGACTAACATAGGTCTGGAAGGCGGTGATGTTTTGATGTCAGGACATGTGAATCCTCCAGCGCTTTAACTCTGTTCTTTTTTATGGTTGGTTATTTCAAGAATTGGAGACTTTTGTGGAAATAAATAAATAAAAGGAACTGAGGGGAGGGAGAAAGAAAGAGAAACAGAGATATCTCAATTATGTTCAGGATCCTTTGTCGTTAAATATGGATTTCAAGGACTGATTTTTCTTTTCCTTCAAAGATGTAATTAGAAGTCTGAAAGGGTTGGGATAGTACAGATGTCTTAGCAAAGGGAAATCTGCCCATCCATGAATATGGACTCTTCTTCTATTTGTTTTGTCTGTAATTTATTTTAATGATGTTTGTGGTTGTCTATGTATAAGTTGTTCTCCTCCTTAAAATGTTCTCTCAGTATATTTTTTTAGCAAATTTTTAATTAATTTTAAAGTTAGCATACCAAGCTTCATTGTGGCATTTTGTTCCTGTACCACTACTGTTTGTTCCTGTTCATCCCCTTCTCCATCATCCTTCCCCGTTGCCCTTGATGCCCTCTTTGCTGGGCTCTTTCATTCTCTTAGAGTCTGCCCACTGCTCGCATGTCACACGAGTGCCATTATCCTCTCTTTTTCAACCCACCACCAATAATACAGAGAGAGAGAGAGAGAGAGAGAGAGCAATTGAAGTCTAGATTGCAAATGAGAAAAAATATGGTATTTGTCATTCTGAGTCCGACTTATTTCATACAACATAATGGTCCCCAAGTCCACCCATTTTCCAGAAAATGTCACAATTTCGTTTTTACTTCAGCATGGGTGTGCGTGTGTATCTCTGTAGTAAGCTGATGTAAGAGTCCTTCAGGTATATATCCAGGAGTAGAATAGCTGGTTCATTTGGTAATTCACTGTTAGGTTTTTTAAAATCACATTTAATATTTTCTCTGTGTGTGCCATGTGCTTCTGCTTAGCATGTGTGTGGAGGTCAGAGGATCACTCATGAGAGTCAGTTCCGGGGATTGAACCCAGCTTGGCCGGGTTGGCAGCAAGTGCCTCTTCCCACTGAGCAGTATCACCGGCCCCTATTCTTATTTTCATGAGGAACTTACCCACCGACTTCCACAGTGGCTGCCGGTTACAAGGGTTGCTCTTTCCTCCACCCTGACCGGCATTGGTTGTGATTTGTTTTCTTGACGGTAGCCATTCTGACCATGGAATTTCAGAGGCGTTTTAATTTGCATTTGACTGGAGGCCCATTATTTCATATTTACTGGCCATCTGTGCTTCTTAGAGATTATTTATTCCACTTTTAGTCCACCAACTGATTGAATGATTTGTGGGGCTAGTGTTTAATTTTTGTAATCCCTTATGTATTCTGGGTATTAGTGAGGACCTAGCTGATGTACAGTTGGCAGGAGCATCTTCTGCATCCTGTGGGCTGTCTTTTCACACTGGGCATGGCTTTGCTTGCTGAGCAGAAGCTTCTAAATTTCCTGTAATCCCATCTGTCAACCTTAGAGTTATTTCCTGTGTTGCTAGTGTCCTGCTCAGAGAGTTGCCGACCCCTGAATCTTAAAGTCTTCAGATCTAAGCCTTCCTCTAGCAATTTCAGGTCTATGTTAAGGCCTTTGATCCATTTTTATTTGAGTTCTGTACAAGGTGAGAGACATGGACTAGTTTTCCCCTTGTTATATATGTAGCTATCCAGTCCTCACCACTGTTCAAGAGGCCGTCTTCTATTCTTATTATTTCTTGCTATTTGCCAAGGTTTTTCTTTTTCATTTTTATTAGCATATGTTAATGTTACCCAAAAAAGTGCTTTTTGTGTGTGTGTATGGCACTAGGGATGGAGCCCAGGGCCTTGCACATACTAGGAATGGGCTATAATGCTGTGTGCTTCACCTGCAGCCCAGGACTGGGTTTCATGTGGCATTTTCATGTGTGTAAATCGTGTACTTGATCATATTCACCCCCTACCCCTTGACCCCTCTTGGTCCACCCCAGTCTCCCACTGGGTTTCTTCTTCTCAAATAGTCATAAACAAGATTTTTTTTCCCCTTAGTTTTCCTTCCAGACTGCTGTAGTGTCCTCAGTTGGTTAATTTCCCATGGCTTTCTTTTTCTCCTCTTTTCTCTGTCTTGCAGTCATAACCTGTTTGCTTCAGCCAAGCTAGGCAAGAGTTGCACTTGGGAGTTACAGGCTCTCCTCCTGGTCACACTGCACACAGGCAAGGGCATGCTGCCTGAGCTTTGCCTTTGTTCTTGGCATCCCTTAGTTGGTGCCCCTTCCTGCCCCTGCTCGGCATTACGGCCATCAGTTCCTTCCTGCCACTCTGCTCCTTGGCAACCCCCTGAAAGCTCTGAGCACTGGACAGATGTTTCAGTCGCCCCTTTCCCTCCCCAGGGAGATGTAGGATCTGGGAGTTTTCTCCGGATCATACCATGCTAAGCCAGGGGAGAGTCGGTACCACCGTCTCCCACTAGGCTGCCATGAAGCTCGCCTGTAGATATGTATCTCAATTGGTTTCTAGATTTCTCAGGAGGAATCGACCCTGTCACTGTAGAATCAGTGTTCCCTGGGTAAGGACTTCCTAGTCCATCATCTTGCTGGTATCTAAACCCCTTTGTGATTTCTACTTGCAATTCCCCAATTTCTAAATGGAAGCCCCTTTCCTGTGCCACCTCTTTGTCTGTCTATCTGTCTGTCTGCATATAAGCATGTTTGTGTGTATATGTATGGATTAGTCTGGGTTCTCTAGAGTCACAGAACTTATTAATCTCTCTCTCTCTCTCTCTCTCTCTCTCTCTCTCTCTCTCTCTCTCTCTCTCTCTCTCTCTCTCCAGTCCAACAACAACTAGTTGTGAAAGGAAAGTCCAGGAATCCAGCAGTTGCTCAGTCCCGCAGGGATGAATCTCAGCTGGTCTTCTGTATATGCTGGAATCCTGTAGAAGTGTGTGGTGGTATTGTGTTCCCCAAAATATTGTGTACTCTAATAAATTTATCTGGGGTCAGAGAACAGACAGCCACTAGATACAAAGGCTAGAAAATGATGGCACTCACACCTTTAATCCTAGCATTCCAGAGATAGAAATCCCTCTGGATCTCTGTGAGTTCAAGGCCACATTGGAAATAGCCAAGCATGGTGACACACACCTTTAATCCCAGAAAGCCAGCCTTTAATCCCAGGGAGTGGTGGTAGAAAGCAGAAAGGTTTATAAGGGGTGAGGACCAGAAACTAGAAGCATTTGGCTGGTTAAGCATTCGGCTGGTTAAGCTTTCAGGCTTTGGAGCAACACAGTTCAGCTGAGATTCATTGGGATGAGGACACAGAAGCTTCCAGTCTGAGGAAACAGGACCAGCTGAGGAACTGGCAAGGTGAGATAGCTGTGGCTTGTTCTGTCTCTCTGATCTACCAGCATGGACCCCAATAACTCGCCTCGGGTTTGATTTTATTAATAAGAACTTTTAAGATTCCTGCTACAGAAGTGAACTCCAATGCCAGTGAGGAAATGGATGGGCTGACGAGGTGAGGACAAGCAAGAGAAGAACACCCTTTCTTCTTCCACTGTCCTTCCAGCAGATGGTGTGGCCCAGATTAAAGGTGAGCCTTCCAGCCTCAACGTCTGGATTAAAGGTGTGTGGTATCCAGCCTCAAGATCCTGATCAAAGGTATGTTGTCTTCTTGCCTCAAGATCTGGATCACAGGTGTACCCTCCATTTCTGGATTACAGTTCATTCCAGAAATAGTCAAGTTGACAACCAAGTCTCAAAAATTATTATAGTCCAGCCTTAATAATCTTCTTCCCAGGGGCTGAGAAGAGAAACTGCGAACAGCAAGAATTATTTTCGGGAAAAGAATCTAAGTACACCAAGCTCTTAGTCCATGTACTTTATTCCTCTGGGATAAAATTCTATCTACACAGCTTCAGTTCTGTTCTCGTGCCTGGCTCCTTTCTTGCCTGATTTCTCTCTACATTTATCTGCTGTCCCCTCTAAGTTCTATCTTAATTCTTTCATCTTAGTTCTGTCCCATCTTGGCCTTTCTCATCTCATTCTTCCCCATCTGGCTCTTTCTCATCTTCCATCTCATTCTTCTAGCTCTCCATCTAGTTTTCCAGCAGAATCCTCCCTAAGTCTCTGAGGTTTACAGTTATATACCCATGCAATAGCAGTGCTCTAGCTAAAGCAAGGTCACCAGGCTTGAATTCTTACAGAGCCATAAAAGAAGACAAGAGTTTTCCTCAGGCGATGACCATCAGGCTTTCTTTTACAACCCAAAAGGGAAGTGGTAAAGGAGGAGGTCAACAGAGAGCTAAAATCGGTTAATATATCAGAAAAGGGGAATTTATGTGCTCAAACTACATTCCTAGAGGTGGTTAGGAAAATGTTAGGAGTCCATAATGTTAGTATAAATACCACTAAGGCTATATAAAAAAGAAGGGTCTGAGCTTAATTTACCTTAATTCAGGAGATCGTTTGGCCTTGGATGCCTGATAGGTATTTCAGATAAAATACACTGTTATGAGTTCTTGGAAGTGTACATAGTATACAAGGAAATCATTGCAGGAAGTGGCTAAGATATATACAAAAGCTAAAATATCACCACGACTTTTTTTTTTTTTTTTTGGTTTTTTTCGAGACAGGGTTTCTCTGTGTAGTTTTGGTGCCTGTTCTGGATCTCGCTCTGTAGACCAGGCTGGCCTTGAACTCACAGAGATCCTCCTGACTCTGCCTCCCAAGTACTGGGATTAAACCATGTACTACCACCACCTGGCTCACCAAGACTTCTTAAGCCATGGTTTGACCTTTGGAAAAGTCCTTAACCTTTCCAAGTAGTAGCTTTTGTGATAGTAGCTGGATTCCATTACATTTTCCTGCAGCTTGCAGCAACCAGGAATAGACATCACAATGCATATGTGATTCTGGGAATTGATCCCACTGTTAAACACATGCTCAACCCCTGAACTACAAGCCCAAGGCTTGGAACTCATTGTGAAGTTCAGACTGGCTTTGAACTTGCAGTAATATTAACATCCTGCCTCTGTCTCCTGAGTCCTAAGGTTATAGGGATGAGACACTACACACACTCAAACATCTTGAAGAGTTTTGTTTTTCTTGATTCTCCTCTCATACAATGCATTTCTAACACAGCCTCCACTCCAATCTTGCTTCTCCCCCAAATCCACTGTTCTTCCATTTCCCTTCAGAAAAGAGCAGGCTGCCCAGTGATATCAAGTGAACACGGCATAACAAGATGCAATAGACTAGGCACAAACCCACATATCAAACAGGACAAGGCAACCCAGTAGGAGGGTTAGTGTCCCATAAATGGACAAAAGAGTAAGAGACACCCTACTCCCACTGTTAGGAGTCCAAAACAACAACAAAACAAGCTAAACAACCACAGCATGTATGCAGAGGGCCTCATGCTGACCCATACAGACTCAGTGGTTGTTGCTTTAATATCTGTGATTCCCTATAAGCCCTGCTTAGCTGATTCTGTGGGCAGTGCTCTCCTGGTGTCCTTGACCCCTCTGGCTCCTACCATCAATCCTTCTTCCCAAACTCTGCTAATGTTTGGCTGTGGGTCTCTGTATCTACTCCCATCAGCTGCTGGAAGAAGCCTCTCTGATGACAATTGGGCTAGGCGCCCATCCATGAATATAGCAGGAATCATTTCATTGACCTTTTTTGGGGAGAGGGGGCGTTAGTCCTGTTTGGTTCTGCTCTGGGTGTCTGAGCCATTCAGCTTCTGGATCCTGGCCATCCAGACAATGTCAGGCATGGGCTCACTCTCATGTCTTCAATTTGGACCAATCACTGGTTGGCCACTCCCACAAGCTTTGAGCCACCATTGTCCTAGGAAGGACAGACTGTGGGTTGAAGGTTTTGCAGCTGGTTTTGGTGTCCCAGTCCCACCACTGGAAGCCTTGCCTGGTTACAGAAAATGGTTGGTTCAGGCTCCATATCCTCCATTACTAGGAGTCCTCACTAGGGTCACCCTCATAGGTTCAGGAAGTTTCCACTGCACCAGATTTCCACATTGCCCCCTAAATGCCCACCAACTCCAGTTGTCTCTTCCCATGCTCTCTCCCACTCTCCCTCCCTCCTGCACCTGATCTCCCCTGTTTCCATTCCTGCTTGCTCTCAGTCCGCATGATTGTAGTGTGATTATTATTTACTTAACAGCTAACATCCATTATAAGTGAGTGCATATCATGTTTATCTTTCTGGGTCTGGGTTGCCTTGCTCAAGATGATTTTTGTCTATTTCCATCCATTTGCCTGCAAATTTCATAATGTCATTTTTCCTAACAGATGAGTAATACTCCATTGTGTAAATGTACCATATTTTCTTTATTCATTCTTCAGTTGAGGAACATCTAGGTAATAAAGCCATGATGAACTTAGTTGCAAAAATGTACTTATGGTAGGATGGGGCATCTTTTGGATATACGCCCAACAGTGGTATAGCTGGATCTTGAGGTAGATCAATTCCTAATTTTCTGAGGCACTGCCATATTGAGTTATACAGTGGCTGTACCAGTTTGCCAAAAACCATCTACAGACACAACTCAACCCCTACAAAAACTCCAACAATTCTTTACAGACCTTGAAAACACAACACTCAATTTTATATGGAAAAATAAAATACCCAGGGTAGCTAAAACAATCCTGAACAATAAAAGAACTTCCAGAGGTATCACCATCCCTGATTTCAAGTTATACTACAGAACTGGGATAATAAAAACAGCATAGTATTGGCATAACAACAGACAGGTTGATCAATGAAATTAAATCAAAGACTCAGATATGAATCCATACACCTTTGGATGCCAGCTTTTTGATAAAGAAGCCAGAAATGGAAAGAAGATAAAGATAAGTGGGAAAAAAAGATAAAGAAGTTACAATGGAAAAAAGAAAGCATCTTCAACAAATGGTGTTGATCTATTTGAATGCCCGCATGTAGAAGAATGCAAATAAATCTGTATTTATCACCCTGCACAAAACTCAAGTCCAAGTGGATCAAAGACCTCAACAGAAGACCAGACTCACTAGACCTGATAGAAGAGAAAGCTTTGAATTCATTGGCTAAACAGAGCACTGATAGCACAGGCATTATGGTCAATAATTAAATAAATGGGATCTCATGAAACTGAAAAGCTTCAGTAAGGCAAAGGACACCATCAATAGGACAAAACAGCAGCCTAAAAAATGGGAAAAGATCTTCATCAGCTCCATATCTGATAGAGGACTAATACCAAAATATATAAAGAACTCAAGAAACTAGAAATCAACAAACCAAGCGATCCAATTAAAAAATGGGGTATAAATAGAGACTTCTCATTTAGAGGAATTTCAAATGACCAAGAAACACTTCAAGAGATGTTCAACATTCTTAGCCATCAAGGAAATGCAATTTCAACTACTTTGAAATTCCATTGTGTACCTTTCAGAATGGCTAAAATCAATAACACAAGTAGCAGCTCATACTGTCAAGGATGTGGAGCAAGGGGAACACTCCTCTTTTTACCTTGGTTGGCCAGAAACTATGTAGAGAAATAGGGAGTTTTTAGTGGATTTAGAGTTCAAGCTTTTCAAGATAAAAGAGCTCTTGAGAGTGGTTGGTCAACAACGTGACCTTCTGAACTAAAACTTAACTAGGGTTAAGATTGTAAAACATAATTTCACATGTATTTTTATCATTCATCTCCAAGTTCTCACATTAAAAAAATAACTTTAAAAGTCCCACAGTTTTTACAAATTCAAACACGTTAAAAGTTCAGTCTCTTTAAAATATCCAGTCTCAGCTGGGTGGTGGCAGCACAGGCCTTTAATCCCAGTACTTGGAAGTAAGAAGCAGGCAGATCTCTGTGAGTTCAAGACCAGCCTGGCCTACAAATCAAGTTCCAGGATATCCATGGCTATTATACAGAGAAACCCTGTCTCGAAAACCAAAATAAAATAATAATAAAAATAAATTAAGTAAAATATCTAATCTCTTTAAAAATCCAAAATCTCTTTTAAAAGTTCAGTCTTTCAGCTGTGGGTGCCTATAAAAATCACAATTAAGTTAACTACTTTCTTCAAGAGGGCACAGTCACAATCTGAACAAAGCAAAACCACACTCCAATAGAGTAAATAACTCAATGGCCAGCCAGGCGGTGGTGGCGCATCCCTTTAATCCCAGCACTCGGGAGGCAGAGGCAGGCAGAATCTCTGTGAGTTTGAGGCCAGCCTGGGCTACCAAGTGAGTTCCAGGAAAGGCGCAAAGCTACACAGAGAAACCCTGTCTCGAAAAACCAAAAAAAAAAAAAACCAATGGCCAATTATCTGGGATTCACTCATGATCTTGTGGGCTCCACAAAGAGGCTTGGGTTGCTCCTCCAGCTCTGCCCTCTGCAGCGCACACAGCTTGTCTTCTAGGATCCAACTGGCTCTGCTCCACAGCTTCTGCTCATCTTGGTGCTCATCCCATGGCACTGGCATCTCCAAAACTACTAGGGTCTTCTGCTGCAGCTTTCACCAAGAGTGTCTTCTGGCTCTCTCCATGGTGCCAAGCCTCAACTTCCCCACATGACCTCTTCAGCCCTGGGCCTTCAACAGCCACCAAGGCTTCACCCTTACCAATGGCCCCTCCTGGCCTCTCACAGTGCCAAGCCTCAGCTGCTCTCCCTGGCCCCTTCATGCCTTCAAAACCAGTACCACCTGGGTGACTCTTAAACTACCAAGTTTGGCTGCCAATGCAAGGCACAACCTTGGCCACCTCTGGAACACAGCTTCTGTGTGCCGACTCTCAGGAAACACTTTCCAGAAGATTTCACCTCAGTGATGCCGGTCTCTTCTTAATCATCACTAATTTCTCAGCTCCAGCTGACCAGCATCAACTGTCCCAGGAAAACAAATGCCTCTGGCCTCTTATTGATTATAGCTAATCCTTCAGCCCCAATGAACAGACACAATAGATTCTTCACACAAATGGCCCTGGTAGAGTCTTTACTTCCCTCTGAAATGTCACAAGCTAGCCCTCATCTACACTGTTCTCAACATTCTTAGATCCAAAGCTCTGACAAAACAGCCCACCGAGCTCTCAACACTTAATGGCTCTTCTAGCCCTAAGTTCCAAAGTCCTTCCACAATCCTCCCCCAAACAGCATGGTCAGATCTATCATAGCAATACCCCACTCTCCTGATACCAACTTGTCTTAGTTAGGGCTTCTATTGCTATGATAAAACACCATGACCAAAAAGCAAGTTAGGGAGAAAAGGGTTTACTTGGCTTACACTTCCACAGCATAGTCCATCATCAAAGGAAGTCAGGACAAGAACTCAATCAGTGCAGGGACCTGGAGGCAGGAGCTGAAGCAGGGGCCATGGAGGAGTGTTGCTTACTGGCTTGCTCCACTTGGCTTGCTCAGCCTGTTTTCTTTTTAGTTCTTATTTTATTAACTTTTTTTTTCATTTATTTTACATACCAGCTACAGTTTCCCCTCTCTCCTCTCCTCCCACCCTCACTCCCACCTTCTGCCTCCCATCTACCCACCTCCCCATCCACTCCTCCTCCGTCTTCATTCAGAAAGGGGCAAACCTCCCATGGGCTTGAACAAAGCATCAAGTTGTAAAAGGATGGAGCTCCCCTGCCTCAAGGCTCAGAAAGGTAATCCAGCATGGGGAAGAGGTTCCCAAAAGCCAGCTAAGCACCAGGGACAGGTCCTGGTCTCACTGCTAGGAGCCTTCCAAAGAGACCAAGCTACACAGCTGTCACACACATGCAGAGGGCCTTGGTTGGTTCCATGCAGGCTCCCTAGCTGTTGATCTAGAGTCCGTGAGCTCCCACGAGTTCAGGTCAGCTGTCTCTGTGGGTTCCCCCTTCTCATGACCTTGACGCCCCCCCACTCATGCAATCCCTCCTTCCTTTCTCCAGCAGGACTCCCAGAGCTTGGTCTAGTGCTTGTCAGCCTGCTTTCTTATAGAACCCAGGACCAGGCACCACCCACAATGGGCTAGGCCCTCCCCGAACAATCACTAACTGAAGACATTCCCTACAGGCTTGTATACAGCCCGGTCTTATGGAAGCAATTTCTCAATTGAGGCTCCCTCCTCTCAGATGGCTTTAGCCTGTGTCAAGTTGACATAAAACTAGCCAGCATCACAAGTAAGAATGCTTTGTGCAAAAAAGCATAAAGACCTGAATTGAAATTCTCAGTGCCTATGTAAAAAACTGGGACAGACATGCCTGTAATCCCAGCACTGTGGGGGTGAAGGCGGAGGACCATTGTGGCTTGCAGGCTACTAGTGCCATATTTACTAGTCTAGCTCCAGGGACTTGACCTGACTCGAGCAACAAGGGAATGAGGAAAAGACAGACACACGGACACAGGAAAGCCTGTGATCAGGTGGACTGGGTTCTCTGATGTCAAATCCACAGCACCTAGGAAGCTCAACATATTTATTATATACAGCTGAGTGAGGAGGCGGGGTTATTACATCCAGATAAACAAGGAGCCAGGGTCTACGGCATATAGCTGGGTCAAGGAGACAGGTTTTGGCTCATCTCAGTAGAAGCAGTCTCTGCTGGGAAAGCAGTCATCAAGCCATGGGTATATTGGGGAGGGGTGGTCTATGATGGAAATTTTCTGCACATCCTGACAACATTTGCACTTGGACACCTGAGGGAAGGCTTTGTCATCCCTCTGAGTCTCCCTTGGGCAAGGCTTTGCCGCTTCCATAGGGGCTGAGGCACTGCAGTCCTTGACAGGCTTGTGTTTGTGTCGACAGCACACGTTGCCTCTACTTCCTCTACGTCTCCCACAGCAACTCCAGGTCGAAAGACAGACCCTGTTTCAAAGGAAGAAGGTGGAGGGAGAAAGATAGAACAGGATTCCCGACACCCTCTTAGGACTTCCACTTCCACACACATGGGCATACATATCAGAGGTGCACATATACACAGTAAATAAACACCTTATTTATATAATAATCATATGCATATGTGCATAGAAGCAGGCTGGCCCGTGAAGGTCATCACAGTACTTTGGGTGGGATGACAGTGACTTTGACTGAGGTGACAGAGGAAGTTTGGTGTCTGTCTTAAAGTGCAACAAAGACTCCTCACCGGGGCTGGATACTGAGGAAGAAGGAAGAAACGGCCCGCGATCTTGACCTGAGCAATGCAGTGACTGAGCATGAGAGTCAGTGGCACGAAGAACGGCCGGAGTCAGCTGCCAGGTGGCAGGTTGATTGCACTGGCTGGCTTCCACAGGGGTGGGGGGTGAGGGGTGGGGGGTGCGGAATGCTTTGTTCCTTTTGGAGCAGCCTCTTCTTCCGGTTTGGATCTGGTTTCTTTAGCGGCTGCTAGCAGTCTCTCTGTGGACTCACTAGATGGCTTGCCTGTCTCCATCATGGTCTTCCACACAATATCACTTCAGACCAAAAAACTCATCTTATAGAGAAAATGTAAATCAACGGGCTAACAGGCTAACACTGATGAGAGTCCCTGCTCTTACCACCACAGGCAGGTAGCCTGGGAGAAGAGAGAATGGGTCGTCGACAGCAAATTCCTCTTCCTGCTGTAGAGACCCTTACAGCCATGCACAAAGCGTGTTCTCCAGCTGTGCTGTGGCGTCTCTCCTGGCCAAGGTTTGGAGAGGGTGGTAGATGGAGAACGTCTCAAAACTGTGCTGACTGACTTACTCCAAATCATGTCTCCTTACCCAAAATTCTGCTGGGGAAAGTTAGTATACAGAAGAGCCACCTTTCACCTGGAGACAGTCATCCAATGACTGACCAGGATATCCTGTTAACAAAGGCGCTGAACATGGAGGCGGATTGGATTCTAGGGAGGAAAGAAAACAGAATGTTTGTTCCCTGGTTGTCGTGGCAACCCACAACCCCACACTTGCAGCCTGTATTTCTAGGCATCTTCCATGTAGGTTTAGAAGTCTCCCAGGAGCTGGCGTCCATGATGTCCGCAGCTCAGGCACCCTGCATCTGCGCCCTTTTCTCGGCTCCCCGCTCCTCTCTGATATCTGCTGCTCACAAGGCTGCTTGAGGGGGTTCTTAGCTCCTCTGGAACAGGATTGCCAGTGTCTCTGCCAGGAGCTCTTTATCACAATACTACCATAGTTCCAGAGAGGTGGTGGCCTCCATCCCCACAATGTCACCTGGGCTCACTGTGACAGCATGACTTCCCTGGGTCTCTCAGCATCTCTCTAGCAGGCCCGCACTTCTATTCTCCCCCTTGGCTTCTTGCCCACACACAACAATCAAACAGGAATGAAAACTTCCACAGGCGTTCACAGTTTGCTCATTGACATGAAGCTTCACCTTCTTTCTCAGGGCCCCTCACTTCTGGGAGGTGGTGGTTAGAGAAACTGGGGTGCAGGGCTGCTTTCCCCGAAGCTGGTATGCCATGCCAGGTTGCTTTCTCACTCTGGTACCTAGCTCTGCCTTCTCCTCCTCCTCAGATTCTGCCGGACCTTGGCTGTCTGTCAAGACGGGGCAGGTTGAATCTCTGATCTTGCTGTTTGCGTCTGGTTTACAGAAGTCCCCTGTCCCCACTTAGCTTCCATGTGACAGTCTACTACTACACATTCCATTTCTCATTTCTCACCAGGAAGTTCTTTCTGAAAATCTTAGCGGTGTCTTCTGAGCAAAGAAAAACAAAACAAAACAAAACCCACTTTCAGGAGGCGTGCAATCACCCTCAGGCCTTGGACACTGGCTCTTCCTCCAAAGCTCAACAACAACTTGGCAAAAAGCAAAGAAAGCCAGACAGGAGAGTCTTGGCTCCCTCTACCTGATGATCAGGCTGGGGTGTAGGCTAAATAGCTTTCCTCTTCTAGAGGGAAGCGCTGTTCATTCAGGAAATCTCTGAAGAGATTTTTAAATCCTTTCCTTCTCTTTCATGTTTTCCTTTTGGTGGCTCTCCTGTACACATCCCAAATGACAGTACTTTTTCCAAATGTAGTCTTGCCATGACTCATTAATGTTTCCAGAGTCACGTGAGTTTCTGGGACATGTACCTCATCTCTGGCACCCATTCTTTCATGTCCTAGGGAGACACACTCTATCTGCCACAAATGTCACTCCGGGGTTTGTCATTGGTCTGTAGGACTTATCCTCTCATCTTTCAGTTTCTATAAAATGGGAGAAATTGGGCCGTTGAGATGGCTCAGCAGGTGAAAGCAGTGTTGACCAGTCCTGAGGTCCCTGAGTTCTAGCCATGGACCCCACAAGGTGGAGGAAGAGGACCGACCCTGGACTCTTGCAAATTGTTCTCTCTCCTCCACAAGTGGGTGTGTGTGGGGGGGAGCAAGAGAGAGGGAGGAAAGGAAGGAGAGAGGAGAGAGGGGGAGAGAGAGAGAGAGAGAGAGAGAGAGAGAGAGAGAAGAGAGAGAGAGAGAGAGAGAGAGAGAGAGAGAGAGAGAGAAGAGAGAGAGAGAGAGAGAGGAGAGAGAGAGAGAGAGAGAGAGAGAGAGAGAGAGAGAGAGAGAGAGAGAGAGAGAGAGAGAGAGAGCTAGCAGGAGTCACTTCTCTCCTTCCACCATGTGAGTCCCAGAGATCTAACTGAGGTTGTCAGGCTTGGCAAAAGGTATCTTTCCCCACCGAGCCATCTCAACAGGCTAGTATTTGGAGTTTCAGACATTTGGAGTCTTTAGTATCAAATACCTGGTATTAACTTTTGGGTCGTAAACTCTAAATTAGAAACACCAGGTCGTAATGGTAAAAAGCTTAAGTTGTGCAAACCAAAGTGCAATAGAAATTCTCGAGGCTGGGAGAGAAGAGTTAGAGGGGAGACAAACTAGATTCTGTGGCTCATGGTTCACTGTCAGAACCGGAACCCTCCGAGAGTGACGCGGAGACGCACACATAACTAGGTTGGGACCACTGGCACAGAGGCCATGATCCAGAAAGATCAGCTCAGATACAGAGTGGCCCTGGATACTGTCCCCTCCCACACTCCTACACTAGCCCAAGACCAAGTGACACTGAGAGTTTGGTATCGGAGAGCATGGGTCCCTCTCGGCTGGTCTAAAGGCAAGGCTGTGCAAACTCTCCCTGGTTCTCCAACCATCTCGAGACAACAGTGTATCTGCAATGTCTGGCTGCACCATGGAGGGAGAAAGAGCCTGGTGCAATGTTCTACACACCAACCTGTCAAGGAAGCATGGCCAAATGTTTTCTCTGCCTTCCAGGGATCAGTGGTAGCTGAGGCAGAGCCAAGCCTGGCAAGGCCACACAGAAGAGCTGTGCACAGGCCAACAAAGACCATATGGGAGTGCACAGGCCCTGTAGGGGCTTGTAAGAGTAGATAGCTACAAGAAAGGACTAAACCCACCCTCACCCTATCCCCTACAAGCACCCCTATGTCTTCTACATCCAGCAATCAACCCTTGGGGGTGCAGAGAGAACCTTCTTTACCTGAGCAACATACAGAATTCACTGAAACCTTCTAGCTCTGCAATTCTCTCAGCTATAAACATTTTGGGCCTCGACAAATTTCACTGAACTATTCAACTGAACTATTTCACTTAGCAGAGATACATCTCAAGACTAGAGTTTCAAGTTCTAGAGGTAGACTACTCTTGATTTTCAACAAAAATGTCTTCTTTAAAAATATTGCCTTGGAGCTAGGGAGATCTGCCACTCAAGAAGGACTGGAGTTCAGATCCCCAGAAGCTATGGAGAAGCCTAGCAGGTGTGGTGGATGCTTCCAATCCTAGCACCAGGGAGACAGACACAGGGAATCCCAGGGCAAGCAGGCTGTCTGGACTTTGTAGGACTGGCTAGCTCTGGGTTCATCAAGAGAGTCTGGCTCAGTAAGTAAAGTAGAAAGTAATCAAAGTGAAGCTGATACAACTGGGAACCTACACACACACACACACACACACACACACACACACACACACACGCATGCACACATACACACACACATAAAGTAAAACAAAAAATAAATTAAAAGATTACTTTAGTCTCTATTATTCCTTGGCATCCCATAATACATATATAGGTATCTGCACATAGGGAAAGTTCTGGACTTTAGGGAAGGCATTTCCAAAGTACATAAGAAAATAAATAAAAGCAAACTAGGGCTGGATATAGCTCAGCAGGGAGCATGTGAAAAGGGAGATCTTAAGCTTGATGCTCAACACCAAATGCAAGTAAATACATGAGCTCACCTGGTATTTTATTTCCCATCATCCAGGAGAATCATTTCTCATGCAGGTTGAAAGGAAGGCATAAGTATTTTCAGCTATGTGGTCTATGCTACTGAAGAACTGGAAATACCTTTCCAGTCAATGGAATCATTACACAGCTGTGTCCACAATGCAGAATAAGAGGGAATGGTGAAGGGTTCACAACACGCCCCCACGGTTGCATATACCAGGTGGACACTTCCACCTAGCCAATTCCAGTCAAGATAGGCATTTCAGGGTCAGGGCGTCTCTCGTAACCAGGATACCTGGCGGACCCGGACACCTCCGCTTAGCCAGTTCCAGGTCAAGATAGCCATTTCCGGGTCAAGGCGTCTCGCGTAACCAGGATCTGTGATGTTACATGGCCACGTAAGCATGCAACATGACCATGTGATCTACGCACACGCGTGGAGTAGTGATGTGTCCTGGCCACGCCCCCAGCTGGTTTTAAAACAGAGCGCCATGTTCCCGGTTCTCTCTCCTCTTCCTCTCTTCTCCACGCACGTGTCTCTCCCACAGGCCTGCGCACTCTCTGTCCCTTTATCTCTAATAAACTCTTATAAGCGGATTCTGTCGTGTTTCGTGACACTTCCTTGCAGGGTAAGAATACAACGCAGCTAAATAACTAACAAATGGGTTTTCTAAGTTGTCAGGTCTAAATTGCTCTGAAGTGAGAAGAAAAAAAAAAGCTCAAGACATTAAAAAAAACTAGATAGAGAAAAACACATACAAACACGTGCGCACACACTTCAGAAACATACACGGATGTTCATACTCATGGTTTTTTGTTGTTGTTGTTGTTGTTGTTTTGGTTTGGTTTTTGGTTTTTCAAGACAGGATTTCTTTGTGTAGCTTCTTTGCGCCTTTCCTGGAACTCACTCTGTAGCCCAGACTGGCCTCGAACTCACAGAGATCCACCTGCCTCTGCCTCCCGAGTGCTGGGATCAAAGGCATGTGCCACCACCGCCCAGCCATACTCATCTTTATAAGCAGCGTTTTGAGGAAAAGCAAAGACAGAGGACTGGGAAGAGAGGCATCAAGAAAGAGATGGACTCCAGTCTCTAGATTCAAGGTCAAGCTAGATCTGTATCACTCTTGGGTATTTTCACTTTTCTACCTTTTCTTTCTCTCCTCTTCCTCTTGTACAGGGCCTCAGGAATTCAATATATAGACTATACTGTGCCTGAACTCACAGAAATTTACCAGCCTCTGCCTTGTGAGTGCTGGAATTAAAGGTGTGTGCCGTCATACCCTGCCAATATTTTTCCAGCAAGAACACATTTCTGTGTTAGCTGTACGGTCAGTATTTAACTGCAGTGCCGAAGCAGCCAGGCTACAGGCTTTAAATGGGGATAATTTGAGGCAAATTCAATCAAAGGACAATACAGTGATGGGCAGGCTTCAGGAGAAACACGAGAGTGGGTGATGATGGTGGTTGCTGCTCTAGAGCCAAAGGGGCAGAAGGATGGGCAGTTTTAGAAGCCCAGAGATGAAAGCCTTGGAATTAGGTCTGCTGAAGGAATGCTGGGACCCACTAATGCAGGACTCAGCCAGTTTGAGGAGTTGGGCCCTGACAAGGATTAGGAATCACATGTCCCTCTTCCCTCCCCCCCCCCTCAGTCACCTGCGGGCGTCCCTGTGAACCAGCTTCCCCAGGAGGCTGGAGAGCAAGGGGTCCAGCCGGGGTTAGGTACCCACATAGGTGAGCCTCCATGAGAGGGAGGCAGGAGGCAGAGGGAAGACAAAACCCCCAAAGTTCTCTAGAGCTAACCCCCTTCACCTGTTTGGTTATTTGCTTTTAAATGTCTTAAAATTTTTAAGCCACTAATCTCGACAGTAGCAGATGATATATGCATGTGCCGATGACTGATTGTCGTCTAATTTTAGAGCATCTTTACCAACACTTCAACACAGAGAAATCCACAAAGCCAGTCCTCCAGGAATGTGAGGCTGGCAATGCTAACCCATGCTGGATCACATGACTTCACTGCAGCCGGGGTTCTGAACAGGGAGGTCAGCCCAGGCAATGCCAGTGAACACTGCCTGGAACACCTCAGCTCAGATCTGAGACTACTGCTTGCGGGTGGTTTGAGTGAGAACGGCCCGACGTTCGTAGGTTTGAATGCTTGGTCTCCAGAAGAACTGTTTGGGAAGGATTAGGAGGTGTGGTCTTGTTGGAGGAAGTGTGGGCTTTGAGGTTTCCTAAGAGAGCAAGCGATTCCCTGTGGAGGAAGAGAAAGGGGATGCCCTAAGAATTCAGTGGGGATAAGGAAGAGGGTGTGGAGAGAGAAGTGCATATTACCAGAGCTTGCTTCAGCATGCCTGTGTCTGCCCACCATCTCTCTAGCCTTCTTCAGATACTAATTTAAAAACTATCTACAGCTTCATCAAATATTAGTAACTCCTTCCTAAAGAGAGATACCAAGGTGCATCCTCCAACTGTTGCAGGCATTGGGAGCCCTGATCTCCAGCACGTGCAAGCTTCTCCACTTGGTTATGTCGCTCTTACTCTTTTTAAAGATTTTCTTAAGCGTAGAATCAATGGCCTGAAATCTTATCCTGACTTTTCCTCGTGTTGTATGTTTCTTGTTCTCTTGTCTTCTGCCTTCTTCTGGGGGCAGGGCGGAAGGGGAGGGGGGCAGAATTGTTTCACAGACCACAAGCTACCTTTCTTGGCTGGTCATTTTAAAACAGTAGCACATCTGGATATGTGGTCTCTTTTCCCAATGCCTGTCTGCAGGAGTGTGGTGCTCGCTTGGAGCAGTATCATGTATATTTGATAGCAACGGAGCAGTCTGAATGGAAACCCAGAGGCTTTGTGGGTAGGCAGAGCAGGAAATTGTTGCATTCATTTTATTTCTAAGTTTCTGAAACCTTTGACTAGATATCCAGTCCGTTGGTGGAGAGCCCATTCTGTTCTGTGGATGGGATGGGTGGGGGTCCTGGGTTTGTGCCCCGCTCCCCGCCTCTGCCCCCGCCCCCGCCCCCGCCCCGCATACCATCAGATGGAGCCTAGCAGTGAATGCCTGGGCTGCTTTGTCAGCAGCTCCTGGGTCTGCAGAGCCTGGAGCCTCTGGAAGCTTATTTCTGGCTTTTTCCTACCACTGTGGCCTTGGACTGATATTTGGTTTTACAGTGGGGGGAAAGGGCCTCACATGGAACATTCCAGATCTTCTCTCTTGCCAGCTCAGACATCTAATTCCCATCCCTCCAAAGCAAAAAGTACAAATGGAGTTTTTGGGAAATTCAGTCTCTTATCACTACTCAGCGTAGCTTGGTCCAAAAGTGGATTTGTGGATCAGTTCCCAGAATTTTATTTCTTTTTAGACCTAACTATCTTGTGCTTGGGTATCAAGGAGTCTGTGGTATGAAGCTGGGAACGGTTCCTAGACTCCGGGCTGGATGATGTTTTCTTTGGTGTATGGTTTTTTTTTAAATTATTATTCATTTTAGTTACGTGGAAGGAAATTTTTTTAAGTCTGTTAATGCACTGCTGACATTTCTGCATGCACCAACGATATGGCCAGTGATCGCTCCCCACCCCACCACATGGAGGAAGTCTCATGTGCATGTACCAACACCACTGCCAGTGATCACTCCCCACCCCACCACATGGAGGAAGTCTCATGTGTTCAACCGGTTTCCAACTGGAATACCTCTAGGGGGTTTTTGTTTGTTATCATTAAGATGCTACAAGTGTGGGGGTAGGAGGAATGGCTGGGGGTTAAGAGCAGTAACTGTTTCTGCAGAGGACCTAGAGTTCAATTCTAAGCCCCTGTATGGATGCTCAACGTCTGTAACTCCAGTTCTAGGGGATCAATCCTATTCTGACTTCCTCAGACACCAGGCATGCATTTGTTGAATGTATACATGTGCAGGTAAAACACTCATGCATATTAAATAAATATATTTTTAGAAGATGCTGCAAGTTTTGTGCTTAAATATATTTATGTGTTTAACACATCTATTTTATAGCTAACCGTGTTTATGATCATTTCTTTGGCAAATTATATTTGTCAATAATGATAAGGAGTTCAACTAAATTTTATCCCTTCTTAACTCTGTCTTGGCTTTTCAATTAAGAAGTATTAAATAAAACTACCACCTTCCCTGCTGTATTGTGGGACATGCTCTGCCTTAGCTCTCCAGCAGACAGTATGGGGTGCCACATCAACTAATCACCATATTCGGCAACGTGACCAGCCCTCAGAAAGCCTCAGTGTCTTCACTGAGGTCTTGTTCTGCATCTTTTCATGGTTCTTGAGTCTCACACAGCTCCTTGCCCTGTCCTTGATGAATCCTTCCACTTCCAGCTGTTCTGCTCCAAACAAGTCTGTGGTTTGGGATCCATTTCCATGAAGGCTTTCAACTCACAGTGATTATCATGAATATGGATCAGCCACTTGATTCTTGGCACCCAGCTCATCAAAACAGAACACTGCACATGGCACCCATGAGTGTATACATACAAACACACTTGCCAAAACCTTGAAGCATGAATGTCAGAAGACCAAAACCAGTAACATATGTCTACCAAACCTTGAAGACCACTTCCTTGACAGCCTTTGGATGTGTTTGTTAAAATTCAAATTTCCAGACTGCTCCTCAGATATTTTGAATGAAACCTTAGTGGTTAAGGACCAGAGATCCATGTTTGGTTGAGTTCCCTAATGGTTCTTCAACCCACGTGATTGTAAAAAAAAATGTTATCCTTAACAAGAGTTCTTGTAGTGAAGTTTAATTCCATGAAACTTGGCATTTCATCTCTATCCCCACCATGCTTTTTATTTTATTTTATTTTATTTGGTTTTTCGAGACAGGGTTTCTCTGTGTAACTTTGTGTTTTTCCTGGATTTCACTTTGGAGACCAGGTTGGCCTCAAACTCACAGAGATCCTCCTGCCTCTGCCTCCCGAGTGCTGGGATTAAAGGCATGCACCACCACTGCCCGGCGCTTTTTAATTTTTTAACTTAAAAAATTATTTTATTTTACATGTATGGGTGCTATGCCTGTACATCTATGCACCATGTGCATGTACTGCCTGGGGAAGCCAGAAAAGGGTGTCAGATCCCCTGGAACTGGACTTAGATGGTTGTGAGCCATCTGGGAATGAGGGTACTGGGAACTGAATTGCAGCAGACATCTGGAAAAGTGGCTAGTGCTCTTAACTGCCGAGCTATTTTTTACAGCCCCCCCCACCATGTTTTTAATTAAAAGTCCATTAAGCATGTTTCTAAACTAATTACAACACTGACCAAATAGATGTGTATACCACTGATTCTTTTCCAAATAGATGCTAACATAGAAATTAGGAGAATGACCAGGCTTGAATGCTTTTTCTCTTTTAATTCTTCACCAGGAGACTGAGCAATAGGACTAGGTCCGGGCTGTGAGTAGAATTTAATTTGTGAGTTGTCTTCCTGTGCCTCTGCTGTGGTACCCTTGGAAAAATCTGCTGAGCTGGTGGGATTTTTCCGGATCTCTCATGGTTTGTGGAGCAAAACTCCTATTGATTTTCAATAGATCCGCGGCTTGACCTACAAATAAGTCACAGAGAATTTAAGGTTATTTGTCATATATTATTCTGCCCTAACAAATGGAAACCTTTATTTGTTGTTCATGTATCACTATACCTGAGTGCCTTAGGTTAATTTAAAATTAAGTGAAAAGCAGAAGTATTCCAGGCTGGAGATGTAGCTCAGTCCGTGGAAGCCCTGGGTTCCATCCCTAACCCTGCATGAACTCAGCATGCTGGCTCCTACCTATCATCATAGCACTCCAGGTGGATGCAGGAAGACCAAAGCTTCGAGGTCATTCTCAGCTACATGATGAGCTCCTAGTTAGCCTAAGATACACAAGAACCGGTCTCAACAAACAATAGTATTTGGTTCTATCAATCTGATGCTTATTAGAATCCTAAACCAACTCCTAGTTTCATCACATTTGAGTTTATGCAGATGAGAGGCAAATCTTGGTGTTAGCGCGAGAGGTTAGAAAGCAACAACTTTGAAACAGCGATGGGGTAAAGGCGAAATCGCCTGCAGCTGATCTGGAGACAGAACTGAAAATTTGCTCCGTTCCCTTTACTTTCCTTTATTCATATCCCTGAAGTGACAGGAAACTTCAGATTCTGCTTAAATCCAAATTGCACACATATTTTATTATTGGGTGAGAGGGTACGGAGGGTGAGCGTACCCCCTGACAAAATCCATCAGCAAGCTTGCTGTCTTTTATTAAGTCAGATCCAATGATCTGTTCAGCTCTAGTGGGGCTCAGTTCTGACGTATACCCAATATTTAAACTCGGTGTGGGTCTAAAACATGACAGCAACACTTCCACCCACTGAAAGTAAAAGTGCCTTTCCTGACATCCCAACCCTATCCCAAAGTCTGCAAGATGGAGGAAAGAAGGGTTCATCCCCTAATTCCGTTTGTGTTGCTGCGATAAAATATCTTGTCAAAAAGATAATCAGGAGAGAAGCAGGTTAATTTTGCCTTACAATTTCAGGTTACTATCTGTTATTGTGGGGAAGACACAGCGGCAGGAGCCTGATGCAGCCAGTCGTATCTCATCCACAGCTAAGAAAAGGGAGAAATAGTCACCTGCATTCTCTCTCAGATCAATTTCTCTACTTTTATACAGCGTGGGGAGCCCTGCCTAAGGAATGCTGCTGCCCTCAGTGAGCTGTGTTTTCCCACATCAGTTAACTCAAGACAACCCCCATGGACACACTCACATGCTATCCTAACGTAGACAATCCCGCACTGAGACGGTCTTCTCAGGAGATCTCGGCTGTGCCGAGTCGGCCATGAAAACTAACCATGACCAGGGGCTTGGACTAAAGAAAAAGGAAAAGGCAAGCTGAACGACAGAATTCACTGCTTTCTGACCACAGATGCAGTGTGAGCATCTCTTGAATGACTTTCCTGCTGCAATGAATTGTACCTTTCTGCCCTTCAGTTGCTTCCTGTTGGGTATTTGATCACAGCAACAAGAAAGATGATTGATACAGTGTCACAGTCTTCAGAAGACACAGGCCTTCAGCACTTAATTGTCACCAGCATTAAGACAGAGTAGGAACTCTAAAACACAGTGATTAATTAGCATTATTCTCTTATAAGCAAGGCAGAAATTCAAATCCTGAACAGTATGCACAGAGTGGAGGGAACAATCCGGTTCCTCCCTAGGAGGATGTCTTCTCCTTTGAAGATCCACTCACAGTTGCCTGGTTACCTTTCCTTCTATTTCTCTTACCTCACCATCCAGTACCAGCTCTGTGCTTTCTTCTCTTCCATTACTTCATTGGTTGGTTTACTTTTTTAATACCGGATCTATTGGGTAACACTATTCCTGGGGAGCCATGAACAAATGTCTATAGTTACCTCAGATAGGGCACCAACGAGGGACCACGGTTAGGATACCACCTAAGTGTCATGGTGAACCAGTGAGTTTTTATTGGGGCTACTTGAGGAGCAAGGATGACTAAAAAGCAGCTGCGGCACCAAAGGCCACCCCACTGTGGGTGGGCTCATGAGAGCTGGAGACCTGAAGTTCTCTGCAGAGTCTGCAGGCAGCTCACCGGGTCGGAAAGTGTCTTTTCCGGGGGTCTTAGTGGGTTTGTGCCTCTTCCAGTCAGCTCATGTGCTCTCTTTCCAGGCACATTGGTTAGTCTCTGTCTCCTAAGCAGTCCTACTAATTGTATAGCCTTAGAAAGGAAGTAGCCTTGTGTGTACAGTCACTTTCAGTGACTTCCTAAGACTCCTGAGTGGTCTTCCTGAGTCTTACCTAGGGAGTCTGACGACTCTAGCTGACATATGAATATGCTACTGGTACTTTTATGACTTGCTTATTTAACTTAGTACGGTGGCTCTTGGACTTACTAATGCTGCGACCCTTTAGTACAGTTCCTCATGTTGTAGTGACTCCCAACCATGAAACTATTTTCATTGCTACTTCATAACTGTAATTTTGCTACTGAGCAATGTCTCAGTTCCTAAGACCACTGGAAATATGTGCTGGGAGCTGCTGACTTAGCAAATGTCTTCATACTTCATCCACTGAGAGCAAATGTCAGAATTTCCTCCCAAATCTTTAAAGACGAATGATATTCCCTTATATGTATGTTGGTTAGTGTTTTGCCAACTTGATACACATTAGAGCCATTTGGGAAGAGGGAATCTCAATTGGAAAAAGGCTTCCATAATGTGGTGGTATTCTAATTGTACTGAAATGTGATTTTGATTGTATGTTAATAAATAAAGTTGCCCGGGGGTCAGAGCTATTAGAGCCATAGACAGAGTGTGGCGGTGGTGGCACACGCCTTTAATCCCATAGATCTCTGTGTGTTCAGGGATACAGCCAGCATTGGAGACATATGCCTTTAAGACCTAGGGGGCTGTACATTCAGGCAATGACGAGGCAGTCATGTGTTTGGGTTTACAACCAATGAGAAGGCAGAACAACATACTATAAAAAAAACGAACAGACAGGATATAGCTCTCTTTCGGGAAGCTGGGACACCGCAGGCGGAAGGGTGAGATTTTAGCTCTGAGCTCTGACCTCTCAGCTTTCTCTTTTACATTGTTTCTGTGTTTCTTATTTAATAAGATGGTTGGTTACATCAACACCATAATATGCAATCCTGTGGGATATTTTCTTAATTAGATAACGACATGGAAGGGCCTATTCCTGGTCAGGTGGTCCTAGATTGTATAAGTAAGCACACTGAGCAGGCCATGAGGAGAAAGCGAATAAGCAGCACTCTTCCATGGTGTCTGTATCAGTTCCTGCCTTGAGTTCCTGCCCCTACTTTCTTCAATTATGGACTGTGATGTAGAAGGGTACGCTGAAATAAATCCTTTCCTCCTCAAGTTGCTTTTAGTCACGGTGTTTTATCACAGCAACAGAAATATAGAAATCCTAACTAAAACTTATATATATATACGACCTTGGGGCTGGGCAGGATAGAGAGACTTCCCCCTACACCCTAGATATGGATTTATAAGCTAATATGACAATACTAGTTTTCCTCTTTTGCCTCAAAAAGACTTCAGCTTCTGTCTTAGGTGTGTTTGGGTCTCAGTCTCTGTCTCTTATCACTCACTCTGGAGAAATCCACCTGCTTTCTTGGAGGGATGGCCTTAGGAAAAGGCAGTTAGTTGGCATGGGGTCCATACAATGAGGAACTGAGGCTTTTTTTTTTTTTTAACAAAAACTATGAGAGAACTTCAAAGATACCTTCTATGAGTCAATCCTGGGGCATCTGAAGCCTTGTGAGATATCCCAATCCAGAAAAACCAGTTACACTGCTCCTGGATTCCTGACCTCTTGAAATGGTGAGGTAGGAAACACTGCTTTAAGCCGTAAGGTTTGGGGTAATTAATTATGCAGAAACAAATACAACCAATGAAACAAAAATAACTTTATTATGTCATTCAACACTGAAATAAAGATTTGCTGAGTTTTCCTGGGCATTGCTCTAGTCATTGATGCTGCCACATGGATCAAAAAGGAAAGATCTACTCCCCTGAAGCTTATTTCTAAATGGAACAATAGTTCAGATCTCCAGAAAACCACATAAATGCAAGGTACAGAGGCCCATCTGTAATTCCAGTTCCAAAAGGTCTAGATAGGGAACCCCCATAACAAGCTAGCCAGGAAGACTAGCCACATTGGTGAGCTCTGGGTTTGACTGAAAGGCCTTGCTGTGGTTTTATCTCCAGGGTAGTGGCTGCACCTTAATCTACTGTTATTTCAGCCATCAACTCCACAGTTACCGGCCTGCTTTTCTGGCAGTGGCCCAGCCTCTCAGGCCACAGTCTGGCAGGAATTCTGTTCCCATAGGCACCAGCTCTGTCACTGCCACTAAAGGTGGCTTTAACTAAATCTCTATTGTTCTATTTATAAATAAGACTCAAGAGTCAAAGTCTGGGGTAAAAACCTGCCAGCTCAGAGAGGTTGAGTAGCACCTAGCTAACCTTCTCTCCCTGATAGCATCATCCTTTCGATACTCCAGATCAAACAAACAAACAAACAAAAATGTCCCACACAAAATCCTTCCCTACTACTTCCGGTACATCTCTCTGTCTCTTCCAGACTTCCTCTGCTGCTCTATGACTACTTTCTATCAACTAGTTGCCAGCTCAGCCTCCTGACCCAAGGTTAATTTTATTTAATTAATGCAAATGCAAACTCGGGGTTCACAGTGTGATCGAATATTTCCCAACACCCTGCCTCAATGAATAAGCGGATGACCAATGGAGGATGATTCCTAGCATCAATCTCCAACCTTCACATGCATGCACACACACATGCACAGGTACCCACATACATGAAAAACATGCATCTACATACACACATTCCACACACAGACACAAGGTGGGGAACTAGCTAAGCTAAACCCCCTGACCATTCTTCAGACAGAATTCAAGTCAGGGAGATAAGATGAACTGAGTACCAGCTGTGTGGCTGGTACTAAATTTAAAATTTTGTGTTATGTAGGACTCATCACCCTGAAAGACAGATACTATTTTAAAGGGGGGAAAAAAACAACACCTCAGCTATATTACATTATTTGGATAAGGTCCCACAGTACAAAGAAATGTAGAAAAAGGTTGAACCAAGTATTTTGTTTGAGTTCAGAGAAAATGGCATTGCATTCTTAGTGCTTGTGGTGGTTTTAATGGAATATCCTTGATTAAAAAGTAACTTACATCTTATTTAATACACATGACCCGTGTGTATTGTTACTGAAGCCTGAAAAAACTAATGCAGTCTCTGGATGAGGGATAACTGTATTACTGTGATAAAACACCACCACTGGGGCAGCTTATAAAAGAGAGTGTGTAATTGGCTTAGAGTTCCAGTGGATGAGGGAGGGCCCATGATGGTGTGCAGGGGCAGTAGGCAGCAGGCGTGGCTGCCGAGCAGAAGCTGAGAGCACATGTCCTGAAATGCAAAGCACAAAGCAGAGAGTGAACTGGGAATGGTGTGGGTTTTAAAACCCCAAAGCCTGCCCGCAGTGACACACTTCCTCAAGGAAGGCCACACCTCCTGAGTCTGCCCAACCTGTACCACCTGGGGACCACGTATTCAAATGCCTAAGAGTATAGGGGGCATTTATCATTCAAATCGCTACAGTCTCACAGACGTTATTTATATAAAAATGATAAGAAAAGTGTGGAGTCTAGAGCCAAATAAGGTTTGAGTCATATTTAATCTCTGTGCCTATTAGGGAAAAATAACTTTTCATGCTTCATGGGGCTATTGTGAGGATTAATTTGTTAATAGATGTTCAAAGTTCATGTGTAGAAATACTGTGTAAGTATGTGACAATAGCCAAATGAGTTACATGTTGTAGCAGTCAAGAAAGCAGGAACCAGCTGAATCAACGGAGTGAGAAGCCAACTTCTACATCTTCTGCTAAGGAAGATGGGCACACTAGAGGATGAGGATTTCAGAGGAGCCACCACATCTCCCCAGCACAGAAGCGTCCTCAGAGTACAGCAAAATCTCAGGCAAGCTTATTGTCATGCTCTTGTGGTGATGTTTTATTTGTACGTTAATAAATAACATTTGCCTGGAGATCAGAGGAAATAGCAAGCCATTAACACAAAAGTCAGGCAGTGATAGCACACACCCCTAATCTGATCACCTGGTAGGCAGGGTCTCTGTGTGTTCAAGGCCATACTAGGGAACAGAGCCAAGCATGGAGACACACACCTTTAATCCCAGTACCAACCATAGAGACCTGGAGGTCTGTACAGACAGGCAGTGACAAGGAAGTGAAGTAGCTGGGCTAAGAGCCAACAAGAGGGCAGAACAGCAAGGCAATAAAGGCACGGGTAGACAGGAAGTAGCTCACTTTGGGAGCTGCAGAGCTGGTGAGGTAAGGTTGGTGGGTAGCTCTCACTATTTCCCTCATCTCTAAGGCTTTCACTCCTATATTTGGCTCCGTGTTTTTTATTTAATAAGACCATTTAGAAATTCAGCTACATGCTCTGGGGGAGTGAATGGTGGCCTCGCCTTGCCTTTCACTCAATCTTTATTCCTCAGAATCCTCCCTGGGAGCAGGGAGTCTGGAAAGTGAGGATCTCTTACTTTCAGCAACATCTGGGAGACCTCAGGAAGCAGAGCTGACACCAGGTGGATTGACAGGGTGGTATTAAACTTCTGGATGTTTGCCTCGCCTTCTCTGTAATTCAAATACTGTAAGAGATTTTTCTTCCACAGCTATATTATAAACTTCTTAACATAAGGGATCCCATACCTTATAATTCCATTATTCTTCTTTGTTCCTGAATAGAATTTCACATTTAGAATGCTTTATTAAGGCTCAAGAAATTTTCACATACCATAAAAAATTAAGAAGCTTTATAACACGGGCCGGAGAGATGGCCCAACAGTGAAGAGCACTAGTTGGTCTACCAGAATACCTGAGTTCAAATCCCAGCACTCCCATGGTGGCCCATAACTATCTGCAACTCCAGTCTGGGAGATCTGATGCCCTCTTTTCACCTCCAAGGGCACAAGGCATGCATGCATGTAGTGCACAGACATACATGCAGCCAAAACGCTCACATATAAAAGAGTAAAAATAAATAGGTTTTATTTTAAAGGATGTTTTCTCAAACAAGGTGGAAGGCAAGGACTAACACTTGAACTTGTCTTGTGACCTCCATTTGAGTGCTGTGCAAGTAAATGCCTATACTTACACATGAAAATGCACACACACACACACACACACACACACACACACACACACACACACCCCTCACACAATACACATGCACAGAAAGTTTTAAAAAGTTTTATAACAAAAGTGACTGCACAATGAAATCAAGCAATACAAAGGGAGCTTCTCCAAGAGTCTAGTAGATGAAACTTCTGGGTTAAGAGTATAATGTAGTGTTGGAGTGTGTATTTAGCATTGTAGTGTTGGAGTGTGTATTTAGCATTGTAGCATGAATCTTAAAAGTTCTTATTAATAAAACAAACCTGGAGCCAAGTATTGGGGTGAAATGCTGGATGATCAGAGAGACAGAACAAGCCACAGCTATCTCACCTCACCAGTTCCTCAGCTGGTCCTGTTTCCTCAGACTGGAAGCCTCTGAGTCTTCATCCAGAATGAATCCCAGCTGAACTGTGCTGCTTCAAAGCCTGAAAGCTTAACCAGCCACATGCTTAACCAGCCACATGCTTAACCAGCCACATGCTTAACCAGCCACATGCTTCTAGTTTCTGGTCCTCACGCCTTATATACCTTTCTGCTTTCTACCATCACTCCCTAGAATTAAAGGCTTGCTTCCTGGGATTAAAGGCATGAGTCACCATGCCTGGCTGTTTCCAATGTGGCCTTGAACTCACAGAGATCCCAGATGGATTTCTGCCTCTGGAATGCTAGGATTAAAGGCGTGTGCTATCACTGCCTAACTAGTGGCTTTTCTGTTCTCTGACCCCAGATAAGTTTATTAAGGTACACAATATTTTGGGGAACACAATACCACCACATAGCATGCACGAGGCCATGGTTTCAATCTTTAGTGCCAAAGTAAATAAGGAAACTACATTTGTTTGTTTGTTTGTTTTAAGGCAGAGTCTTTCTACACAACCCTGGCTATCCTGAAACTCACTATGCAAACTAGGCTGGCCTCACTCACAGAGATTCATCTGCCTCAGCCTCCTGAGTGCTGGGATTAAAGGTGTGTGTCAGCATGCCCAGCAGGAAACTAAATTTCTTAATTGTTTTCACTTTTTCTTCTTCCTCTCCCAGCGACAGCAGAACTTAGGAATGGAACTGTTCATTAAAACAACAACAACTCCTGTGTCACATCACAAAGACACACAGGAGCTGGCTTGATAGGGCTTTGACAAGACAAGTCCAGGACAACCTGAACATCAACATAACAAAGAATGTCAATATACTAGGAACCACTGGGAATCATCCATATTTAGAATAATAGTACCATAGGGCTGGCAACACAGCTCAGCAGGTAAAGAGGCTTGCTGCCAAGCCTGATGACCTAAGTTTGATCCTGGGAATCCACACTGTGGAAGAAGAGAAGCAACTTCCATAAATTGTCCTCTGGTCTCCTCTCATGTACCAAGACATCTCTGTACTATGGTGGAAGTATTAAGGCAACTCCACATAGTTAAAAGGGAGGTTTATGTGGGGGGTTTACTTAGAACAAGTAAAGGGATAGGTTACAGGATCTGGGAGAGGTGAAGTGCAGTCCAGCGGTGTTCTCTGGAGGACTCTGCTGGGTCTACCATCCAACATCCAGGATTACCAGGAACCAAAAGACCCGGTGTTGTGCCCAGATCATGACCCCCAGAGAGACCACCAAAGACGAGCATGCCGGAATGCAAAAGCAAGGTTTAATTCTGGATATCCAATAGCAATACAAGCCTAGGCAGGGACTTCGTCCAATACATCCAACACAGTGGAGGCTGGAGGAAGCACCCACCTGTCTG
Source organism: Peromyscus leucopus (assembly GCF_004664715.2). NCBI lineage: Eukaryota > Metazoa > Chordata > Mammalia > Rodentia > Cricetidae > Peromyscus > Peromyscus leucopus. Next base: position 133,438,697 of record NC_051067.1, on the reverse strand, counting down.
CAAGCTCAGTTTTTAAAGGGAAAAGTCACAAGGTTACATCATTTAGGGGTGCTAGTACAGGTACAATTCTGATTGGCTCGCTTCTAGGGACTTCTAGAAATTACTTCTAAGGGAGTGGTTGCCCGCCACCATTTCTCATTGGCTGCCCTCAGGTGGGGGCATTTCTGTGGTCAGTTGCCCTGGAAACCAGGGAGAGGACATTCCATAGTCTGGCAGGCATTACCTCGTGACTATCTTGTGGCTCTGTACTTTTACACTTCCTGGTTTCTGGAATCTGAACTGACTGGTCTCAGTAACTTCTGGCCTGTTCCAGTAACTTATGGCCTGTAGCTAAAAGGAGCAGTCTTAGGCCTTTAGTTTTGGGGTGAGAGCATTTTGGTCTTATTTTGGTTCCACATTTCCCCCTTCTCATGTGCCTAATGGAACCCAATCATGGGTTTTGGACAGTTAGCTCCTAAGTATCCCTCTCTAATAATGGCCATGTATAGTTAGCCATCTTGTCTCTATGCCAGGGAGTTTTCTTTTGACCCAGCATTTCAGCCTTTTCTGAACAGGGAATATGGGTGATGTATTCTCTTCTGGAACTGCTTCGAGCTGGCATTGGGGCGCCGATGTCAGGGGGCCCCAAAAGGCTGAAAAGCTAGTCAAAGACTGGGCAAAGGGGCATTTGTCAGAAGCATGTAGCTGCCTGACCCCATAGGGACAGACAGGGAAGAACCATGTTAGCTGGGCTGGTCCACATCAGCTTTTAGCAAGTTTGGAGCTCACAGTCATCTGGAGCAGTGGAGTCAGCAACTGAAACCTGGAGGTGACTGCCAGCCAAATGGAAATCTGTTGAGACAAATTTAAACTAGGAACAGAGGTTAAAATTTATGAACTTATTTGGAACCCTTAGGTCCATACCCTTAGTAATGGGAAAATCAGTAGTCCCAAGACCAGGAGAGAAGAAAAATACCATCTTTAGGAATACTTATCTGGGGTCCTTTTGACCTCTGTGAAGTGGGTCTAGGTTTTTATGACTCTTTTGATCCTTTGAGGCCTACTTACAAAATGACATAAAAGTTTTAGATACATTAGTATTACCAATCTGTACTGAAATCCATATTGTAGACAAAGCAGATAATGGGTATCTTATAAAACAGCAGAAGTGGACTCATACCTTTGAGTCCCAACAAGAACTACAGATTTGGGTTAAAAGCTTGTGCATTTTCCTTCTGTCCAGAAAGCCAGGTATAAATTGGACAGAGATTTTTGACCTGATGAGAAGCACTTTTAGGTTTACATTTAGACATATTTAGATGACATCTAAAACAAATCCAAAATATTGAGCTTGTGACTGAACAGTAAGTAGTCATTGCTCTACCAGCTCATCAGGACTCCTAAATGTTAAGCTCTGAACCATAGAACAGGAGAGTAATCTGAAACTTATCTCATTTTGGACTCATATCTGAACCTTTATGACTTACTTAAACTTTTATATCTTAGAACATTTTCCTAAAAGTGAGCTAACAAGCTAGCTATGGCCTTGCAGAAGGATCTGGTTGATGCTGCCATGCTGACAAAGTTAGAGCTAGCCTGGCCATCAGTACTGTCAGAGATCTGAGAAGGATAAACTATATCTGAGTGCAGACCAAGAAGCTTCCAATCTTATAAATTACAGGGACCAAACCCTACCCAGGTCTCCATAGTGTTTGAGACACCAGTCAGAACAGCATAAATCTTCTTCCGCCATCAGATCCATAAGGCAGAGTATTTTTTCTGTGGAATAGGGACATGGAAGACTGACCTTGATAAGGCAAAAGGGTGCAATCAATTCCAGTGTCCTACTGCTCATCCACAGTCTGGGCTGGGTCCTGGTGGCAGGCGTTTCACTGGGGCATCTTGCCCTGTGGTCAGCGTTGTCATATTTCAGGCAGAGATGTTGTGGTGCCTCGTACGTAATCTTCTTTGGAGACCTTGGGTCACTGCTAGGATCTGGAAGCCTGTCTGATATAGTAAGCTTTTAGATCAACATTTAAATGCCATATTCTGCAGATCTCTGAAGTATGAGGGCTGTCCAGGTATATCTGAATAGACAAACTTTGTTTCTAATTACTTGTTTCAAGCTCAACCCTAAAAACATATGCACAAAAGTAGCCTAAAAACAATGCTTTTAAGTTGAAGCTCTTCTAGCATCAAATACAGGTTCAGTAAAGAAACCAAAACAAAATATCATTATACAACATTCTTAAGCCTGAACGTACCTTGGGTAAGAAGAAACATTTTTTTTAAGCCATTGGTTTTTACTATAAAAACTGTTCTTAAAGGACTGAGATCTCTCAAATGTCTTCCACCACTGCAACTAGACTCTTTTTGGAACTCTAGTCCTGCCATACATTTGCAAACCTCAGCTGTTTCCTATGATTCCTTTATGTTGCAAAGTTTGGCTGCCAGAGCAAGGTATATTCCTGTGTATAAAAGCATTGATGTGCAGCTTTAATATTAATCAAATAAACATATGTTGCCATCTATTTAAATTCTCTAGAAACTTGCTGTTGAACACTTGGTAAAGACATAAGTATTAGGTGTTAACCTGAGTAGATCTTTATAACCATAGTAAAAGATGGCTGCCAGCCACATGGCTGCCCATGAGGTCACCAGCCAAGATGGAGGGAGCCACGTGGTTGCTGTTTAAAGCTCGTTTTTCTAAACAATAATTACTTGCACACATACACACAGTTGGATCCAAGTTACACACATACATACATACAGTTAAAGCTTGCTTACATTTTCAAGTCACATGCCTGTATACATACACACATAAGCAGTTTGCAGAATCATTAGCCACTTTTAAGATGAAAACCAATAAGAATTAAGTTTCAAATTCAGTATTTGCAGGTATAAGAAACCATAACAAACAGTTTACATCATATCCCCTCTGACCTTCTACGATCTTCCATGTACCCTCAGTCCGTTCCTTTGATCCCTCAGACATTTACTCCAGACAAATTCCACCTTTTCTTTTCCTTCAAAACAGAAACTCTTACCAAAGTCTTTCTTGTGATTTCCCTCAGTACTCTAGAATATATTGTAAAGTTACAATATTTTAAACAACAACAGAAATACCTGCATATACCATAACAAGAATAACTCTCAATTTGCATCCGCACTGTACCACAGATGAGAAACTGTTGGTGACATTCCATTCTTGGAGCCAGACCTTGATCAGGTTTTAGCCCCAGGGCAGGTCTTGGGAGCCCCACCCAACAGCATGGAAGAGGACGGGGAAAGCATGCACCATGGAGACAAAAGATGACTCCACGCCCTGGCTGGGCCCACAGACCTGTAGGCCACTCCTCAGCTGTGACCCTGGAGGGGCAGTTAGTTCTCCACCAGGCCCCACACTGAGCTCCTTGAGGCTCCTGCTGACTCCTGCCAGCTCTGCCCCATGTCCACACAGGAGCCCAGCCAGAACCTGCCAGCCATATCTGTGCCCCACAGTGCTCACAGCCCGCTCTAGCACAAAGCCATGCCTAGTTCCCATGCAGCCAAGCCTCTACTCCACAGCTTTTTGAGTGAGCTGGGGCCCTGAACCTGTTGCATCTAGGCACTGTGATGCTCACGGGCCGCCTAGCCCTCTCAGCGGCGCCCTGGGTCCCCCAAGTAGCAGCTGTGCAGCCGCTCCCTGCACTCATTGCAAGCTTTCTGCTGCCTGCTGCCTGTGCTCTGGTCAGAGAGAGCAAGGAAGCAATGTTAGGTTAGTCTGTGCCAGTTCAACCACCGAAGGGGTCTCCATCCCTTCGGCTGGCAATCCGGCCCACAAGTCCCAATGCACACACAAGCTCAGGCATAAAACACTCACACATGTGGCCACAGTTCTCACACATTTATACATTTATGAAGGTATAACAAATAACACTGACGAACAAGATAGGCAGACAAAAAGGAAGAACAAGGGCCCTACAGATGGTCCAGGCAGACAGACGAGAGTCCGGAGAGGGAGCCTCAATAATGCCAAAGACCTACAGAAGGGACAGGGACGATTCAACAGAGTCTCCCGATCCCCAGATGGATCCAAACAGACGGACCCCTCATGGGCATCTCCCGATCCCCAGACGGATCCAAACAGACGGACCCCTCACGGGCATCCTAACAGACGGACCCCTCTCGGGCGTCCTATGACGGGGGGACCTGTAAGGACCCCCGCGTCCTGATGAGGGGTTGGAACGTCTTCCAACTCCTCCAGCGTCACCTTACAGGCGCGTCCGCCAAGGTGAGCCTGTCAGATTCAACCGCCGGCTTCGGATAAGAAAATGAAAGCAAAAGGAAAGCAAAGACAAGAAAATAGAGCGCTCTTACTGATCGGTGCAGATGAACCTCCAGAGCTCTTAGGTGTCCTGGCGGGGGGTCTCTGGGGATCCCGGACGAGCCCCCAAATGTTGTGCCCAGATCATGACCCCCAGAGAGACCACCAAAGACGAGCATGCCGGAATGCAAAAGCAAGGTTTAATTCTGGATATCCAATAGCAATACAAGCCTAGGCAGGGACTTCGTCCAATACATCCAACACAGTGGAGGCTGGAGGAAGCACCCACCTGTCTGCAAGCTCAGTTTTTAAAGGGAAAAGTCACAAGGTTACATCATTTAGGGGTGCTAGTACAGGTACAATTCTGATTGGCTCACTTCTAGGGACTTCTAGAAATTACTTCTAAGGGAGTGGTTGCCCGCCACCATTTCTCATTGACTGCCCTCAGGTGGGGGCATTTCTGTGGTCAGTTGCCCTGGAAACCAGGGAGAGGACATTCCATAGTCTGGCAGGCATTACCTCGTGACTATCTTGTGGCTCTGTACTTTTACACTTCCTGGTTTCTGGAATCTGAACTGGCTGGTCTCAGTAACTTCTGGCCTGTTCCAGTAACTTATGGCCTGTAGCTAAAAGGAGCAGTCTTAGGCCTTTAGTTTTGGGGTGAGAGCATTTTGGTCTTATTTTGGTTCCACACCGGCACATCCAGATCTCGGGTCTTGAAGGCTCCAGTCTCAGCCCCTCCTCAGAGGCAGGCCTTAGGTAGGCATGACAGTTACCAGAAGCCTCAATGGGGGTATTATTTCCAGGTCAAAGCTGGAACAGCTACTCACTACAGTGTACCCCCTTAAAAATAAATAAGTAAAAAGTAAAACAATGGAATAGATTGGTGCCAAGAACAGAGTGAATATATAAACAGCACGGGAAAGAAAGGACTCTTCTGAGGCCTCACTGGCAAGTGTGACTTGAAGTTGTATTGAGTGTATTTTGCATTATGAGATTGGCTGTGGGCCTCTGGGGATTCAGGGTGGAGGACTGCGGTTTTAAAGTGACATACTTGGGTATAGGGTTGACTTGAATAGTTACTATTGACAAGCCCTGTAGTCACCAAGATACCTGTGAGATTCTCTAGATGGATAACTGAGATGTGCACAGCACATTCCCTGGCCTGCGGCCCCAGAATGCATGAGAGAATACTAAACCCCGCACCTGCATTCATCCCTTTCCTGGTTCCTGACTGTGGATGTCTATGACCAGCCGATTAGACAATCAAGAAGGGATGTGTAGCAGTGCACACAGGAAGGATGGAGGCGAGCAGTCCAAGATTTCAGAATGCCACTCAGAATGGAATACATTTAAGAGTTATGGGTCACCTATTTCTGGAGGATTTTCACATTGCAGTTGACTACAAGAGACTGAAACCTTGGAGAACAAAACCTCAGAAAAAGTGGATTGTTATGTTTACAAGGAAACACAAATGAGGACCAGTGAGATGGTTCGGTGGGTAGAGGAGCGTGCCACCACCCCTAATTCCCAGCACCCACATGGTGAAAAGAAAACTACCTCCTACTGAATTGCTTCTGATTTCTTTCCTTAAATGGATTCAATTCTGTTTGGCAAGCTTCATGGGGAGAGGCTTCTAGCTACATGAATGTATATTTTCTCTACATGGTAAAATTAGTGCTTCTTTAAATTCTTGTTCAACATCCCCACCACCACCACCACCAAACCACAAACCATAGGAACATCCTACAGAATGGAGACAGTGGAGCAGGGGCCTGAAGTGTCCTGTGGTGCCTGGAGATGGTCTTAGAAAATACTGGCTACCGACGAGGAACCAGCACAGACTGTGATTCTGTTTGCAGAGATTTCAAAGGACTCTGCTAACAGCTCCACCAACTGTAATTGATAACATACCCCTAAAGATAGCAATGACACTTAGAACAAAACCCAGGAATCTGCTCTTTCGAGAAAGTAGATGCTAGAGTGCCACATACTCCAAGTCATGTCTTCAGATAGTATGTCAAAGCTTTTGACATATAACTGTGAAAAAAAGGTATGATAGTTGTGGCATCTAGGCTGGTCAGGTCAATTATATAGTCAACAGAATTAATAACCAAGGGAAATTTGGGACCAACAATAAACAGGTACAATCGGCAAAGAGGTTCCAGGGAAATAATCTGGACAAAGGTGATTAAATGCTGTCAGAACAGATGGGAAATGCTGTAGTCTGTCTAGCTCGGACAGCAAAACAAAGAATTTTACAAAGCAGTTAGAACCATCCTGTGGGGCTTGGGGAACCTGGAGAGAAGCCCTCCAGCTACAAATGGCACCCAACGTGGGGCTCGAACCCACGACCCTGAGATTAAGAGTCTCATGCTCTACTGACTGAGCTAGCCGGGCTGCGGCGGTGAGAACGCCGAATCCTAACCACTAGAAGTGCTGTGGATATCACTCTATATAAATAAAACACTGATGGCCAGTGACCAGGCAGTAAGTAGGTGGCCAGGCAGGAAGTAGGTGGGACAAGGAGAGAGGAGAATTCTGGGAAGCGGAAGGCTGAGGAGGAGAGACTGCAGCCACCGCCAGGACAAGCAGCATGTGAAGACGCTGGTAAGCCACCAGCCACGTGGCAAGCTATAGATTTATAAAAATGGGTTAATTTAAGATAAAAGAACAGTTAGCAAGAAGCCTGCCACGGCCATATAGTTTATAAGTGATATAAGCGTCTGAGTGATTATTTTATACGTGGATTGTGGGACTGCGGGGCTTGGGGAACCTGGAGAGAAGCCCTTCAGCAACACCATCCTGTCCCTGGGGTGTGGGGAGCTCACAGCTCACAGAGAGAAGAATCACCGCTCTGGGTGTAACTTGGAGAAACAGCAGGAGATGGGCTCTGGAGAATGGAGCAGCACCTCAGAGACCCACCGAATGAATGCTTCTGGATCTAAGTAACAAGACTGCTAGAGCCGGGCGGTGGTGGGGCATGCCTTTAATCCCAGCACTCGGGAGGCAGAGCCAGGCGGATCTCTGTGAGTTCAAGGCCAGCCTGGACTACCAAGTGAATTCCAGGAAAAGGCATCAAAACTACACAGAGAAACCCTGTCTCGAAAAAACAAAACAAAACAAAACAAACAAACAAAAAAAAAAACAAACAAAAACAAAACTGCTGGAGCATAACAGACCCTGCAGCCTGAAGCAGGATTTCACAGTGCAAGTAGGCCCACAGTGCAAGGAACTGGCCTTGCCTAGAACAGCTGTGAGAAGTCATTTAGGAAAGCCCCCTACTAATCAGACCACACCTGTAATCCAATAGCCTAAGGCAGGATAGGAGGCGAGAATAGGTCTGCCCTTGGGTCCTCTGCAAGAGCAGCAAGCACTCTTATCCACTGAGATATCTCATTGGTCGTCTTATCTGCAGGACTGGAAAGCCTCCAAATATGAGTACTGGGAACTGAATTTGGGTTCTCTACAAGAGCAGCAAGCACTCTTATCCATTGAGACATCTTTCTGTCCCCATTTTCTTTTCTTACTTTTTTTTTTAAAAAGAGATTTATTTATTTATTGTGTATACAGTGTTCTGCCTGCATATATGCCTACATGCCAGAAGAGGGCACCAGATCTCATTATAGATGGTTGTGAGCCATCATGTGGTTGCTGGGAATTGAACTCAGGACCTCTGGAAGAGCAGTCAGTGCTCTTAACTTCTGAGCCATCTCTCCAGACCATAAAAGAACCATTTTATTTTATTTTATTTTATTTTATTTTATTTTATTTTATTTTATTTTATTTTTTGGTTTTTCAAGACAGGGTTTCTCTGTGCAGCTTTTTGCCTTTCCTGGAACTCACTTGGTAACCCAGGCTGGCCTCGAACTCACAAAGATCTGCCTGCCTCTGCCTCCCGGGTGCTGGAATTAAAGGTGTGCGCCACCACCGCCTGCCCATTTTCTTTTTTACAAAACCAAAAACCCACCACAATTTATTGTTCTTGTCATCATCATCCTTATTATTATTGTTATTATGATGATGTGTGTGGGATGTGTGTGTATGTGCTCTGTGTGTATATGAGGACATCAGAGGACAACTCAGGGGAGTGATTTTTGTCTTTCCATCCTTTTGTGGGCTCCAGGGACACAAACTCAGGTTTTCAGCTGGCGAGGCAGCATCTTCACCTGCTGAGCTATTTTACTGAGCCTGAGATCTTCGTTCAGCGGTCTATAACTACTGGTGAGTTATCCACAGTCCTGTAAATGACCGCTCAGTACTTTGTAAGCAAGTCTAGTGAAACTCATTGAGCGTCAGAGACAAAGGCCACGAGAGTAAAGGGGACTAATTGGGGAAAGACAGGAGATGAGCACGAGTGTCAGCAAAGCAAGTGAGGGCAACCCAGGAAGGCAAATATGAACAAACCACATTATACATGAAAACATCAAAATGAAACCTGTATGGACAAGTTAGTATATACTAACAAAGTTTTAAAGGTATAGTATACAGTCTACATAAAAATGTAGGATGGCACAGTGTTCTCTCTGACCAAAAAAAAAAAAAGAAAGAAAAAGAAAAAGTGTCAACATCATTAGCCATCAGAGAAATGTAGATTAAAGGACTTGGAAACTCCGTCTCACTCAGCCAGAATGGCGATGATCAAGAAAACGAGTGACAGCAAACGCTGGAGAGGATGTGGGGAAAGAGGGACCTGCGTTCACTTTTCAGGTGCAGCCACTATGGAAAGCAGAGCGGTTTCTCAAAAAGATAAAAATAGAGCTACCATATGGCCCAGCTCTACCATGTCTGGGCATGTGCCCAGACGACTCTGTGTATGTCCTGCCACAGAGATGCTTGCTCAGTCATGTTCATTGTTGCTCCGTTCACAGCAGCTAGGAAATGGGATCAACCTAGATGTCCACCAACGATGACTAGATAAAGAAAATATGGCTCATATATAAAATGGAATTTGAAAAGAAGTGTCTGCCGTCTCTTGGTAAAAGCCACGTTTTAGGGATGAGGAAGCAGCAGGGGCATTAAGACTGTGATTTGGTCTTGGACAACCAGATGATCCCTTGGAACCAGTGGGGTGCCATCCTAAGAACCATCCTAAGAACACATAGAAGTTGACAGAAGCTTGCTAAGAGCGGGCGACTCTCTCTAAGAACATGTTTCTTGATCCTTGAGAGTAAGTTGGGTCTTGTTCTTTGTCCAAGTCTATTCCTCTAGTTTTCCAGGAATCCTGTAATCTCTTCCAGTAAATTCCAGTTTACCTACTGCAACCAGAGTTGGTTTTTGTTGTTTGCAACAACAGGTCTATGTGAACTACAAATTCCTACTTTGATCCCACTACAAAAACAAAACAAAAACAGTATCCTCGTCACAACACCAAAAAAAAAAAAAAAATGGCAACTTACATGTCTGTGTAGACCATTAGTTGCTCTTGGTATTTTAGAGATATATTTGATATTTGAAACCAGATTTTACAGTTCAAGCAACATATTAGATAATTGAGAAAAATGGAAAATATAAAAACAAAAAGTGCTTCGCTCAATAACTGTAATTATTGTGAAAATTGTAAATTTGGAGGTAATTGCAAATTATCTCCAAATCAGTATAAGCAAATACTTCTACTTACTTATCCTTTTGTATAAGTCAAAATTGGGTATACATTTTCACCTGTTTTTTTTTTTTTTTTTTTTTGCTCCTTGGCCTTTTGCCCTTTGTAGCCAGTTCTGTATGCAACAGATTTTTATCAATGTGGATTTGTTAATTCAGTCACAGAATTTTCTTGAATCTCTTGTATTGTTTAGCTTGGCTAGTTGATAGAGGAAAAATCAAGAATAAATATGATCAGGCTATATGGTCTTCAGTAATAGACAATAAATACCTAAGTTGACTAATGGGACAGGAACATTCTAATATAATGAAAGTCCTTAGTGAAATTCTAGTTCATTCCTTCTTAACTGTGTGATCTGAAGCAGTTATGTAATCTCTATGCTTCTTGGAATCTCTATCTGCACAAAGAGGATGAAACTATCTTCCTCCTAGGCAATATGAAGATTAAAGGTAAGGTATTTTGTAAATGCAGTTGGGCATAGTGACATGTGCCTTTAATCCCAGCACCTGGGAGACAAAGGCAGGCAGATCTTTGCAAATTCTAGGCTAGGCTGGTCTACATGGTGAGCTCCAGGACAGCCAGGACTACAGAGAGAGACCCTGTCTCAAAAAAAAGATACTTTTTTAAGTGCATAGCTGAATGGCTAAGTACCCATTATGTGTGGAACCTCTACTATCCAGTAACCTATCTTAATTAGGCTATCACTGTTCATTATAAAAGGAAGCACAACAGCTAATTCCATGACTTTTCCTCTCCAGGTCTAAAGCATCAATCAGAGCAGCAGCAACAACAGCAGTTTTATTTTATTTTATTTTTTTGGCTTTTTAACAGAGTTGTCAATCTGGCTTTAAACTCATGAGTCTGCCTTCAAGTGCTGGGATTTCAAGTGTATGCTACCATACCTGGACTCCTAGTTAGTAATTCTTAACTTTTTCCACCTCAAACCCCTCTTTAAGACTAAAAAGAAGCCGAGCGGTGGTGGCCCATGCCCCTCAGGAGGCAGAGGCAGGCGAATCTCTGTGAGTTTGAAGCAAAGCAAGTTCCAGGACTGCCTCAAAAAAGAGAAGCTGTAGGTCCTCTCATAAGAAAAGAATCTATCACAAACAAGCTCAGTATTACCACACAGTTCCGTCATTCCTGGGGAGAAGATGACGTTAATATAAGTTTCGAGTATGGCTGATGAAGTCATATTTCCTTGCTGAGCTGGACTGCACACACACACACACACACACACACACACACACACACACACCCCTCCCCGTGTGCCCAGGAATCATACACACCTGCTGAACTGGAGTGCAGACACACACACCCCTCCATGTGCCCAGGAAACTACTGTTGCAGTTTCCTGAATTCATGATCCATGCTAGGCATGGGCCTAAAAGACTATTCCTACAGAAGTCACATCATCACCCTGTAACTCTGATACATAATTAGTAAGAAAACACTGAGCATTTGTGAATGGGATTATGGTGATCATTGTCTCTCCTTCCAGAGTGTGAGAACTAGGTGCCTGGTTGCTCTATCCTAAATTGGATTAATCTATAGCCTGTATGACTCCCTTGAGTTTTCTAGCAGGAATTTAGATTATGAACAAAATACCTGTATATGCACTTTTGGAAGGCTTGGCAGAAGTGGAGCTTGTGATGATCTGATGGAGCTGAAAATTCTGTAAAGAGAATATGGCAGAGGCCTGTTAGCTGTGAGAACCAGAGAAACCCTATTCTAACAAGATACAGCTGCAGGAAGGTGGCAAGGTGCCAGAATCCCACCCTGCACAGGATTTACAAGCAAAATTGCCTTAGCAAAGACTTCTAAGTAGGTGCAATCACTAAAAGTTAGGAAAATAAAAGATCTCTAAGAAGCCACTTTCAGGCTCTCCTACTTCAATTTCAAGACATGTAATAGCTTTGAGGCTTGAAAGCAATTCTGGAACCTATGATTTACTTAGGTAGAACCATTCAAGAATAAGAAAGTGAGCTAGGTGTGGTGACACATGCCTTTAATCCCAGCACTCAGGAGGCAGAAGCAGGAAGATCGTTGAGTACAAGACCAGACTAGTTTACAGAGCCAGTTCCAGGGCAGCCAGGACCACACAGAGAAACCCTGTTCCTGTGTTGCAGGAATCCGATTTGGTCTTAATAATAAAAACCTGGAGTCAGATATCAAGGTGAAAGCTGAAAGACCAGAGAAGCCACTAGAGAGACTTCTTACCTCTACCGAACCTTCAGCCTGAAAGGGGCCAAGCTCCTCTCTCCACCCAGCCATATCACTTTCTGATTCCTCCTCCCAAGTGCTGGAGATAAAGGTGTGTGCCACCACTGCCTGGCCTTTAGTGGCTAGCTCTGCACTCTGATCTCCAAGCGAGCTTTATTTGTCAGAGCACAAACTAAATATCACTGAATTTTCTCCCCTTTTTTTGTCTAAAATAAAAAAGATTATAACTAACATAAGAAAAACTATATACAATAAGTACAATAACTACATACAATATATACAGGCAATAAGTACACCAACAATGTCTAGTCCATAAACATTTGGCAAATTCAGAGAAAATATTCCATTATTTATCCTATTTTTTTGAGTCCAAAATGTACCTAATTCACTTTCTATCCTAACTTGTATTACCAACCAAAAATATTTTTTGATGTCTTTCAAACTTATATACTTTACACTTCTTTAGTAAATTTCTTTTCTGAATCTGGTAACAAGCAAGACAACACCTATAAAGTCTTCAACTCTAGCAGAGACCCCAGAAGGAAGTAATATTACCTGAGTAAGCAGCAAGTGCAAACAAGTGACTTCCAAAAAATGTGAGAAATGACAGAAACAGCTGGCTGCCTGGACAGTCACCCAAGGTTCCTCTGTAATGTTGGGGCATCCATCTTTGGCCTACAGGTCTAGAATATCTGACAGACTTATCTGTGAAGCAGGATTTTCTGAAGGGCTGTCCTACCCTGTCTTGGCAAAGTTTAACAGTCACTTTCTTTTGTGTCCTGTTTGTCCAATTTGGACAGCATACTGTCAGCAGTTGAGGCAAAAGCATTTTCTTGCCCAGTGATTAACTTTTGCCACAAAGAAAGTAAACTCCATAAGGAGTTTCTTCAATTCCAATCATCTTCTCTGAAGTAGATTGGTGCTGCTAGGAGCAGATATGTTTCATTGTCATAAAAAAATAAAAGGAACCTATGTTATTAAAACATCATAAATACCATATTCTGTAGATCTCTAAAGTATTTGAAGACCACCTGTCTATCTAAAATATCTTTGTTTAATTTTGAAAACATACCCTAACATGACTACAGGTTTAATTGTAATAGGTGACTAACTACTAATCTGCATTTCTTTTATTATCCTAAATAGTTTTTAGTAATAACTTTCAAGGACTAGAAATTTACATTACATTATTAAATGGGTTGCATAGGTACAATACCTTGAACAAGATTAGAAATGTATGTACAGTATGTTCTAACAAAAATAATCTTATATTTGTATCAATATACAAAAATTCGTATCAATGTAAAATATTTAAAACTAGTAGTTACTTTTTAAAAAATAAATTCAATAATCTACCTTTTTATCCTATTTCTATATCCCCTTTTTCTTTTCAGGGTAGATTCAATAATCTACCCTTATATCCTATCATATCTATATCTTCCTTTTTTCTTTTCAAAACAGATATCAGGATGAAAGCTGAAAGATTAGAGAAGCAGAGCAAGAACTCTGAATCTAATCTCCTTTGCTCAACTTTTTCCCTAACTATTACCAATAACAACTTGTGACCAACCCCCTAAACAATGACAAATATCCATAACCCATTGAAGAACCAAAAACCACCCACCCTACCTCTTGGGATTGTAGGCATTGTGTTCTTAAATTTACTTCCTGCTGCCTAGGGGTGATGTCATCTTTAGGGGATCCAGAAAAGAAGAATTTGGGTCAATTGCAAGTCCTGGTGTTGTGCCCAGATCGTAACCCCCAGAGAGACCACCAAGGACGAGCATACCAGAATGCAAAAGCAAGGTTTATCTGTTACAAGTCATGACAGGGAACTGAACTCAAGCCATCTCAAGTGAGGCAGAGAAGAGTTCCTCTTTCTTGGGGAAGTTAGGTTTTTTTGTTTTTTTGGTTTTTTTTTTTTTTTGGTTTTTCGAGACAGGGTTTCTCTGTGTAGCTTTGTGCCTTTCCTGGGACTCACTTGGTAGCCCAGGCTGGCCTCGAACTCACAGAGATTCGCCTGGCTCTGCCTCCCGAGTGCTGGGATTAAAGGCGTGTGCCACCACCGCCCGGAGGGAAGTTAGTTTTTATAGGCAAAACCCATAAAATTTCTTAGAGGGGAGGGTGTTAGTCCAGTTGGTCCAGTTTTTCCCGGGCCTGGACTTTATCTTATTCTAGCTCTGTTTGCCCTGTCAGGAGTTTTACAACTCCTCTCCAGGGTCTGGTCATGTTATCTCCGGAGAGGGGCATCTCGTGGTTAATTGGTTACCATCAGACATCCTAACTCTGTTCTTTTGTTCCTGGGGCTGGCGCCATCATTTCTGGGAACTTGAAACTGGCCTGGGTCTATCTATATTGAGATATCTTTGTCTAAGGCCCCCTTTTTGAGACAATAGAGTGAGGGTCTTGTTGTGCCTAGATCATGTCCCCAAAGCCGCCACTGGAGACTTTAGGTACAGAATGCAAAAGTAAGGTGTTTTCTAAGTTTACAAGCCTCCAGGGAGGCTCTTCCAAATCTCTCACTCACAGCAGGGAGGTTGGAAGGAGCACTCCCCTTTCTTTGTGAGGCTAGTTCTTAAAGACACAGACCATATAATTTATTTTAACCTGCCTCCCTTTTTAGTCTTTTGGTCGAATATCCTGACTGTGTTTTCCAAAGTCCCTGTAGTAGATACAGCCACCTGGGGAAAAGGGCTCTAAGTTCTTATCTACACTTAGGAATCCTGGTTTAAGCTTCTCTTTGTCTGTAGGGGATAGAATGGGGGGTTTTACTGAGGTATCACAATGGGACAAGTAAAGCTGTAGTATTTGTTGTCCAGTCTCTATGTAACGGGAAAGTGCAAGGCTTGTCTCAAGTCCTAGCTAGAGTAGTCTGTGAGGTTGATCATCTCAGCTAGCCACCTCAAGATTGTCCCAAGCAGTTTTGTTTGTTTTTTTTGTTTGTTTGTTTGTTTGTTTTTGTTTTTCAAGACAGGGTTTCTCTGTGTAGCTTTGCGCCTTTCCTGGAACTCACTTGGTAGCCCAGGCTGGCCTCAAACTCACAGAGACCCGCCTGCCTCTGCCTCCCGAGTCCTGGGATTAAAGGCTTGCGCCACCACCGCCTGGCCCAAGCAGTTTGTAATCTAAAATCGATCTTTAGGTGGTGCTTTTCATCTTAGTGGTATTATCACAATCCATGTGGAATCATTATTGTGGGGCCCCATCATCCTTTTGGAGATGGGTTCAAAGGTTGCTGTTAGGTATGGTCTTGGTTCACTGTGGGAAACTTAAACATTTTCAATGTCATATACAGCAGATCTCAAAGAGGTTAAAACATCAATATTTATTATGTACATTTAGAGTACAAAAACTTAATTCCTAGTTACTTGATAGAGATTCAAACCTGAAATCATATACAGGAAGCTAGACAAAGCATTTTTCTAGGATTAGTTAGTACTCTATATGATCATTAATATTATGTCAAAAAGTTTAAAAGATATATTTGTTGGGGCTGGAGAGATGGCTCAGAGGTTAAGAGCACTGACTGCTCTTCCAGAGGTCCTGAGTTCAATTCCCAGCAACCACATGGTGGCTCACAACCACCTGTAATGAGATCTGGTGCCCTCTTCTGGCCTGCAGTCACATATGCTGTATACATAAATGAATAAATCTTTAAAAAAAAAAAAGATATATTTGTCTCTCTCTATATATATTATAAGTTTTAAGATAATATTTATACTTTAAGAAAAGCTCTAGGGGTTGGGGATTTAGCTCAGTGGTAGAGCACTTGCCTAGCAAGCACAAGGCCCTGGGTTTGGTCCTCAGCTTCAGAAAAACAAAACAAAACAAAACAAAAAACAATAAGAAGAGCTCTAAAGAGCTAAAATGAAACCAAAGGATTATGAAATTAGTGGCAATAGCATAGTCCCTTAATTTTTGTTTTTCTCTGTCCCGTATCAGGTGGCTTTTCTAACATGAGACAGAGATTTTTGGATTTTACTTTAACAAGCATACTTGGGTTTAGAGAAGGAAAAAACCACACTGCAACTCCAAAGCTTTAATTTTTAATTGGACTGCGACTACAAAAAGACCATTTTCATTATATGTCTGTAGAGAACAGCAGAAACGAACATTTAGGAAGATTTATGAAATTTTATTCTGTTGGAGAAGTGATATACTAATAGGGCAATTTACTCTTTTTCTTGGGACACTTTTTCTGGATGATTTGTCCTTTTTCTTCACATGTCTCATTTGTCCAATGGTCTTCAGAATACTGGGGTGAATACCTTCATTCTCCTGAAAGGACAAAAATAAAACCCTTTCCCAGCCCTAACTTTGGGGAGGTTCCCTTTTGGTAAATTATATCTGATCAAATGAGAAGCATTTGTTATCTTATAAGTTAGTTTAGATTGAACAGCCATGCTGTTTGGTGAACTATCACCTCTTTGAATCAAAAGGTCTCTCTTGATCAATTTTGATTTATGGTTTCTCCTGCAATTTTTGTTTTATTTTCTAAAGCTGTTCTATCATCCAGAGCAGTTAAGTTCTTTAATTATTCTGGGAAGGAGTTTCCTCCATGATGACAGGAAACAACTGAACTGAATTTGACATGGGGGCCTGTAAGAGGCCCCTCAAGGCATTTCCCAATGGTAAAGGGTTACCTTGACTGTCCCTTGTTGACATTCATTAGTCCAATGTCTGCCTTTGCTACACCTTCTTCATACTCCAGAAGGGAGGGGCATTCTGTTTGTATTATTCTTAGAAAAAACATTGTTTCTAGGAATGCCCTGTTTACAAACCCCTTTTTGGGATTTATTTGTTTACTACAATTGAAATGCCTGACATTTTGATTTTTCTTCAAACCTCTGGAAGTCACCTCTCCTATCCAAGCATCATCATGGTTTATGTGATTCAATATTGATTGGATCTTGGATCCATTCCTCTAAGGGTGCTGATCTTGCCTTTAATGGCCTAATTACCTTTTACATTGTACATTAGCATTTTCAAAAGCCAAAGATTCAATTATTATTTGTCTAGTTTCTAAATCATCTTATTTATAGCTGAAGTCAATCTTTGTAAGAAATCAGTAAATGTTTCTTTTGGGCCCTGTATGACTTTAGTAAATGACTCAATTTTCTTTCCTACTTCTATAGTTCTGTTCTAAGCATTCAAGGATGCTGCATGGCATAAAGCCGGGGTGTGGTCATCATATAGAAATTGCTTTTCTACGTTAGCATAATCTCCTTCTCCAAAAAGTTAGTCTTAGGAGATTTCCCTACTTCTAGCCATACTTTGTTATTCAATGGTCTCTACCTCATCTTTCTACCAGGTCCTCCGCTGTAAGTGAGGACCAGGCTCTAAGACTACTGTAACCAAGTCTCTTCAGTCTCGATGGATAATTCTATTACAAGTTGACCACAAGTTTAACATCTGCTTCACTAAAGGTGAATGCATGTCATATGAGATTAATGCTTCCTTGAATCTCCTCAAATCTAACATTTCCACAGGAGTCCATTCAGCTCTTATACAGCCTTGGGGATATCTATCATTAGGCAATTCCTGTAAGGTTACTGGGTAAATTAAAGTTGGTTGTTTGAAAACCTTAGGCTGTTCCTCTCTAACTTTATAATGCAATGCTGAGACTGGTTCTCCTTTGAATTCCTCTGTCTGGGTCTGAATATCTCTATGATCTGTTTTAATAAGTTTTTCTAAAACTTGTATCTCAACTCTCATATTAACCAACTTTTTTAGTGATAAAAAATGATCAAACAGATAATATTTATAATTGACACTGCATAAAGCCCATCTAAATTCATTATTGCTCCATTTTCAAACCATCTAGCGTATTATCAAACAAGAGACCCAACTCCCTCCATTGTAATTATGTTTCCCATTTTTTAATGTGAGAAAAAACCTCTCTGTGTCTTTTTTTAAAAACTATTTCCTCCCTTAAGAAATCCCAATTGTCTCATCAAGTCTGCCAAGGATGATGATTCAGAGGTGAGGCTGACTGCTTCTGCATAGAACAGTAGGAGCCAGAGCAACAACACAGCAATGCCTGAAGCCATGTTGATGTCCCTGGGCCATGCTGACATACTGGTGTGAATGGCCTGTGCTGATGCTATCTGAGGCCATGTTGATGTCTGGCCTGTGCTACCACTGAAGGCCACACAAATGTCCATGGGCTGTGCTGCTGCCTGAAGCCATGTTGATGTCTGTGGGTTGTGCTGTTGCCGATGGCCATGTTGATGTGAGTGGCCTGTGCTGCCACCTGAGGCCATGTTGGTGTCCTTGGCCTATGCTGTCACTGAGGGCTGTGATGGTATCCATGGCCCATGCAGTGGCAGAGGGCTGTGTTGATGTCTGTAGTCTGTACTACCACCAGAGACCATTCTGAGGTCCATGGTACCTGCTGACATGGAGACCCTGTGGATGTCTGTCCCGTCTGTGCTGTCCCCAGAAACCATGTAAGTCCACGATCTGTGTTCCCGCTGACTGTAAATGGCAAAGAGGCTATTTTTGCCATTGTTTTGATGATTTCAGACTCACAGTTGAGAAGGAGGGGCATAGAAGGCTTCTTTGACAATCCCTACCCCTACTCCACCCCCAACCCCCAAAAAAGGGAACAGCCTAGACAGAAAGCCATTGAAGAGAACTCTTAAAAATTGTGACAAGGATGCTGAAGTGTAACTCTCCACAGTTGATGACTTCTAGGAGGGTTGTAGGTGGGGAAAGAATTAGTTTTCTTTAAGGGACTGGCCACCGGGAGTTTGACCATGTTCCAGTGAGTATATGGGCAATACAAATTGGACTTGTTTCTTTCTCTTTTTTTTTTTGGAGGGGAGTGGCAGTCAGATGGGTGGGGGGTGGACCTGGGAGGACTGGGAAGTTAGTGTGCTCGGGGTTCATGATATGAAATTCCCAAATAATCAGTAAAAATATTATGAAAAGATCAATAAAAATAAATAAGTAAACAAATACTCTCTGCTTGTGTCCAAAAAAAGCAAAGCAAAACAAACAAATAAAAAAGAATAATAAACTGAGGGCCTAGGATATGGCTCAGTAGTAGATAATTTGCCTACTATGACTAAGATCCCCAGACTAAAGTAGAAAGTAATCGTGCATTCATTTTTACTCTCCTTAAAACGTTATTATAACAACATTTATTATAATAAATAAATAAATGTAATTATGCTGGGGCTGGGAGAGGTGCATGCTGCTCCAAGACTCCAGGACTCCTACCAATCATACAAGTCTCTTCCACAGATGTGGCAATTGGGACAGAAGACAGCTTATGGGACAGAAATAGTGAGCAAGCAATGAGCACATTCAGAGAGTAAAGAGTTGTTTCCACAATGCTGAGCTTCTCAGAACTCCTAGGGAATGGGAGCAACCTAGATGTCCATCAACAGACAAATGGATAAGAAAATGTGTATGCACAGTGGTAATCAAGACTTTTATAGGAAAATGCATGGAACTGGAAATTACTATATTAAGTTAAAAAAACCTGAATTACCAAATGTTTTCTCTCATATGTGGAGCTTAGACTTCTGTTTGTGAGATGACACTAGAGAAGTGACTGGGAAGGGAGACAGAGGCCTTACCTGGGGGTCAGGGGAACAGGCAGGGTAAAAATGAAAGCAGAAGAGAGAAATGGTGTGTGGGGAGGAGCGGGAGCAAAGGAGGAGGGTAGATGGAGCACCCTCCGCACCAGGAGGACAGTGGGGAAGGAGGTGAGTTAGAACAGAGCCTAATGGTGTGTATGCCTAAAAATGCTAGAATGAAATCCATTATTTTGTATGCTAACTTGAAAAAAGAGACCCTGCTTCTGTGTCTAAACTTGAGAGATGCTGCCTGTGTGCAGAGTCTCTAATGCTGCAAAAAACACCACTCAGAGGAAGAGATAATTGCCGTGTCTCAGAAAACATAAATTGAGTATGAACATTTTTCAAATGTAAGAATCAGCTTTGAGGTTGGGGATAAGTTGGTGCACTGCTTGCCTAACAAGCACAAAGCCCTGGGTTCGATCCCCAGCATGGAATAAACCAGGCAGGTGGGGGATTTCTTAATCTCAGCACTTGGGGGTGGAGGAAGAATGATAAAGAGTTAAAGGAGTGGGTTCTAAGGCCCACCTGGGAAACATGTGGCCCTGTTTCAGACACACACACACACACACACACACACACACACACACCAGCCAGCCTTCCTGGCTAGGGTATAGTCTGGGCTAGAGTGTTTGCATATTGTATAACATGCACATTGCCTTCGACTTAATCGTTAGCCCCTAATAACAACAGCAAAGGAGGAGGAGAAGGAAGAGGAGGAGGAAGGAGGAAGGAAGGGGAAGAGGAAGGGCAGGGGAGAGGAAAAGGACAAAACCCAAAAAGAATAGTAAAGATCAACAAAATTCCCTCTATTAAAAAAAAAAAAAAAAGTGTTGCTTGTCAGGCATAGTAGTACAAACCCGTAATCCCAGCACTTGGGAGATAGAAGCAAGGGGGGGGGGGGGAGATGAGGAGTTCCACATTAGCAAATGTGAGGCCAGCCAACACTACAGGAGAGCAAAATGACAACAATAAACAAACAAACAAATCCAAAACAAAAACCTGAGATCCTGTCCATTGACTTAACGTTTTGTATTGCACCAAGTATTGCTTTGCAAAAAGAAGTTTGCAGAAAAAAGTCTGAATTGCAAAATGAGGTGAAGGGATCAGAACTCTGTCTGGGAAGTACGCAGCCGCTGCTAGGACATTGCTGTGACTCTGGCCATGTGCAATTGCGTGATTCATGAGGTGGACAACTGGTGCTACTGTTTGGCGGTAAGCCGCTGGCACAACAGGCCTCGGGCCTTCCCTTTCTGTTCCAACACGCTTTTGTACTAATTTCTAGAGTTGGGAAAGCCCAGCCTAATATGGGGACACAGAGGAGACAGGTTTGGATGTAGTCCTGGCTGATCTGGAACTCATAAGCTTTCCTGCCTCTGCCTCCCAAGTGCTAGGATTACTGGTATTCACTGCCATGTCCAGCCAGTCTTTCTTAATGTGTAAGTAATAACAACTACAATATGCAAATTGCGTAGAATACTGTGGTTGTATGAGCAGAAACCAGTTATCTTGAGAATCTGTGCTGTGTATCGGATTATCCATTTTTATTGTGATATGGCCAGACATCATTTTAAGTCATGTAGATAATTTTTCACCAAACATTTTAATTGTGATATAATATATAAAACCTGCGGCAGGTGATGGCACACACCTTTAATCACAGCACTGAGGAAGCAGAGGCAGGTGGATCTCTGTGAATTCAAGGCCAGCCTGGTCTACAGAGCAAATTCCAGCACAGCCAGGGCTACACAGAGAAACCTTGTCTTGAAAAACCAAATACACCTTGTGTGTGTGTGTGTGTGTGTGTCCTAAAATGCACCATTTAACTGTCCAGTATAGTAGCATCACTGTGCAGTCACATGGCTATACATCATTTTTACTATCCAGATCTATAACTTTTCTCATCATACCAAGCTGAAATTCTGTTTATTCAATAAATACCTTCAGTCTCCTTCTTCCAATCCTTGGCAACCACAATTTTTCTTTGTCTATAAATCTGATGACTCTAAGAACTTCATATGAGTGGATGCACACAACTCTCTTTCTCCTACATTTTTAAAAAGATTTACTGATTTGTGTGTGTTCATGTGTCTGTATGTATGCCTGTGCATGTGTACATATGTGTGTGGGTGCCTGTGGAGGCCAGAAGAGGGCATCAGGTTCCTTGGAGCTGAAGTTACAGGCGTTTGTAAGGTGCCCACTGTACGTGCTTGCATCCAAACTCCGGTTTTCATGGTTGAACGTCAAGCACCCTTAACCAGTGAGCATCTCTCCAGTCCCAAAGCTGCCCTTTTGTTAGTAGATTATTTCACTTATAGTGTCATCAAGGTTCTTCCACACTGCACACTCCAGTATGTGTCTGAATACCCTTCCCTTAAGGCTGACTATTCCTACATATGCAAATACCACACTGATCATTCATTTATCCATCAGTAGACATTTCCATTGCTCTTGTGACCATCACTGCTATGGAGATTGGAGTACAGATCTCTCTTTAAGTTCTCCTTCTCTTTGGGGGGCAGATATTTGGAAATATACTGCTGGATCAGATGGTAATTCTCTTTTGAATTAATTGTTTTTGCATTGCCAGAGATTGAATCCAGCATGCTAGGTAAGCATTCTACACTGGAACTACCTCCCCAGTCCTTATTTTTTATTTCTGAAAGAACTGCCAAACAGCTGTTCACTGTCACCACATCTTTTCAGACATCTGTTCGCAGTGTTCAAGGGTTCCAGGCTCTCCATAAACCTCCCATACTCGCTTGTTTTGTTTTGTTTGATACTAATTGTTTTTGTGTATGGTTCTTTTCTTTCTTTTTTTTTTTCATCACTATACTAAGGAGAAACCTTAGTTGAGGAAATATTCCCATATATTGGCCTGTAGGCAACCTGGTGGGATGTTTTCTTGATTGATGATTCATGTAAGAAACCCCAGCTCATTGTGGACAGTGTCATGCCTGGGAAGATGGTCCTGGATTGTCATAAAACAACCTTTTCCTATGATGGAGAATTTTGTTCTTGTTGGTGATAAATAAGAGATAAGGTCAAATAAAGATAAGGTGGGGGAAATAAATCCTTTCCTTCTCAAGTATCTTTTGATCATGATGTCTTTATCACAACAACAGAAATCCTAAATAGTACAACAACCAATTAACATGTGTGAAGTGGTATGTCCTGTGGCTTTGATTTAAACCTTTTTACTGATCAGGGATGTTGGGTGTCTTTTCATATGTTTACTGGGCATTTGTACATTTTTGTAAAACATGTGTTCAAGTCTTTTGCTTATTTTTTAATTAGCTTCTCTTTTGTTGATGTGTCGTAGAGGATTGTAGATATAACCAACTGTCTTATTAAATAAGAAACACGGAACCAATGTAAAGAAGAAAGCCAAGAGATCAGAGCTAAGAGCCTTACCTGCCTGCTGAAGCTAGCCAAGAGACCTCTCTGAAAGGGACCTACTTCCTGTGTGTTTGTCTTTATATAGTCTTTCTGTTCTGCCTTCTCATTGGTTGCAAACCCAAACATGTGACTGCCTCGTCACTGCCTGTAAGTACAGCTCTCCAGGTCTCCAATGCTGGCTGTATCCCTGAACACACAGAGACTTACCTAGTTCTGCCTACCAAGTGCTGGGATTATAAGCATATGCCACCACCGCCCTGCTTTCCTATGGCTTGCTAATAGCTCTGACCCCCGGGCAACTTTATTTATTAACATACAATTAAAATCACATTTCAGTACAAATAAAATACCACCATAGAGGATTCTTTATGTATTCTGGTCACTAATCTCTTTTGGACTTACAATATCATCAACACTGATTGTGTTTTCCAGGGGAATTCAGTGTGCAATGATGGCTGAGAAGACAGTGAAGACCCACAGAATTAATCCAGCGTCCTTCCTAAGGGCCAAGGCCAAGGGATTTGACCTCATACTTTCAGGCAGAGCAGCCCTTATTCTTAGTGTGGGGTCTGGAACTACCCAAAGTCTTGACTTACTTTTCTGAGCCCCAACATTCCATCAAAGACCAAACTTAGACATGTTAGTGTTTCTCAGACCTCTCTCACTGAATAATTTTTACCAAATTTATTCAAATACCTAAGATTTTTCTAACTCTCTTTGTTAAATCACTCCAAGTTGAATAATTACATTTATTTTAAAGCGAGACTTTAAAATGAGTATTGTAAACAGATAGCCAGAATCAGGCATCATTCCAGCCATAGGTGATTACAAATGGGAGTTACTCTTCACATCTAGACCTTCACTGATAAGCCTGTCTATTGCCTAACTGCAAGTCTGGTTACTGTGAGGTGAATGGTGTTAATCTTGCTAGAGGAGGATAAGACCACTACCACAATTTTTAGTCAAATTTGAAGCAAGATTTAATTAAATACTGGCTAGGATGATGAACTCTGGCCAGGTCCATTCCCGGGTTCCCAGAAAATGACCACAAGTCACATTGTGCAGGGGCTTAAAAAGGCAACCCCATAAAGCCACTGTATGTCCCATCAGGTTCAATCAAAGGCAAGCATATACTTCCTGCCTGTGTATGTCCCACCTACATCCAATCAGGGGCCAGCATACATCTAGAGACATATTTCCTGCCTATGTATCTCCTACCTACAAGTGATCAAGCCTATACAGTGGAGTTGCATCAAACAAATTTGCTTAAAGGGATTGGAAAATACGTGGCTTGTTATCTCCCATCAACAATAGCCTCCAGCATTTCGGGAAGCTATCTGTCCTTGGACAAGTGGGCTCACAGGTTAACGTTGGTTCTTACAAAAGGCACCATTTGCGGCTTGAGCTGGGTTTAATGTATAGTGTGCATCAGTGCGTAAGTTTGTATTAAAAGTGAGTTAATGTCTATTGTCCTTCCAAACCATACATTCATATCATCTCAGATGTTCTAAGTATATTTTAGGGAACACTGCTGCAGCCTAGAAAATGCTTGTCTCAGTCAGCTTTCTGTTGCTATGGTAAAACACCGTGACCAAAGCAACTTGGGGAGGAAGGGGTTTATTTCAGCTCACAGCTTGTAGTCCAGCATGAGAGAAGTACAGGAACCTAGAGGCAGGACCTGGAAATAGGAATTGAAGCAGAAGCCACGAAGGAATGCTGCTTACTGGCTTGTTCCTCCTGCTTTGATCAGCCTACTTTTTTTATTTAATTGAAAATAGATTTCTTTTCTTAAGGTATACTCTGATTATAGTTTTCCTTCCCTCAGCTCCTCTCAACTCCTCCTCACTTCCCCATCCACCCAAATCCACAGCTGTAGCTAGAGTTTTCCTGCCTTGCCCACAGTCAGGACAAATCTTTGCCACCCACCAGTCCCACAGCCGCTCAGACCCAACCAAGTAAACACAGAGACTTACATTGCTTACAAACTGTATGGCTGTGGCAGGCTTCTTGCTAACTGTTCTTATAGCTTAAATTAATCCATTTCTATAAATCTATACCTTGCCACATGGCTGGTGGCTTACCGACATCTTTACATGGTGCTGGTCATGGCGGTGGCTGCAGTGTCTCTCCGCCTCAGCCTTCCGCTTCCCAGAATTCTCCTCCCTCCTTATCCCACCTACTTCCTGCCTGGCCACTGGCCAGTGTTTTATTTATTGACCAATCAGAGCAATTTGACATATAGACCATCCCACAGCACTTCCCCTTTTCTTTTTTTTAAAAAACAAGGTTTTAACTTTTACACATCTCCAAAGCCAGCTTGGTATATGGGAATTTGGGCGTAGCTTCTCTTACTACTTCCTGCTGGAGGGGGGCGCTGTATCTTATGCGGACACAAAGAAAATTTTAGGATCATGGAGTAGTCAGTGAGACTGTATTGTCTGAGCCAGTTGCCTTGAAATGATTCTGGATGTTGGATCATCTGGGCCATGGTGTCATCGGAGACCTTTCAGGTGGTCTTGGCTGGTCAAACCTGATGTATCTTAATCTGGAACAAATCCATAGCCTCTGGCTTTCTGTAGAAACAAAAGCAGAGCCTCTTTTCCAAAGCAACATATCCTTATAGCCAAATTTTGAAGTCAAGGTACCTTTAAAATATACATTTTGGCATAACTCAACAGCTTTTGCAATCAAATATTTTTCTTCAGTTACGAATATCAAAGAGAACATAATCCAGATTCTCCGTGTGGTAGCCATCTTTATGTGGCTTATGTTTTATATTTCCTTGCGCCTATTGCTTTAAACTGCAGCCTTTTAAGCCTGAAATGGCGCTGTGGCTGCTGGCTCCACCCACTTCAGCTTCCCAACATGGCGGTGGTACGTTTTCCGCCAGCTCTGGGAGCCATTAATTCTCAGAAATAGTGGGTCTACGCTTTTATCCAAGCAGCGTGTAGCCCAGAAACCTCTTTTTTTGTTTTGTACTAGCAAAGGCTAAATCCACCACGCAGCTTAATGTGCCACTTGCAGAGGCCTCATTCCCGCCATACTGCAGATCCAGCGCACACGCCAGGAACCCGCCAGGAACTCAAACCGGCAGCTGCCGCTCATTTGAGAGAGACAATTAGGAAGCTGTTTTTAAGCTCCATTTTAGAATCTTTTCTCAGGTTTTAGGTAGAAACTCTTGCCAACACGTTGGGCGCCATTTGTAGCTAGAGTTTTCCTGCCTTGCCCACAGTCAGGACAAATCTTTGCCACCCACCAGTCCCACAGCCGCTCAGACCCAACCAAGTAAACACAGAGACTTACATTGCTTACAAACTGTATGGCCGTGGCAGGCTTCTTGCTAACTGTTCTTATAGCTTAAATTAATCCATTTCTATAAATCTATACCTTGCCACATGGCTGGTGGCTTACCGGCATCTTTACATGCTGCTGGTCATGGCGGTGGCTGCAGTGTCTCTCCGCCTCAGCCTTCCGCTTCCCAGAATTCTCCTCTCTCCTTATCCCACCTACTTCCTGCCTGGCCACTGGCCAGTGTTTTATTTATTGACCAATCAGAGCAATTTGACATACAGACCATCCCACAGCACACAGCCTTTCTTTCTCTCTCTCATTGGAATATAGACAGGCAATAATATAATAATAATGATGATGATGATGATGATGATGATAAAATAAAAAAGCCAGAATATGACATGCATACAAATGTTGAGACACACACATTTGCATACACAAAAAAACCTATAAAATGAGCAAAATAAAAAACCATAATATATAAGCAAAAGATCAGTGAAGTTAAAAACAAAACAAAACCCCAAAATGCTCAAACAGAGCACTGTGAGAAACAAACAAACTCCCAAAACACCATTGAGTTTGTTTGTATTGTCCATCTAGTGCTGGGCATGAAGCCTGTCCTTAACAGGTGGTCAGCATAGTTTGTGAGACTCCATTGGATAAAACAAATTTTTCCCTTTAAAGTGGTTGTCCAGGGCCAGGCTGATTTGGGTGGCCAGGACTGTCAACTGGGGCCATGCTATTATCCGGACCAGGGCTGTGGCCAAGGGCCATATCTGAATCTGTGGCCCTGTTGCTGCCAGGATCTGAGTCGATGACCAGGGATCTGGTTGTCAGTGACGGCCATGCAGATGACTGGGGTTTGATGGGCAATTCGGACCATGTTGGCGCCTGAGGGCTATCCTTCTGCCGTAGCCAGGCTGATCTGGGTGGCCTGTGCTGCCACCAGGGCTTTGGTGGCATCTAGGCTCAAGCTGCTGCCAAGTGTTACGTCTGAGTCCGTGGTCCTGCTGCAGCTGGGTCTATGGTGATGTCCGTGACCCATTTCAGCACAGGGGGTGTTGGAACCACACTGTGGTGAGCCAGCTCCGCCTTTCACTGGCCCTGGGATGGCTGGCCCTGTCTTTTGATGGACACTGCAGCAGGCTAGCTGGTCCTATCCCTCAGGAGAGAGCTCGCTGGCACATGGGAAAGATGGCCCCAGCCCTCACCTTAGGCATGCACCTCACCTGGGCTAGAGCTGACCCTGTGAGCAGAAGGGCTGACCCTGCTCCCCCTCGTCTGCCATGTGGTAGCATGGGTGAGGGAAAGATGTCCCTTCCACCTCTGCCCTTTGCTACCTGTGGCAGGTGACAGAGCTGGTCCTCCGGCCCTGAGATTGAGAGAACTAGCCCTGCCCTACACCAGCTGTAGCACACAGGAGAGCAGGCCCTGCACCCCTCCTGGGCAGCACACTAGAGCTGACCCTGTTGTCTGGGTCATGCGAACAGGAGAGCTGATCCCCACTCCTATATGCCCCTTGTAGCAGTCAGGACAGAGGGCCCTGCACCTTGCCTGGGCAAAATAATAGAACTGGCTCTGGAGATGTGAGTGAGGGGGACCCAGATCTGAGGGCCCGAGAGCAGGACTGACCTCATTCTTTGCTGTAGGCCATTGGGTGAACTAGTTGAGGCAGTGCTGGAGAGCTAGCCTGGTTAGTATCAATAAAAGAAACTAGTGAGCTGACCAACTGAGCTACCTACCACCCAGGCCCCGCAAGCAGGGCTGTGAGTTGCCCCACCCCAACATCCACTGAATCTATGAACTGTTGGAGCATATGAAGGGGATGAACCTACAGATCCAAAACAGCAGGATCTCCATGACACAGGACAGCAACAAGATCTCCAAGAGGAGCCCCAGTGAGTGCACATTATTGATGGTGCAGCAGAAACTGGAGGCCTGGAGGCAGGCCAATGATTGATGGCAATGGATGTGACAAGTAAAGATGAATGGACTAAAGAGGAAACCGTGTGACTCAACAGGCCACACTACAGCTTCCATAACAAGATTATCTCCCCCTCCCCCTCTCCTCCTGCCCTGTTTGTTTCTTCCACTTGTTTGGTTTTGATTGTGGAGGGGGGAGGTTGCAAGGACAGAGGGCAGATTCGAGGAGACAGAGATAAGTGGGATCCGAATGCATGACGTGAAATCCACAAAGAATCAATCAATAAAAGTTTTTTTTTTTTTAAAAAAAAAGTGGTTATCACTTGGAGATAGCTTCTGGGTTAGGAATGGAGGCTCGTGTCCACTTCGTGCCTCAGTACTGGGACCCCACCTAGCATAGACCTGTGTAGGCCCTGTGCATATGGCCACGGTCTCTGTGAGCTCTTGTGAGTATCAGAACCACTGTGTCCAGAGACCTTGTTTCTCTGGTGTCCTCCACCCCCACTGGCTCAATCTTTCCATCTCCCTCTCCATACAGTTCCCTGAGCCCTGAGGGGAGGCTTTGATGGAGACATCCCATGTAGGACTGGGTGTTCCAAGGTCTCTCACACCATGCACTGTCTATTTGTGGGGCTCTGTATTTGTTCCCATCAACTGCAGCAGGAAGCTTCTGTGACGTGTCGACCTGCCTTCCTATAGAAGTCAGGACCACTTGCCAAGTGTGGGCCAGACTCTCCCCCATCAATCATTAATCAAGAAAATGCTCTCCCAGACTTGTGCACAGGCTAATCTGGGGGGAATTTTCTCAGTTGTGGTTCTTTGGTTCCCTCTCAGATAACTCTGTGTCAAGTTGACAGAAAAACAAAAACAAAAACAAAAACAACCAAAATGCCTTTGGAGGCTTTATTTTAGTGGGGGAAAGCCAAGATAGCAACATGTGTTCTGCTTAGGTGACGGAAATTGAAAGCAGGGACAGAGCCCCGTTGACCCAGCTTTCTCTTCTCTGCCGATGAGTCTTTAATTTGGTAGCTTTCAAACTCTGTGGTCTTGGGTACTTTTTAAAAATTATTCTTAAGTTTTTAAAAAATTATTGAAGTCTCAGAGTTTAACTTAAATGTTTTATTCTATTAATATCTGTCATCTCAGAAATTAAATCTTAGAAAATAGAAAAACATTTAATTCCATTAAAGAATAACCCAATCATCTGTTAACATACTTCTGTAAAAATCAAACAAGGGCCGTTTGTTTCCTTGTTCCGCAAGTCTTAGTAGTATCCAGCCTAATTTAGAACCCAGCCGGAGACTCTTGTCTGCTCCTGCAGCATTGCATGTCATGTGACCTCCGGAGACGGCAGGAGAGCAAGAGTTCAACAGTTCAAGCACCATTTTTGCAACATTATGAAAAGATTATCGCTGATCTGAAAGGCCATGCCAGACCGTGCTTGAAAACATTGCTTTAGTTCATCGGCAAGGAGAGAGGACCGGAGCTGGGCTGCTAAGTCTGTATCCCAGCTCAGACCAGAGCTGGGCTGCTAAGTCCTTTTCCTAGCTCTGTCCTTTTCTGAGCTGTTTGACTTTGGCTAAGTCTTTTAACTTGGTTAGTTTTCTTATTGATGAAAGGGACATAATAAGGTGATGTACACTGGATGTGTAACTGTGACATCAGGAAAAGGAAATAAGAAGGCATATGTAGGTACTCAGTTTAATTATAAAATGGAATTTCATTCTTATTTTTCTTATTTTATATACAAAGGTGAACATTCATCATTGGTCATTTGTCTTTCTGCCTTTGTTTATTCAGACAGGTCTCTTATAAACAAGGCTGGCCTTGAGCCCTTGATTCTTCTCACCACCTTCCAAAGGATAGGACTACAGGTGTTTGCTATCATGCCTGGCTCTATCTGTATTTTTTTTTTTTAGTTTAAATTATCTTTTGGTGTATTTTGTCAACTTTCTGTGAAGTTATTGGTCTTTTTATTAACTACTAGAGCTTTTTATATGGTGTATGTATTAACTTCATCACTGTTTTATGTATTGGTATTATTTCTCTATATGTCTGTAAGTATAATGTTTAAATTGCAAAATTTTAAAACTCTGACTCCATAATCTTTTAACTTTGTCTGTGCTATGCTTTTCCTGATGAGGAAGTTTTATATTTGTGTGAGGTACAGCAAAATTGTTATGTAGAAGAGAAGTCCAAGGTGATGCCTACTTTACAGACTGTAAAGAGAATATGCTACCTGGGCTGGCTCAGCCTGAGTTCCATCCTCAGGATCCACAGGGTCAAAGAAGAAAACTATCTCTCCCTGATTGTTCTGTCACCCCAGCATCACACATGCATGACCTCACATAAAACAAATAATATTTTAAAATGTTTAAGAGGATGTGTCATTCTACATCCAACAATACAGGGACTGGAGAGATTGCTCAGTGCTTAAGAGCACACACTATTCTTGTAGATTATCAGAGTTCAGTTCTCAATACCTACATTGAGTGGTTCACAACTTCCTGTACCTCCAGCTCCAAGGGAACCTATACCCTCTTTTGTCCTCTACATTCACCTGCACTGACATGCATATATCTATAAACATACATACATACATTGTGGTGATATTTTGTTGCACTCTAATAAAATTTGCCTGAAGATCAGAAGACAGAGTCAGCCACAGAGTTAAATATAGGTCAGGCAGTGGAGGCACACACCTTTAATCCTAACACTCAGGAGGCAGAGATCTGTCTGAATCTCTGTGAGTTCAAGGCCACAGTGGGCTGCATGAGATTGATCCAGTCCAGGAGAGAAACAGAGCCAGGCAGTGGTGGCACATACCTTTAACCTCAGTATTTGGGAAGCACACACATCATTAATCCCAGCACTAGGAAGGTTTAGTTAGGAAGTGAAATGGCTGGGCATAGAAAGGCATATAAGGTGTTAGGAGACAGGAACTAGAGCCCTTTTGACTGAAGACTCAGATACATAAACACAATTTTAAAATTATAAAAATACAATCTTAAAAGAAGAGGGAGGAGGCTGGAGAGACATTTAGTGGTTAAGAGCACTTACTGCTCTTGCAGAGGACCCAAGACTGGCTCCCAGCACCCATGTGGAATGGCTGCAACACTGTCTGTAGGAAGCAAAATAGTCAGTGTAGGAAGCAACTGAGCAATAATCTAGGTGACAGATGCTAACCCGGAGCAGAGTGCTAACCGTTAGAGACCAGGAAGTGGTCAAAGGTAGGGGCTAGGAATGTAGCTAAGGATACAGTGCTTGTAGAGTCTGCACACAATGAAGTGGAAATGAACAAACATCCAAGGTAGAGGAGGCAGAATGTCCTGTTAGAACAGATGTGTGATTCAAAGGAAGTTGTTAGTTATACCAACAAGAAGGACTAGTGAACACGAGTGAACTCAGTAAGGTTAAGGCTAACGGCCAGGAGTTTGTTTTGGATGTAAGTTGGACACAGACATCTCCTATAGAGATGTTGAATAAGGAGACACAAGAGTCTGAGTTGAAATAGGGAAATCAAGCTACATATAAATTAAGGAGTTATCAGCAAATGAGTGTACAGACTGTTCTGCAGTAGAAAGCACAGTGAGATAGAGTGTGCTCTTTTGTCGAGAAATTTAACTGAAGGCCATATATCCAGAGGGAGAAAGTAGTTCATTTTGTTAAACGGTGCTATGGTGGTTTGAATAGGAATGACCCCCATATACTAATGTTTTTGAATGCTTGGCCCATAGGGAGTGGCACTATTAGGAGGTGTGGCTTTGTTGGGGGAAATGTGTCACTGTGGAGGCAGGCTTTGAGGTCTCATATGCTCAAGTTATGCCTAGTTTGGGACAGCAGTCTCCTGCTGCTGCCTGTGGATCAAGATGTAGAATTCTAGGCCGGGCGGTGGTGGCGCACGCCTTTAATCCCAGCACTCGGGAGGCAGAGCCAGGAGGATCTCTGTGAGTTCGAGGCCAGCCTGGGCTACCAAGTGAGCTCCGGGAAAGGCGCAAAGCTACGCAGAGAAACCCTGTCTCAAAAAACAAAAAACAAAAAA
Source organism: Peromyscus leucopus (assembly GCF_004664715.2). Classification (NCBI taxonomy): domain Eukaryota; kingdom Metazoa; phylum Chordata; class Mammalia; order Rodentia; family Cricetidae; genus Peromyscus; species Peromyscus leucopus. The sequence continues at coordinate 133,406,355 of NC_051067.1, read as the reverse complement.
AACAAAAACAAAAACAAAAACAAAACAAGATGTAGAATTCTAGCTCCTTCTCCAGCACCATGTCTGCCTGCATGCTGCCATGCTTCGTACCATGCTGATAATGAACTAAACCTCTGAAACTATAAGCCAGCCTGTGGTAGCCTGAATGTAATTGACCCCCAGAATCCCAGAATCTCATAGGGAGTGGCACTATTAGGAGCTGTGGCTTCGTTGGAGTAGGTACAGACTTGTTGGAGGAAGTGTCACTGTTGGGGTGGTCTTTGAGGTTTCATATACTCAGGATGCCGCCCAATGTGTGAGTGGACTTCCTATTGCCTGAAAGATGTAGGACACTTGGCTCTTTTTCCAGCACCATGCCTGCCTACATGCTGCCAGGCTCCCTGCCATGAGGGACAGAACCTCTGAACTGCAAGCTGCCCCCTCAATTAAATGTTTTCTTTATAAGAGTTTCCATGGTCATGGTGTCTCTTCACTGTTGCTAGAGTTTTCCAGCCTTGCCCACAGTCAGGACAAATCTTTGTCACCCACCAGTCCCACAGCCGCTCAGACCCAACCAAGTAAACACAGAGACTTATATTGCTTACAAACTGTATGGCCATGGCAGGCTTCTTGCTAACTGTTCTTATAACTTAAACTAATCCATTTCCATAAATCTATACCTTGCCAAGTGGCTGGTGGCTTACCAGCGACTTCACATGCTGCTGGTCATGGTGGCAGCGGCTGGCAGTGTCTCCCTGCCTCAGCCTTCCGCTTCCCAGAATTCTCCTCTCTCCTTGTCCCACCTACTTCCTGCCTGGCCACTGGCCAATCAGTGTTTTATTTATTGACCAATCAGAGCAATTTGACATACAGACCATCCCATAGCACTTCACAGCAATAGTAAACCCTAAGACAGGTGCCAAGGGTCAAATAATAATAGACTTGCAGAGTGTCTGTTAGGATGAGCATGTGGAAATGATTTGTGATCATGATGAGGGCATATGCTTTAGTGACAGGGGAGAAGACCTGAGTGGAGTGAGTTCAGGTACAAATTAGGACTGGACTTCAGAACAGTACAGACAGATTATTTCTAAGTATGGGTTGCAAAGAAATAGAAGAGTCAAGAGGAATGGCATAGAGACTTTTATTACAATTACATTTATTTATTGAGATAGAGTGTGTTAGTTAGGGCTTCTATTGCTGCAACAAAACACCATAACCAAAAGCAAGTTGGGGAGGAAAGGATTTATTTGACTTACACTTCCACCTCACAGTTCATCACTAAAGGAAGTCAGGAGAGGAATTCAAGCAGGACAGGAACATGGAGGCAGGAGCTGATTCAAAGCAATGGAGGAGTGAGTGCTGCTTACTGGCCTGCTCCCCATGGCTTTCTCAGCCTGCTTTATTATAGAACCCAGGGATGGCGCCACCCACAATAGGCTGGCCCTACCCCCATCCATTAAGAAAAAGCCCTAGAGCCAGATCCTATAGAGGCATCTTCTCAATTAAGGTTCTCTCCTTTCAGGTAACTCCAGTTTGTGTGTCTTGTTGACAAAAGTCTAGCCAGCACATGAGGAGTGGTGTGCATGTAGGTCACAGGACAACTTTGGAGAGTCAGTTCTTTCTTTTCAACACATGGGTCCTAGGAATTGAACTCAAGTTGTCAAGCTTGGCAGCAAGTGTCTTTACCTGCTGAGATGGGGCTGGCCCTTCGCTTGTTTTAAGGGTGTAAAAATATCCATGCTTGACTTGTGGTGGAGGCAATCCGAGTTGGAGGGAGAACTGCACACTGGTCCTGAGCTCTCATGAGGGACAGGATCTGGGATGGAAATCAGAAGGGATTTTATTGTTGTTTGTTTTCTTTTGTTTTTCTGTGAAGGGCCAGACAGTATTTTAAAATTTGTGGGCCACATCCCATCTCTGTTGCATATTTTTCCACCCAACAATTTAAACTTACGAAAATCATTCTTAGCCATGAAAAAAACAGTGAACAGGATTTGCCTCCCAGGCTACAGTTTGCAGACTTCTACCTCAGGACACAAGAAAGCAGCTGACTTTAGATAAGGTCACGGAGAGCATGCCCAGTTCAGTTTGCGCTGGTTATCAGTAGGCTGGAAAGCTCTGTGTGAGAGTTCAGATGCTGATAAGGCTGTATAAGAACAGCAGGTCTCTTTTGATTGCCTCAATTTTCTCTAGGAAACAGGGAAAAAGTTATCACTGTGAGTAAGGCTGGAAGTTAAAAGGGCTAGATAAGCAGGTATGGCGATAGGTGTCTTTAAAAAAATTGTCCGGGGTTGGGGAACGCTCCTGTGCCGCAGTGACAACAGCGTTCTCAGGGCCAAACTCAAGTCGCCAGGCTTGGCAGCAAAGATCTGTATCTGCTGCGCCATCTTACCAGCCCAGAATATGATTTTAACTCCAGTCCCCAGGAATCTGAGGAGAGAATATTGTGAATTCAAAGTCAGCCTGGGCTATAATGGTAGGTTCCAGCATGTCTGAACTATATATTGAGACCATGTCTCACAACAAATACACAAAAAAGTACTAAGCATGTATAGAAGCAAATTAAATAGTCCAAGTCAGGGTGGTGCTGTGATCTGAGTCTTTATATCCTCCACATGTGTGTTGGAATCCAAACTTCTAAGGTGGGGCTTCAGGAGATGATTCGGCCCTGAGGATGGAGCCCTTCTGATTTTAATGAGGAATGGCCCGCTAAGAAAGGTCTTGTGTAGCTAGAGTTTTTCTGGTCCTGCCTGGCCCACGGTCAGGACAAATCTCTCTCACCCACCAGTCCCGCAGCCACTCAGACCCAACCAAGTAAACACACAGAGACTTATATTGCTTACAAAATGTATGGCCACAGCAGGCTTCTTGTTATCTAATTCTTATATCTTAAATTAACCCATTTATATTAATCTGTAAGTTGCCACGTGGCTTGTGGATTACTGGCACCTTACATCTCGCTTGTCATGGCGGCAGCTGGCAGCGTCTCTCTGCCTCAGCCTTCCACCTCCCAGAATTCTTCTCCTCCTTGTCCCGCCTACCCTATCCTTCCTGCCTGGCTGCTGACCAATCCAAGTTTTATTTATTCACAACATACAGGCCATCCCAGAGCAGTCTTGAACTGATGGGGGAATGGAGAGAAAGTTAAGGCAGGAGTGTAGAGGGCAACATGGTCAAAGTACATTGGAATCTTATATGAAATGTACTTATGACACCTAGTGCTAGCTATGACAAATATGAACTAATAAATGTTTTTGTTTTGAAAGCTTTCATCACTAGAATCTGGAAAATGGATTATTTCATTTGTTTGTTTGTTTGCTTTGTTTTTCTAGACAGGGTTTGTCTGTGTAATAGCCCTGGCTGTCTTAGAACTCACTTTGTAGACTAGGCTGGCCTTGAACTCACAGAGATCCACTTGCCTCTGCTTCTGAAGTGCTGGGATTAAAGGCGTGTGCCACTACACCCTGGTCTGAAAAATGTATTCTTATCACCAGATGGTGCCTTGATAATGGATTTCTTACTACAAGAAATAAAGTTCTTGGGGGGCAGGAGGGAGGAGAACAAGGGAATCTGTGGCTGATATGTAGAACTGAATTGTATTGTAAAATAAAATAAAAAAAAAAGAAAGAAAGAAGGTAGAGCAAGCCATGAAGAGCAAGCCAGTTAGAAGCACTAAAAAAATAAAAAATAAAAAAATAAATAAAATAAAATAATTCATAATCAAACTTCAAGCTCAAAATAAAAAAAAATAAAGTTCTTGGTCAATGAGATAATTCAATGGACAAATCCACTTGCTACAAAAACTGATGATCTGAGTTTGATCCCCAGCACCCAAATGGCAGAATGAGAGAACTTACTCCTATAGACCAATCAACAGGCACAGACACACAGAGAAACACGCACAGACACATACAAATAAATAAATGTAATTTTAAAAAGAAGTTCCTATTGTTATTAACTACACAGTTTTTGCTAACTAGGACAGGAAGAATGAATAAACTGGAGAAAATCAGCTGGCAGTATTTTAAGAGTGCATGGGATTTGTGCCTCTGAATTTAATGTACATTTTCCCTTCCACTCATGTTCAGTTACACAAGAGCAAAGTGGAGTAGATAAACCCTGACTGGAGTTACAGGTTTGTCTACATGCATGAGGAATCTGGAAAGGAAAATGAGGAAATATCAAATAGTGTGATCACTGACTGACTGTGGGACAGTCAAACAGTGATAAGATCAACACATCAAATTCCCAAAGAAATGGAATGATCCGAATCTAGGGGAAGTCAGTAGAAATACAGGAGGGAATGCTCTGAGAGAGCCACCTATGAGGGGAAAAGCAAGATGGCTCAGTGGGTAAGGGTGCCTGCTGCCAAGTCTGAGGTCCGGAGTTTGATTCCTGAGCCCACATAGTAAAAGGGGAGAACTACTGATTGCTACAAGTCATCCTCTGCGTGCACACACATCTCAAATAAAGAAATGTTTAAAACAGAGCAGTGTATGAACTCGAGACAATGGAGGGTTTTCCAGTTATGAGGAATAAGATCAGTGTCTGAGATGCTGGAGGTCAAGGCACGGCAAATGGCATCAATGTTTGCATATTAAAGTCAGCAAGATAGCACACATATTATCCCAACACTTGGAAGTCTACAGCAGGAGAATTATGAGATTGAGGCCAGCCCTGACTACATAACAAGACATAACAGCTATTTCATTCTCTTGTTCCACCATGTAGGTCCCAGGAATCAACTCAGCTTGTCAGGCTTCGTGCGTGGGAAGTGTCTTTCCTTGCTGTGCTGGCTCCCCTGCTGATTTCATTGAATTTTAATAAATGTGGAAAGCTCAGCGATTGGAGGCCACACAGTGACCAAAGACGGTGACATGAATGAGGCTAGCAGTGTAGGAAAAGCAAGCAGATGAAACGAGTTATTTAGGAAGTCAAATCCATGGGGTCTGTATTGTGTACTTCCTTGCCACCAAGACCAAACGTCCTCCTACAGAAGCAACTCCAAGGGGGTGTGTTTGGGACCATAGCTTCAGCAAGCTAGGCCTGCTAGGATGGCTGGGCTGTCATTCCAGCAATGAGGCTAAAGAAGAAGATCATGGTGAGTTTGAGCCAAACAATCAGCAAACAAACTCCCAAAGGTTAATAGACAAAAGGTTTTTTTTCCCTGTTAACATGCAGTAATAAATTCTCATCATTTCAGTGCACAGTCCTATGACTTGAATACATTTGCCATGTTTACAACCATCACCACTTGAGTCTGAATGTTTTTACCACTCAAAACATTCATCTCATGCCATGTAATGAGTCTATTACTGACTTTTCTTAGGCCCCAGAAACTGCTAATCCATGTCCTGTCACTATAGATTTGTTTATTCTAGACAATACTGGAACAAGAATGGATCACACACTATTTTGCTTTTAGTGTCCAACTTATTTTCACATAGGATGTTTTCAATATTGATCCATGCTGGAACACAAGTACTTCATTCTTGTTTAGAGTTGAGTAATATTCCATCATGTGCATATACCACAATTATCTTTTGATTGGGGTTTACAGTTTTCAACTATTACAAGTAATGATACTATAAACACACGCAAGCTTATTTCCTTCTTTTGTTATTCGGTGTTTGAACATAAGGCCTTGAATATGCTAGGCAAATGCAATCTTACTGAGGTATATGCCAGCCTTTACAAGTGTTTTTTTTTTTTTAAATTTTTTTTTCTCTTTTCTTGTATAGGTATTTAGAACTTCTAGGTCCTTGAATAAACCCATTTAAATATTTTATTTTTATTCTTTTTAATGATGTGCATGTTGGGGGAGGTCTGTGCACTATACTCAGAGGCCAGAGGCATAGGAGCTGGAATTACAAACAGTTGTGAGATCCAGATATGAAGGCTGGGAACCAAACTCGGTTCCTCTCCAAGAGCAGTGTGTGCTCTTAACTGCTGGGCCATCTCCAAAGCCCCAAGCAATACTTTTTAAAAGTCTGAGAAGCCACAAACTCTTTTGCTGTGGGATGTCTTTCTGTATGCTGTGAATGTGTGATTCTCTGATCGGTTGATAAATGAAGCTGTATTGGCCTATGGCAAGGCAGCTTAGAGCCAGGCAGGAAATACAAGCAGACAGACAGGAAGAAGAACAGCAGAAGGGAAGAGATGCGAACCAGCCACCAAGGAGCAACATGTAATGAGACACAGGTAAAGCCATGGAACATGTGGTGATACATAGATTAATAGTTATGGGTTAATTTAAGATATAAGAGCTAACTAGAAAGAGGACTGCCATAGACTAGACAGTTTGTAATTCCAGGAAAATCTTTTATTACTAACCCCCTACCTCACTAGTATTGCTATTTCTTTTTGAGTCTGAGTCTTGTTTTGTGTGCACATGTTGGTGTGTGTGAGTGTCTATGTACGAATACACCTGCACGTGTGTACATGCATGTGTAGAGCACAGGACAACCCTGGGCATCATGCACTCTTTCTTGAGACAGGCTCTCTAACTGGTCTGGAACTAACCAACTAGGTTCTCTGACTACCACACTCCAGAGACTTGCCTGTCTCTGCTTCCCGGCTCTGATAGTAAAGGCATCAACTACCATACCCACCTTCTTAAATGTGGGTTCTGTCACCAAAGTCAGGTCCTCGTGTTTGTACACTTTACCAGCTGAGCCATTGCTCTAGACCTGAGTCAGCTTTGATATTTTGTCTGCTTCTAGGTATTTTCTCAGTACAGTCAAGCAGTCTACTTCATGAGCCTGAGCTTTAGGCAGAAGTGATGGATTAAAAATTGGAACTTTTGCCAGTCAGTGGCATGCCTTTAATATCAGCACTCAGGGGCAGCTGGAGAGATGGCTCAGAGGTTAAGAGCACTGCCTGCTCTTCCAGAGGTCCTGAGATCAATTCCCAGCAACCACAGGGTGGCTCACAACCATCTATAATGGGATCAGATTCCTTATTCTGGTATATATATAAAATATACGAGTAAATAAACCTTTTTTAAAAATAGCAGCACTCAGGAGGTAGAGGCAAGCAAATCTCTGAATTCAAGGCCAGCTTGGTCTACTGTGTGAAGATGAGTCACTGTGACTGGTTTAATAAAGAGCTGAATGGCCAATTGCTGGGTAGGAGAGAATGGGGGGGTACTTTCTGGCAGAGAGAGGAACTTGGGTTGAATCTAGGCACAAGACGGATGCCAGCGAGACACTGAAGAAATCGGACATATGGTACAGAGGAGAGTAACCGAGGCACATGGCAGAATGTAGATTAATAGAGACAAACTAATTGAAGTTGTAAGAGCTGCTGGGGAAAAGCCTAAACTAAGGTCTAAGCTTTCATAACCAATAATAAATCTCTGTGTCATTATTTGTGGGCTGGCAGTGTGAAGATGGCAGAAGCCATCTTCCCAAGAAAGTCCAGTGAGAAAGCTTGCTACAAGAAAACAGTGACCCCAGGAAAGTCAGTAGCCTCTTAACTGGTTTTCTTCATTCCTTCACCATGTATTCTCAACAGAGATGCCATCTCCCTACTCAAGAATCATCTTCCCCAGAACAGAAGCCAACCATCTCATGACATGTCAGGTGCCTATGATGTGTTTGTCTGCTCCTCCTTTAACCTTAAACTGGCTTCCCAGCAGTCTCCACCTCAGTTTCCATCCTTCAGACACCGCTTTAGTATTACTGAATGCAAGAGGCACATGCCTTTACTTTTGTTGTTCTTATTGCCCACAATATTCCTCTTCAGACCTTCAGACTTGATAATTACTCTATTTAAAAAAAAATATTAGCCCTAAATCCCACACATTCTTCCACACCACTGTTCTCTATGCCATTTTACTTTGAGGGGAGAGGAGAGGAGGGGAAAGGAGAGGAGGGGAGGAGAGGGGAGGGGAGGGGAGGAGAGGGGAGGGGAGGGGAGGGGAGAAGAGGAGAGAGTGTTTAAATCCACAAGGGCAAAGCTTTTTTCTTGCTCATTGATGTAGTCTCAGCATATGGGAGATACTTAATAAGTGTGTTGAATGAACACAGAGAGGGGTGTAGACAGATGAGAACATTCATTGCTAACTTGACTGGATTTGGAATCACTTAGGAGAAATAATCCCAAGGTCTATCTGTGAGGGTTTCCATAGAGGTTCATCTGAAGAGGGAAGATGTGACAGGAATATGGGTGACCCCATCCCATGGAGAGTTGTCACAGACTGAACAAAATTGGAAGAATGAAGAAGCTAGCTAAGTAAGCATCAGCAATTTCCTCCTCCCCCTCCTCCTCTCCTCCCTCCCTCCCTCCCTCCTTCCCTCCCTCCCTTTCTCCCTCCCTTCCTCCTCCTTTTTAAGACAGTGCCTCTCTACATATCCCTGGCTTTCCAGAAACTCACTCTGTAGGCCAGGCTGACCTCGAACTCACAGAGATATGCCTGTCTCTGTCTCTCAAGTGCTGAGATTAAAGACATAAGCCACCACACCCAGCTTCTCTCTGCTTTTTGAGGGCCAGATGCAGAATATTCAGTCACCCCTGAGTCCTGCCACCACATGGACCAATCCTCAACATGATGGGCTGGCTATATACCCTTCGGCTTGTGAACCAAAACCAACCTTTCCTTGAGTTACATTTGTCAGACATTTTGTTTCTGCAATAACAAGTCACTCATGCAGTAAATTTGCAAAGTGAAAGGAAAAATTCTCGGCATCCTCATTCAGTTTGGGATGTAGGGAGTGACATTATCTTCTGAGAGTGAAGACAAGTTAGTAAAGTGAGGAGATGGTTGTAGGGAGGATAGGAATTTGAAAAATACCTTGGAATGGGTGAAAAAAGTTGAAAACTGAAATGGCTACTCTGGAGATCCATTTGCTATTGGCCAGCATGGCCTGGCTTTTTATGTTGTATTGAGATCTGAACTCAGGTCCTCACGCTGGCATGGCAGAAACTACCAAGGAAGCCATCTTCCCAGCCCAGATCTGTTATTGTAGTCTGCAGTAGCGTTGCTGTTTATGTGCTGAGAGGATGAAAAGCTGCATTAATTTGAAGCTTGGCTGGCCATTAGTATTTATTATGTGGAATAACTTTAAAGAATGACCAGTTTGGCAAATCCAGCACTTATCCTGACTGCCAATACATGAGTCATGAAGTAATCCTCCCATGGCCTCTTAATTACATTGCTTACTTTATTCCTGTCCAGGATACATCATCATACTGATCCACTGCTGGCCTAGGGGTTTTTAATTTCCCTTTACTAAATAGTAATTTTGTTGGTGTTATACTGAATTTACTGCTAATTGAATCACCTGAGAAATTAAAACCTCTTCTCCTAGTTATATAGTTGAAATATAAACTCCACAGAAGTTGAGACCAAGTAAGTGTTGCCTAACAGTGTGCTCCTAAGATGTGCTATGCAAATGCCCAGCAATGCTTAAGGCTTTCCTTTGCTTCATTTTGTTTTGTTTTAACTGGGCATAGCACCTTGTACCAGTAAGCCTAGCACTAAGCAGGCTGAGACAAGAAGTTCAAGGCCAGTTGGGGCTATAGTGTGAATTGTTGTCTCAAAAAAACAAATAAGGAACCCAAAAGCTTATTTTTGAAAGTGAAGAGATGACAACCACAAGAAGTAGAGTGGACCTGTATGACAGCGGCCATTAAATTTATTTATCTAATCCCATGCACTTTTCACAAACAAAATGATACCCTCCTTGAATTGAGTTTAGAGATAAGAAAACTGCCAAAGCAAAAACACAGTTCAAAGAGAATCAGAGTTCTCTCACTTGCATTTTCTCTCTCTCTCTCTCTTTCCATATGAGTGTTTTGTCTGCATGTATGTATGTGCACCACATGTATGCAGTGCCCTCATATGCCAGAAGAAGGCACTAGACCTCTTACAGGCAGTTATGAATTGTCATGTGGATGCTGGGAATCAAAACTGGGTCCTCTAGAAGAGCAGCCAGAGCTCTTAATTGCTGAGCCATCTACCCAGACAGAGATAGATTTAAACACAATCCATGTTTCCAGGCCATATGAATATGAATATGAATATGAATGATGATGGTCTAGAGACATGGATTGTGTTTGTTTCAAAAGGTTGTTCCAAAAGACATATTCCACAATGGAAGGGGTTATATGAAATTTTATTGTGTAACTTCAATAGTTACACAACAAAGAAAGTTCAAATTAAGGCACTTACCAGATATATTGACATATTATAGTAAAACAGGGAAACTATTATAAGTTTCAAATGCTGTCTGGTGCTATTTGTAGATTTTGGATTCATGGCTTGTGGACTGTTAAGAAAACATAATGGTTTTGAGAACCACAAAGATTTTAGGTCAAACACAGGTGTGGGTATAAAATGGCTTTCAAAGGAGCTAAAAATGGCCAAGATAATTTGTCTCTGGTCTACAACATTTTAGCTCTCTTAGTCATTTGACTTGTAGAGTCTCTAACACAGGTGTGACTTCTCCTTTTTTCTGAGAATTTCCCCTGTTGACCAATCATCAAATTATATGTATTTTATGTATGTAGGAGCCAACATTCTTTTGTGTTTCATGGTGCTGAGAAGGCTCATTCTTAGGGTTTGATACAAATGAAGCTGAGTAGGCAGTAAAGCAATCTTCAAGAGAGAGGAACAGTGGGCCAAGCCATGTTGGAATAAATTCCTGGATCATATCAAATTTATAAGCCATTATGATATGGGTCTGACTTCTCTTTTTCCTCCCCTCTGCATCTGACTTAACATTCACCTGTGACATAACAGGAATATTAGGCCTAAAATACAGTAACCAAGAACACAGTATGACCTAAAGAAGTAAAAGTAGCAATTGAAGGGAACAGGCATTTTAACCAACCATCCAACCAATCATAATCTTTAATCAGATTGACTGTATGTTTCCCTTTGTGTCTACAGGTATTTGTACTCTGAAATATTTTATTTGATGTTAGAAAGATAAGTTTTTATCATTTTTTAGGGGGGAAGGGGTTTATTTCAGCTTACAATTCCAGCATATAGTCCACGATACCAGGGAAGTCAAGGCAGCAACTTCAAACAGCTGGTCACAGCCAGCACATCCATAGTCAAGAGCAGAGGGAAATGAATGCAGACACGTTCACTGGCTTGCTTACGCCCAGCTCCATCTCTCCACTCTTACATGGCTCAGGAGCTACTGCCTAGGGAATGGTGACGCCTGACCTCTCTCCTGGTCCTACACTTCTGCACTTTCCAGAAAATGGTACAGACAGTAGGGGAGTATATATTCCTTTGCGCTTCTTCCACGCTGTAGAGAGCTTGTAATATTCCTACGTGCAACTGTGTGGAGGAAGGGGTTCGGGGGATGTCTGCTCTGCCTAATGCTCTGGTGTTCCTCTGTCACACTGAAACATGCCAGCTTGCTTCTGGGCAAGTTTCAGAGGTTCAGTTCATTATCATCATGGCAGGGAGCATTGTGGTGTTCAAGTAGACATGGTGCTGGCTACATCTTGAGCAGAAGACAACAGCAAGTTGACTCAAGCTATTATCTTTCAATTCTCACTTTTCTCCTGGCCAGTTTGATTCCAGAGCTATACTCTCCTGTGATGGCTAGTTCTAATTTTTAGGAGAGACTGGTTTTTTTTTTTTTATAGAAAAATTACTGTCACTTGTGAAACACAATTTTTTGACAAGCTATTATTTTGTTACCACATTAGGTTCCAGTATGGGAAAATAAATAATTACATTACAGAAGAAATCAGAAAACCTAGTACCATTTTAAATTTCTTTTAAACAAAATTATCCTTTCCCAGATATCAAATATTAATGACAGAGATGGAAAGCGTAAACTTGTGAGAAGTCATATTTTCCATAGATTTTTGTGGACATAGCCAAATCATATTTCTCTTTTTATAATCAGAAAGGAACTAAAACTACAACAGGAGTCATTGGTAACATTGCCATTTACTTTCATTCACAAAAGATAAGAATTGTTTAATTTTTAAAAAATTCTGGAGCTGGAGAGATGGCTCAGCTGTTAAGAGCACTGACTATTCTTCCAGAGGACCCTGGTTCAATTCTCAGCACCCACATGGCAGCTCACAACTGTCTGTAACTCCAGTTCCAGGGGACCCAAAACCCTCACACAGACACACATGCAGGCAAAACACCAATGCACATAAAATTAAAATAAAGATAAATTATTTTTTAAAAAGCTGGGTGGTGATGGCACACTCCTTTAATCCCAGCACTTGGGAAGCAGAGGCAGGCAGATCTCTATGAGTTCAAGGTCAGCCTGGTCTACAGAGTGAGATCCAGGACAGGCACCAAAACTACACAGAGAAACCCTGTCTCAAAAAAACAAAACAAAGCAGGGCGGTGGTGGCACACACCTTTAATCCCAGCACTCGGGAGGCAAAGCCAGGCAGATCTCTGTGAGTTCAAGGCCAGCCTGGACTACCAAGTGAGTTCCAGGAAAAGGCGCAAAGCTACACAGAGAAACCCTGTCTCGAAAAACAAACAAAACAAAACAAAACCCAAAAAACAAAACAAAACAAAAATTCAGGGTAACTGTGAAACTCTAATGACTCAACCAAGAAATGTGGACTCTTATGGATAAACAAAAACAAAAACAAAAACCAAACCCACTATTAGTGTTGTTATCATTGGAGATTTTCTGTTAAATTTGAATAAAAAGGTCAACCCAGGGCTGGAGAAGTCTCAGTGTGTTAGGTTTTTTTGAATTTGTTTAATCTAACATTTTAATATCCATGGTGATACAGTAACCCAATTAGTTGGACCCAGTTATTATATTTCTTTTTTCTTAGAAGGAAGTAGGGTTTTCCCCACCTCTATACATTTGTGTTTAAAATAAAGGTATACCCAAAATGGAGTTCCTTTTGGAAACTTTAAAGTAAGTTTTTGACAATTTAAAAACTGTTCATTGCTGGGTGTGGTATCGAATGCCTTTAATCTCAGCACTCAGGAGGTAGAGGCAGGCAGATCTCTGTTAGTTCAAGGCCAGCCTGGTCTACAGAGCAAGTTCCATGACAGTCAAGGCTACTCAGAGAAACCCTGTTTCAAAAAAAACCAAACAAACACAAAAAAAAAAAAAAAACAAAAACTGCTTATTAAGGTCCAAATTACATTGAGTGATGAGAAAATTATTTTATGAAGGCAGTGAGAGATTTGAATTATTTAAACATGAAGACGTGAGTTAAGTAAAACACGAGATCTTGGTAAGATGCCAGAGCAAAAACATGATTAACTATCATTTGTAGTTTTACTTAAAACAAAAGCACTGTTATTTCTCTAACAATAGGAAAATATGCCAAGGAAAAATGTAATGATCTCATTCTAAAAATATCTAAATAGAAAAGGATTTAAGAGATATAAAAAGTGAGTGTTAGTGATGTAGTGGGAGATGACTCTCACCCAGACAAGTCCACGTGGGTATGTTTTCAGAAGCTGGCATAAGTTAGAAGTGAGAGATGCAAATCTAGGAGTTTATGTATTTCAGTTTTCTAGCACAGGGGTGGTTAGAAGTACCCAACAGGATGCTTTCCTCCAGGCTGCAGGGATTAAAAAAAGATGAAAACATTTTAAATCATGTCTCGGGGTGCTGTGGATATCGCTCTATATTAAAAAAAAAAAAAAAACACTGATGGCCAGTGACCAGACAGGAAGTATAGGCGGGACAAGGAGAGAGGAGAATTGGGGAAACAGGAAGAAGGGGGGGGGGAAGACACTGCAGCCACCGCCAGGATAAGCAGCATGTAAAGACGCCGGTAAGCCACCAGCCACATGGCAAGGTATAGATTAATAGAAATGGGTTAATTTAAGATATAAGAACAGTTAACAAGAAGCCTGCCACGGCCATACAGTTTATAAGTAATATAAGCGTCTGAGTGATTATTTTATATGTGGATTGTGGGACTGCAGGGCTTGGTGGAACTTGGAGAGAAGCCCTCCAGCAACATCGGGGTGTCTGCCTGTGGATGTGTACACAGAGTTCAGGTGCTTGTGGAGGCCAGAAAAGGGTATCAGGTCCCCTGATGCCAGACTTATCAGCAGTTGTTACAGGCTGACATGGGTGTTGGGAACTGAACTATGGGGTCAACTGCACTGATATTTAATATACATTATTTAATATATATTAGTATAATAAATGTATACAATATATTAATATATAGTTCATATATAATATACCATATATATTTGTTTTGTTTTTTTTTCAAGACAGGGTTTCTCTTTGTATCCCTGTCTGTCCTGGAACTCACTCTGTAGACCAGGCTGGCCTCAAACTCACAGAAATCCACCTGACTCTTACATCTAAATGCTGAGACTGAAGGCCTGTGCTACCACTGCCTGGCTGATTGTTAATATTTTTAACTATGGTAAACTAGTCTATGTGTCCCTTTATAAGTAATTTTTAATCTAAGTCTTTTGTAAACTTTCTAATGACATAATTAATCTAGTTTTTTCCCTTTTCTGTTAAAAAAATCTTTTATTTTAGGAAAGAAAATTTACTTTACCATAAAAACCTCCATATTAATACCATGAGACTGAGCAACACAGTAAGAAAATTTACTAACTTAATCCACATTATGAAATAATCTAACAACCAACCTAGGATAACCTATTCACGTATGGTTGAACTGTTTGTTGTAGGACTTAGTCAAACTTTATTGCTGCCTAGATTTTTTATTTTTACTTTTTATACTTTTAATTTTTTAATTCTATGTGTATGGATGTTTTGTCTGCATGTGTGTATATGCACCACATGCATGCAATGCCCACACAGGCCAGAAGAGGGCACTGCATCCTCTGGGACTGGAATTACAGATGGTTGTGAGCGGCCAACTGGGTGCTGGGAATGAACCTGGATCCTCTGGAAGAAAAATCAGTGCTCTTAGCCACTAAGTCATCACTTTAGCTCCTGCTTAGATTTTTTAAAAAATGATAAAGATTTTTTAAACTTTTTTTTTTTTTGATCTGCCAAGAACCTGAGAGTTATAGAACATTAAATTTTAGGAGGGTCTAGCTGAGATAACAGAGGACTTTAAACAATCATTTTATTTTAGAAAAGGCAGGAAAAATCATAGCTAAATATCTTCAAATGTTAACACTATAATTAGTTTTGGATACAAAAGCTTTCTGTTCCTTTGAAAAACTAAGGGAGTTAGCAAATGGTTAATTTTTATTCTCCAAGTTAGATAGGAGTCTGTCTCTCTGTTGGAAACAGTGGTTGCAGACCAGACCTACAGCATTTGTATATTTATGTAGGTTTTAAAAAACGGCAAATTTGAAAATTAAAAAAAAAAATCATTTCCTATGGCATTCTATCATGTTGTATATGTCAGAAGCCCATTCATATAGCGCTGTATTACATATAACACAAGAACATTTTCCACTAAAATAAAGATATATTTAATTTCTTTAAAGTTACTATTATTGTATATATAATATATGTATGTGAATAGTGTATGAGAATGCCATTGTTTCTGTGTGAAGGTCAGAAGACAACTTCTGGGAGACATTTCTCTCTCTCCTTCCACTGTGGTTCTGGGGATAGAATTCAGGTCTGTCAGATTTGCACAGTAAATGCTTTTACTTGCTCAGCTATCTGACCATTCCTAACATAAATATTGAGTTTAATGATTTAATGAATATAGAGTCTTAAATCCAATACTGTCTTTTTGTAAATAATACTGGTTTTATCTTGATAACTTTATTATATATACACACTAAATATTAAAATATATAATTTTATAACACTTACAATAGAATGCACTAACCCTTAAGAATGAATTAATGTTGCGTAATGTTTTAGTTGGCTTTCTATTGTTGTGATAAACATGACCAAAAGAACTTGGAAGGAGCCCAGTGGTGCTTGTGCAAGCCTTTAATCCCAGCACTTGGATCTCTGTGAGTTCGAGGCCAGCCTGGGCTACAGAGTAAGTTCCAGGAAAGGCTCCAAAGCTACACAATCTCAAAAAACAAAAAACAAACAAACAAACAAAAGAATTTGGAAGCAAAGGATTTATTTAAGTTTGTATATATATATATATTTTTTTTGGTGTGGGTGTGTGTGTAGTGTTTTTGTTTTGTTTGTTTCCTTTTTTGAGACAAGGTCTCACTCTGTAGCTCTGACTGTACTGTAACTCATTATGTTACGCTACCACACGGGTTTCAGTTTGTACTTTATAATCCATCACTGAGAGAAGCGGAGCAGAAACTGGAGGCAAGAACGGAAGGAGAGGCTGTGAAAGGGTACTGCCTACCGGCTTGTCCCTCATGGCTTGCTCAGTTTGCTTTATTATACAGCCTGCCCAGGGAAGGCACTGCCCCCAGTGAGATGGGCCCTTGCAGATCAATCATTAATCAAAAAAATGCCCCACAGACTTGTCTACAGGCAATTTATAAAGGCAGTTTCTCAATAAAGGTCCCCTCTTCCCAGATGACCCTAGCTTGTGTCAAGTGACAAAAAAAACAAAACAAAACCAAAACCAAACCAAAACAAAAAAGAGCCACAAGTGACAAATTTATCATCCAAATAACAAAAATGGCGATCTCAACCCTGAAAAAAAAAATACATGCATGGGGCAAAGCCCAGAAACCATGTAAAAATGTCTCTACATACAGGCTGGTTCTTTCATTTCTCTTTAAATCTTGTAAATTTATATTTTAAATTTGCCTAGAAAAGAGCATCTTGGAAATTTCTTGAGCATTTAATAAAGGCATGTTTTAATAATTTAATCAATCTTTAAGTACAAGATATTAGTTATCTCTCTTGTAAACCTGTAGTAATTTTTTTCATAGTTTTTCCAGAATTAACATTTGAAAATGCCAGATCCAAACCATTCTATCAAGAAACTAAAAACTAACATTTCAATGTCTATAATTTTTGTTAGTTCTGACTGAGGTAAATTCTTTACATAACCCAGATTTTACAGTTAACTTTTAGTTGTCTGTATTTTAGTTAGGTTTGTCTAAGGGCCTGAAATAACTTTTTTCCTCCAAGAGACAGGTGCGGAGGGGAAGGAGGGACAATACAGGTAGACAAGTAACAAACAGTCCATATACATTAATGCCATGTTTACAGTTCAGAAATCCTAAAAATGTTTATAGACACACACACACACACACACACACACACACACACACACACACACACACACACAAACTCCTATCTTAAAGAGGCATTCCGAGTATAGTAACATTAGTGCATAGTAAGATAAAAATACAAAACTAGGGGTGTAGCTGGGTGGTGGTGCCACATGTCTTTAATCCCAGCATCCAGAGGCAGGTGGATCTCTGAGTTCAAGGCTAGCCTGGTCTACAGAGCAAGTTCCAGGATAGCCAGAGATACACAGAGAAACCCTGTCTGGAAAACAAAACAAAAACAAACAAAAAACCTGGGGCTGGAGAGATGGCTGAGTTTAGAGCATTTGCTGCTCTTGTAGAGGACCTAGACTCAGTTGCTAGTTAGTACCCACACATGATGCTCACAAGTATCTATAACTCCAGCCCAGGGGACGTGATGCCATTTTGGGGCTCTGCACGCACCAGGCATCCTGTCATACATACATACATACATACATACATACATACATACAGTATACATATGAAATGAATCATTTTTAAGAAAGTACAAAACTGAAGTGGAGAGAGCTTTGTTGCTCAGTTATTTTCAGAAATTTTAAGGGCCGCTTTAAATTTTAAAAAATTGCCAGAATACAGGTATCATAAACTCAGAAAACACAACTACACTAAGCCAGCATTCACAGAAGAAATAATGTAGAAATTTATGCAACTTTTGCAAAAGCATACGGTGACCAGGTGAAGCTTATTATGTAGACTTTGATCAAAATCTATTTTTAACAGTGGCTTGGCAGGAAGGGCTGCCCTTACAACTGCAGATTTAATGAAGTCAGGAAACTCTGGCTTGTGCAGTAATTGGGTGACTCAAAGTTCCTTGAAAATTCTACTGAGTCCAGGTGTGACTCAATTTTTCAGTCTAGGTGTGAAAAACTTAGGATCCTTAGAATTTATCTTTAGTTTGACAGTCTATAAATTTTTCTTATTTCCACTATTTTTTTTTTTTTTGATAGGCTGGTCTCTATGTAGACCAGGCTGGCCTCAAACTCTAAGAACTCTGACTGCCTCTGTCTCCTGAATGCTGGGATTAAAGGTGTGAGCTACCACTCCTGACCCCTCTCTAGGTTTTATTAAGAGGTACCATAAAAATCTGCTCCTTGTGAGAGAACTGTTCTGTTTGGGCATCATCTGAGAAGAGTGTGAAATGAGCTAGTGATACAGTGGAGAAGTTTAAGCTTTCTGGTGGAGGAGACGAAGGCAGAGAAGGGTGGATAGGAGAGGTCAGAAAAACTTAGGTTCCTTACCGTTTATTTTTAGTTTGACAGTCTAGATATTTCATCATTTCCTATCCTTTAACATCTTTCTTCAATTCTGGTAGTTTCCAAAACTCTTTTACTAATCTCTTGCAAGTTAGAAACTTGGATCATTTCTTCTTGGATGCATTTACATTCCACATGAGGCACACTGCTTAGTCATCAGCTGTAGTTCAACTACAGAACTTCCTGTTCAGAGTGCAAACACCAAATCAAAATGAGAAAACACTAGGAATATTAAATAATCATGTCATTTTCTTCTGAAAATCATGAGCTGTTCTGTTAGCTGGAGATCTATGTTTTGGGTAAGAATCATGTGCTGACAGTCAATTCAGAACAAAGCAGTACACTGTCAGCCAAACCAAGGGAGGGCCAAGCACCACAAAAAACAACTCACTTATGACCACCTGAAAAGGTAGAAGGGCCCCATGCTGGCACCTGGACCTGATCTAGGTCAAAGTGAGTTATCACCGGGGCTCTATGTTTAGGTGCCCAAACTGTTCTGGCATGTACATAGCTCTCGCCTCAAAGTGCATAAGTGCGTAAGAGATAGTTTATTCTTGGGCCAAATATTGACCATGATTCAGGAACACACGTGTAGATGGCTCTGAAAGACATGTTTCACTGTGGAAAGAATTACACGAGAGTTTATTAGTTACAGAACAAGGGAGATCATAAATCAAGGCACTAACCAAAATTATTGGTGGGGACCAAAAGTGGAAAGTTTGCAGTTGTGGAAGGGAAGCTCTACCACCCAGATGCTATCTGGTGCAATTCTTTTTTTTTTTAAATATATATATATATATATATATATATATATATATATATATATATATATTATTTTACAATACCATTCAGTTCTACATATCAGCATGGGTTCCCCTATTCTCCCCCCTCCCACCCCCTCCCCTTACCCCCAGCCCACCCTCCATTCCCACCTCCTCCAGGACAAGTCCTCCCCCGAGGACTGCGATCAACCTGGTAGACTCAGTCCAGGGAGGTCCAGTCCCTTTCTCCCAGACTGAGCCAAGTGTCCCTGCATAAGTTCCAGGTTTCAAACAGCCAACTCATGCAATGAGCACAGGACTTGGTCCCACTGCCTAGTTGCCTCCCAAACTGATCAAGCCAATCAACTGTCTCACCTATTCAGAGGGCCTGATCCAGCTGGGGGCCCCTCAGCCTTTGGTTCATAGTTCATGTGTTTCCATTCATTTGGCTATTTTTTTTCAATAATTGAGTAAAATTGAAATTTATTATAAGCCACAGTCGTCCTAGGGACCTCCATGCTATATATATAGCCTCTATGGTTCTATGGGTGTGGATTAGTGGAAGATAATTTTAAAGCTCTTATCACAAAAAATGTTAGGTCAGACCTAGGCAATGACTGGCTTTCAAAGGTCCTAAAATTAGCTCAGCTAATGTCTCTGCTCTGCAACATTTTAACTTTCCATAATCAGTCTTTTGGTCTCACAGTCTACCACAGGTACAGCTTCTAGTCAATGTGTGTGTGTGTGTGTGTGTGTGTGTGTGTGTGTATGTGTGTGTGTGTGTGTGTGTGTGCGCGTGTGTGGCCACTTTACAAAATATAACCTCTGCAGAGGTACCAAGGTCACATTACTAGTCAGTGATATAGACAGTAGTCTGCTTTATGCATTTGATATGAAAATGTAAATTTTTAACCAATGTACTATATAGTAAGTCTGAGAGAGAAGAACACAGGATGAAGGTAAATGACAGGAGACAGTTAAAAATTGAGGGGTGGGGTGGGGGTGGGACTGGAGATATGGCTCAGTGGTTAGGAAGAGCACTTGTTCTTTCAGAGGACCTGTGTTCAATTCCCAAAACCTACATGATGGCTCACAACCATCTCTAACTCCAGTTCCAGAGGGTCTGACATCCTCTTCTCGATTCCATGGGAACCAGTCAAACAAGTGGTACACATATATACATGCAGGCAAAACACGCATACTCAAAAACAGAGAGGTAAAAAATAAACATTTTAAGCTGTCAGGGGCACATCCTTATGTTGTGGACTGTCTAAAATTATCGAGTCTTTTGAAGGTTCTTTTCACTTTTGGATCACCCCCCACCAACAGCATCACATGAACCAGCCACACTTGTTCTTTCCCTCTGTGGGCTGTTATGTGTTAATCTGCCGTTGAAAATAGGGGGCCATATTAGTTACTGTTCCCACTGCTGTTAAAAATACCTGGCAGAAACAACTTAACCAAGGGTTTATTTTGGTTCACATTTGAGGGTTCAGTCTATCATTGTGGGGAGGCCACAGCAGCTGGACCTAGGAGCATCAACCGCAGTGCACCTGCAGGAAGGAAGCAGAGAGAGAGAGAGACGCTGATTGCTGGCTGCTTCCTCAGTTATTCAATC
Source organism: Peromyscus leucopus (assembly GCF_004664715.2). Taxonomy (NCBI): domain Eukaryota; kingdom Metazoa; phylum Chordata; class Mammalia; order Rodentia; family Cricetidae; genus Peromyscus; species Peromyscus leucopus. Next base: position 133,385,622 of record NC_051067.1, on the reverse strand, counting down.
TGGGACTCCAGCTCATAGGGTGGTATGCCCCATGGCCAGGATAGAACTTCCTTTTCTGAAAACACCATCACACATGCACCCAGAGCTGGGTTTCCACAGTGATTCTAACTCCCCTCGAGTGGACAAGATTAATCATCACAGGGTCTTTGTTCACTCTTGAACTTTATTTTGAGACAGAGTTTCATTATGTAGTCCAAGCTGGCCACAAACTCGGAGATCTGACTGCCTTTGCCTCTCAGTGTTGGGATTAAAAGCGTGTGCAGCTCCAACCAGCTTCACTCTTTAACTTTTCATCTCAGGTTGAGTGATGCAAATAGTCAACTTAAAATGTGCCATGTATGAAAACTGATGTGTGATTTCTAACATAACCTGCTGCAATACAATTTTTACCTGTTAGTAATAACCCATCTTCTCACTGTCTTACTTCTAAGGGCAATACTGGCTTAGTAATTGTTTTGGGGGGTGGGGGAGGGTCTTTATGCAGCATAGGCTGGCTCCAACTTGCTATCTAGCCTAAGATTACCTTAACCTCCAATTCTCTAGTACTGGGATTACAAGTGTGGGCCACCACACCCAGTTCTCTATTGTTCTTTTAAAAAAATGCAAAAGACTTAGAAAACTTCCTCTTGAGAATTCCAACATTTTGCTACTTTCTTTTTCTAATAATATCACTTTTCACTCAGCTGGGCAGTGGTGGCTCATGCCTTTAATCCCAGTACTCGGGAGACTGAGGCAGGTGGATCTCTGTGAGTTCAAAGCCAGCCTGGTCTACAGAACAAGTTCCAGGACAGGCTCTAAAGCTACACAGAGAAATCCTGTCTTGAAAAACCAAAACAACAACAACAAATCACTTTTCACTCAACAAATATGTAACAGGTAGCTTTCATTTTAGTGTAAAACAATAATATACATTGTACAGCAAATGGTGTAAAAATAGAAAAGTTTCGGTTGTAGGAAATGAATCCTGGGGCACTCCAGGCTTTAGGATTGAAGAAGTGTAATGATGTAAGGATTTTCTCAGAAAAGATCATCAAAGACCACAGGGGGCTAATAAGAGCTAAAGGGTAGGCACCAGTGTAAATGTCCTGAGGCAGAGATGTACTTGATACATTGAAGAAGTAGAGGGAACAGTGTGAAGGAAAATGAATCAGCAAGTGAAAAAACAAAACAAATCAGATGACAAGCCAGAGGCAGCACAGATGGGGCAGTTTACATAGCATTTGTGCATTATGAAGTGTTAATTTCTGAGATAAACACCCACTGGTGTGTGTTAGGCTAGGAATGGTACAAAGTTGTCTTTTTTTTTTTTTTTTTTTTTGAGACAAGGTCTCATTATGAAGTTCTGGTTGGTCCAAGAATTTGCCATGTTACCCAGACTAGTCATATATTTGTGATCCTCCTGCCATAGTCTAAGTGCTGAGATTACAGGATATTAATCTTTAAAAGGATCACTTTGATTACTGTGTGGAAGGAATTAGATCCTGTGGGCATGCAAAAGAAATAAGGAAATAAGAGAACATTCTCATGGTCCAGTGGTAAGGTGATGGTGGTTGCAAACAGAAATCCCATGTGGAACGTATTTGGATGTTACTGTTGGTAGAATTTGCTAATGGAACTGACATATGAAAGAATCAAAGATGACTCCAAAGTTTTAGCCTGAACTAGAAGAATGGACTTACCATTCTATGGGAGATATGGATTCTCTGGGGGAGGGAGGGGGGAGAGGGAGAGGGAGAGGGAGAGGGGGAGAGGGAGAGAGAGAGAGAGAGAGAGAGAGAGAGAGAGAGAGAGAGAGAGAGAGAGAGAGAGAGAGAGAGAACTGACCATCTGGAGCAGTATCCAGAGGTGAGGGTCTAAGAGAGAAATGGAAAACATATGTGAAGGAGTCCAGTAAAGGATTTCAGACAAACAGCCAACCAACCAACCAACCAAAAAACCCCAACCAACCAAAAAACCAAAAGTTAATAAAATAGTCTTTAGAGCATTGTTTTTCAATCTGTGAGTCTCGGCTACTTTGGGAGTCAAATGACCCTTTCATAGGGGTGGCCTAAGACCATCGGAAAACACAGGTTTCACATTAGGATTCATAACAGTGGCAAAATTAGTTATGAAGTAGCAATGAAAATAGTTTTATGGTTGGGGTCACCACACTGCAAGGGTCACAGCATGAGGAAGGTTAAGAACCACTGCTTTTAGAGGGAAATGCAAATCAATACCCCACCTCTTCCACAGATGGTAGTTAGTATAGGACATTTTAAGTTGACTTAAGTGATCCAACTCAAGGGGTAATATAAATCAGACAATTATGTGTAAGTGGCAAGTTTGTTTTTCCATAGGACAGATTACAGTTACCAGAGTGTTGTGTTGTATTCAGATGTGGAAAAGCTGGTAGTTTAGGAGTAGGCAGAAATTTTTACTGCTTCCTAATTTCTGTTGTTGGGGTAAGAAGCAAGATAATTGCCTTTGAAAAAGTATTGGTATGTTTAGAAGAAAGATGTTACCACAGCTGGTTAAGAGGCAGGATACATACACTAATAGCCCTAGGGATTTGCTCGTGTGCACCTTGGCAGTCAGGAAAATAACTTCATCCTTAGCATGGCTGGCTGATTTTTTTCCAGCCAAGTTCAGCTGTTCTGTCGAAGGTAGACACTGTAGTGAATGAGCCAGAACTGTACCGTGAGCAGCTAAGGAGGAAAGGACTGAGAGCATTTTAGATTCTGTCTAAGCACTCATTTAAGCTAGGCAACCAATTATTTACTTTTTTTTTTTTTTTTTTTTGGTTTTTTGAGACAGGGTTTCTCTGTGTAGCTTTGCACCTTTCCTGGAACTCACTCTGTAGCCCAGGCTGGCCTCGAACTCACAGAAATCTGCCTGGCTCTGCCTCCCGAGTGCTGGGATTAAAGGCGTGTGCCACCACCGCCCGGCCTACTTATCTATTTTTACAGGTGTTAGGAACAGAGCTCAGGCCCTCTGGAAGAACAGCTAGTGCTCTTAACCACCGAGCCTTATATATCTCCAGCTACAAGCAATGGATTTTAAAAAATGAATATAATACTTGTTTATTAGTAAACACATGGGACCTTTGTTATTTGTAGCAGTTGTTAAAGTAACCAGGAACACTGACTGCCCTTGAATAACAAGGTTAAGTCCTGTAAGCTTCTGGTTCTGTTTTCATCAACTAACTGGTCAATACATAAGGTAATTTTATGTGTTTTTTTAAAGAGATGTTCTTGAAAATAATTATTATAAACATTATTTACAGGACACTCATAGCCAAAAATCACTAGTAGTAAGCCTGAAGGAAACTAATCTAACTAAACGAATCTTTTTTCTCTAAGACTTAACAGACCTTATTGCGTTTAGAAATACCAGGCAGCGTCCAGCCCTGGGGGACATTTAAATAACAAAATCACCAAGACAAAAGCCCAAGAATTGTGAAAACCATGGCATTACATATATAGTGTGAATGCAGTTGTTTTCAGTATGAGAGATCAACTCATATTGAGAGGCAAGGTAGCATTCAATCCCGGCAGAGAACAGCTGTCAGGCACATTAACATGCCCAGATCTATGTACCTTGGGTGGATACAGATGTGGGGGCGACAAATGAATTTTATTGCATAACTAAATTCGCAAATACAAAATAATGAGTATCAGTGGTACATCTGCAACATTTCCTCCCACAGTTCCATCAAAGGGGAACAAGGGCTAAGGATATCAGCCAGGCGGTGGAGGTGAACGCCTTTAATCCCAGCTCTTGGGAGGCAGAGGTAGTCGGATCTCTGAGTTTGAGGCCAGCCTGGTCTACAGAGCGAGTTCCAGGACAGCCGGGGCTACACAGAGAAACCCTGTCTATTGAAGAAAGTCTTCAGGATTTCTGTGCAGGACATGTAATATCTTTGTCATCTTCTTAGTGTTTGGGACTGACTACGAACACTCGAGCATTTCAATTGCTTCTTGTGTTTCATTTTTGCGACAAAATGTTAGAAATGATCTCTCCCTCTAGCCCTCCCCTATTCCTTCTCCCTTTTCATTTCAGGCACCGACCTTTTTTCTTAGTTACTGAGAGCTTCTGTGGGCACTAAGCAGGCTTTTACTGGTTCTCATAATAATCTTAACATTTGACCCGTGGATCTGACAAGCCCACAATATCATTATTTAAAAAATTTTTTTTCCAGTTGTGAGTTCATGGTCTCTTCCTATGTTACACTTATTACACTTGACACTGCTGTAACTTGTTGGATATCAAATTATCTTCTCGGTGCTTTTTTTCGTTTCTTGAAGGGTTATTATTATTATTATCATTTTCTTTCTGATGTGCATCTTGTTCTCTTCTGCTACCACAATCCTTTCTTGTCAAATCCATGATCAGGCGACCAACCAACCAGTCGACTCTCACCAAGAAAGGGTCGTCGCTGATATTCTTCCTCCCCGCGTACCCCAAGTCATTCACAGCCACTTCACTTAGCAGTCCGCACGCTCTCTTTCCGCCCGCACCCTCCGGGGAATGCCCTGCCAGGGAGAGGAAGAACGAGGAGGGGAAGGCGAAGCGGCGGCGGCGGCAAGGCTCGGTCCGTTCCGCCTCGCGGCCCGGGCACTTACGTCTCCAGCGCCGAGGCCTGCGCCCTCGCCGTGCGTGCGCCCCCCGCGCCGGGCGAGCGGCTGCACCCGGCCGCGGTTCCGGGTTGCAGCGGGCCGCCGAGGTCGACTTCCGCCGCGGCCCGCCAGGGCTCCGCGGCAACCGTCCGGGCCGCCCAATTAGGGGCTTTCCGACCCCCACGCGGAGCCCGGAGGGCGGGGGCCGCGGCCGACTCGCGGAGGGCACCCCGCCCCCGCCGCCGTTGCGCCTCTGGGCGCACGCGCAGCTGCCGCCGCTCCGCATTTAGTCCGCGATGGCGTCCCTCGCGCCCCACGGTGCTCCTCCCGCAGGCGGCTCCCACCCCGCGCAGCCCGGAGGCCCCGGGGCCCGCCTCTCGCAGGCCCCCGAGCACGACTACCCCTAAGGTGGAACGGGAGTGGCCAGATCCGAGAGCGAGGAAAGCAGCAACCGGAAAGGGCTTGACGGGTCGCGGGGCGACGAGCCCAGGCCTCAGAGGAAGAGGAGGAGGGCGGGAGCAAGCCGAGGTTTGCCGAAGGCGGCGTTCTCAAGCCGCGCGGGGTGGGGAGGAGGGGTGTGTGTGTGTGAGTGTGTGTGGCGGAAACTGCCGAGCTTTTCCGAAGGCGGCCGCGTCCGAGTTGCCCGGATGTAGTTGCTGGAACGGCGGCGGCGGCGGCGGCGGAGGCGGTGGTAGCAGCGGCAGCGGCAGGAGGCGGCGATCAGGACCCGGCGGCGGCGGCGGCGGCGGGGGGGAGGAGGGCAGGAGGCGGCGGCGGCGGCGGCAGAGCAGCAGCAGCAGGAGGAGGAGGAGGGGAAGGTGCTGGAGGCGCTCGCTCTCCGCGGGGACCCGAACACGGCCTCTCGCCCCCCTCCCCCCGGCTCGCGCTGCCGCCGTGTAGTTGGCGCCGCTGCCCAGGCCCGACCCTAAGCGGTGGTGACGGAGGGACATGGCCCGGGGGCGCCGGCGCCAGTAACGGGGAGGTGCCGCGAGCCGCCGAGGGCGCGCCGAGTCCTGGTGCCGGGGCTGCCCGCTGCCCGCCCGCCGCCCGCGCGCGCGCGCGCCCGCCCGCCTCGCGGCCGCTCTCCCCCCCTCCCCGACACACACACACAGCCGGGCATTGATGGTAATGTATGCGAGGAAACAGCAGAGACTCAGTGATGGGTAAATCGTCTTTTCGTTTCGGGCCGGGCCGGGCCGCGGCGGAGGGCGGGCGGGCGAGCGGGCGGGCGGGCGGGCGTCCTTATCGGGAGCTGGCCGCGCCGCCATTTTTGTTGTTAACCCCGATCGGGATCGGGCGGAGGAGGCGGCGGGCCGGGGCGGGCGCACGGGCCGGCAGCCGAGGTGGGTCTGGCGGGCGCCTGCGAGCGGTCTGCGGCTGCGGACCGGGTACCGGCCTGGGCCTCTGAGCCCGGGGATTGTCCGCGGCGCGAATCCGCTCCGGTACGTCTGGTCGGCGGCCGGCGGGGAGGGGCGGTCGGGGTGTGTGTGTGTGTCGGGGGGGACACCCTCTTTCTTCCTTTCCCGCGATGTCTCATGCCACGGTCCTTCTTACTGTTTTTCAGCTGTCACGACCGGAGAGGGGACTCGCAGCCTTTCCAGGTACCAGCCGATCCCGGGGTCGAGGGATTGGAAGGGGTCGGAGGGGGAAGGGAGGGACTGCTACTCGAGCGCAGGCTTCAGAAGTCGCTACAGGCCCTTCGGTGCAACAGATCCGAAAGTAGCACGAGTGGGCCGCTTAAAATTCGGTATTGGGTTCCATTAGCACTCTCCAAACACGGCTAGGGACTTACCGTGAGAGGTGGCTAGAGGAAGTTCAGGGTTTTTCTTTCTTTCTTCTTCTCTTTTCAAAGGGAAAATTATTCGCAACCAGGAAGACCTGGTTTGTTTTGAGCGAGAAGAAATCGCTGGGGTGTAGTGATAGGTGACTTCGGAGGCACATTTACTTGCTTGGATTGGGGAGCCAAAAGATACATGTGAAGGTTTTAAATGTAGATGAAAGGAAGAAGTACCGAAGTGAGTTACAGTTGTAAACTCTACCCTTGCTGTTTTGTTTATTTTTTTGTTTTAAAATTTTCCCTTTCAAGGGAAAGGTTTTGTTTTTGCTTGAGTTAATTTAAACCTTCTGTGACTTGGGTACTTCATGCTAGTAGAAATGACCCTGGGTGTCTATTGTTACTGAAGCTTTCGCATGTAAAGTTTTAACCATTTGCTGGCGTGTCCTCGGGACAGTAACTAATGACAACAGAAGCAAATAGGAGCAGGTCTATCTCTCAAGGTTCTGTGGGCCAGGCTGGCTTCCAATTTTACTTCTCTCTCAGTCTTCTGAGTGCTGGATTACACGTGGGAGCCACCCGCCTGGCAAGAGAGCCAGCAAGTTTCTAACCTGATACTTGGGTTACTGTATAGGCGCTTCCCTATTTGCATGTGTCAAACATTATTGACCCCTCCCCCATGTGACTACTCCTCCTGAAGGACTGATACATTGTGTTCATCTTAAGACACCTGCAGAGTACAACCATTATTTTAAGGGCATTTAGAATTATGCCTTCTTAGAAGCATTGCTCATGTATCAGTTTGTTTTGGCAAATATTACAGCTTAAGAGTTTTATCCCCAAAAGAGCTTGTAAATTAGGGTTGGTGCTTTATTTGAATCAAAGAAATGGAAAAACTGTTGTCTTTTTTTAAACTATGGTCTTAAAAATATGCTTATTTATAGATGTGCCTGGATGCATTAGTTGAAGAGTATAAATGGATTCTAGTTTAAGCTTTCAAAAAGTGACTTTAGTTTCAAAGTGTGCCAAGATACTTGTTTTTTAAAGTTTACATAATAGGATTTTTTTCCCCTCCTTTTTGTTTTTTGTGGTTAGATTTGTTATCAGGAGTTGCACTGTAACTCTTGAGCATTTAGATTTTCTCTGTGAATAAGGGAAGTATTGAAAATGAAAATAAACGAGTTTTGATGTAAGTGAAGTTAACACATCAAAAATTGTAATTTAAATAGTAGTTGAGTTTAAAGTTTCAACTTTTTCTCTTCTTTTGGGGGGGTGATGTTTTACAGGCACTTAAGTATTCGTCAAAGAGTCACCCCAGTAGTGGTGATCACAGACATGAAAAGATGCGAGACGCCGCAGATCCTTCACCACCAAATAAAATGTTGCGGAGATCTGATAGTCCTGAAAACAAATACAGTGACAGCACAGGTCACAATAAGGCCAAAAATGTGCACGCTCAAAGAGTTAGAGAAAGAGAAGGTGGTGAGTAGCTTTCTGGCCTGAACTGTCATGTGTGTGCTTTGAGAGTTAACGAAACCGTGCATTCAGCATGTCCAGCTTAAGGAAGGCACTATGTGCTGATGTTATCAAGTTTGGATCCGTTTTTAAATTCAGCAGTCACTGTGGGGAAATGGTGTTGGCTTAAGCGTAGACTGCAGTGTTTGATGATAAAGAGTTCATCTACAAATACAGTCCTCTAAATGTTTACTAATGATAGCAGTGTCCCTGGACAGTTTTCTAAGAAAGGAACTTTGAGTTCTTAAGGACTTTGGTGTAGTTTGAAGTCATTGGTACTTCAAATTATTTCCCTAAGGTGTTCAAGTTTTTATTGTAATTATGAATTATACGTTTAAAGAGGAAGTTTATCAAGATAGCTACCACTATTCAAAAAGCTTTTTGTGATTCGGGAAATTAGTTTTTGTTGTAACCATTTAAAATTTTATGTCCTGTTTTTTTCCCCCCTAGGGTCCTGTTAATGTTTAATTGAAACACTCAACTTTAAAGATAGTCCTTTTTTAAAGTTTTTATTTTGCTTTTTGAGATAGGGCCTCATGTAGTGAGGCTGACTTCAATGAACTATTCAGCTGAGGATGATTAAGTTAGCCTTATTTCTTTTTTACAGTGCTGATACCTTCTTGTTACCTGCTCAAACTGTAGTGGGTACTGGGAATAAGTACATTTGCAGAGTGACTTTGCTCACAGTTTATAAATGTAACCATTTGCTTCTAAAGTCTACATTGTGGGATAAAATAATTTCACTAAGGTAATTAAAAGCCGTATATTTTTCTTTCACAAAAAGACCTCATATTACTTAAGTAGATATAATTTAGACCAGTATTAATTGAAAACTGGAGGAGCTCCACAGTAGAATATCATGGGCTTTCTGTTTTTGTTTATGATTAGTTCTTCATGCCTTTAATCACTTTCAGAAAATATTTTGCATCTTCTGTTTTACTGTTTACTTTTTGCCTCTTAGGGTAGAATCAGCTGCACTCATTGTGATCATGTATTGAGAAACATTGGCCTCTACATAATTACTGGGTTGAGGAATTATTAATGGTCAGAAGATTACTTTGGGATAGAGTAATTGGATGGGAGGAAGGGAGTTGTGTGGAATATGGCTGTAGCTTTGTTCTGCTTATGCAGATAAACTACGTGTTTGTAAGAGTAGCAGGTTAGCAAGTGTTAGAAAATCTTGGGTACCAAAATGATTGTCAGTTTCATGGGTTACTTTTCTGTAGTATTTCATATATTCTAGGGTAATACTATTGATCAATCACTCTTCAGTGTTCGTTATACATGTTATACATTGTACTTTTAGTGTGCTTTATTTTGAACCATTTTGATAATTGACACAAAAGTATATGGTACTAGATTTGATAGACTTTCAAGTTTTTGTAGCAACTGGACCCAATGAGGCATCCATTCCAAAATCCATTAAAAAATTAATTTTACACACTCAAGAAAATGTCTATAAATGATTTTATCTATACTGAGGCAGTAAGTTACTTTAGAGTTGAAATAATCCTCACCAAATTCTCTTCCTTATTCATTCAACAAATGTTGGACATACATCATGTGCCAAGAGTTGTCTGATAGTCTTAGAAGTCAAGCTCTGATATGATCCTTTGCCTGGAAGTATTCCTTAAGAGTTTGGGGTTTTGACTTGACACTTAGGCCTAGTGGTGGTTGAGTTGCTTGCCTTTTCTGTATTTGTTTTCTTCACTTTGATTTTCATTCACCTTCATAAATGAACTCATAAGTACTTGGCTTTTGTTTCTTTTTGATTTATATTCTTGTTGATTAATAGTTCCATTTGCAAGTATTTTGTTAGTCATTTTAATCTCTAGTCATTTGCTAATTTATACCTCACTTTGTAATTCACTTCCGTCACTTCCATCTTCTGGAGCATAGCAGATAACCATAACTCCATTCTTTCTTAGTCCTCTATACCAGGAGTGAAACTTACCATAAAATAATCCCCCCCCCTTTTAAGATTTTGGTTCTTTTTTTTTTTTTTTTTTTTTTTGGTTTTTCGAGACAGGGTTTCTCGGTGTAGCTTTGTGCCTTTCCTGGAGCTCACTTGGTAGCCTAGGCTGGCCTTGAACTCACAGAGATCCGCCTGGCTCTGCCTCCCGAGTGCTGGGATTAAAGGCGTGTGCCACCACCGAAGATTTTGGTTCTTTGAGAGGGTCAAAAGGTCTCACTGTAGAACTGGCTAGGTTGGAATTTGATATGTAGACCAGGCTGGCCCCAAACCCACAGAGACCCATCTGCCTCTCATAAAAAATCATTCTGATATTCAGAGTTTGTCTTTGCAGTCCATTATACTTGTGTATGTAATGTAAACTCTTTTCTTTTGGTCATACTATTGATTACCCTACTGCCTCTGGCTCTTGAGTTTGGGGATTAGAGGAGTGAACCACAGTTTTAGATCAGAGAGAAAAAGAACAATTTTATATTCATTGTGTTCAAAAACAAGAGAAAAGCAAGCCTTGAGGATTCTTAGAGTATTAAATAATTTAAAAAAGAAATGTGATGGTACAAATAATTTAGAGTGTTATGTCTTTGTAGAGATTCCATGAAACTTCACAGAACTTCAGTCTTGGGATATTCTTTCCTATCCTCCACGAAGTAGTGTGAAAAAGCACACACACACACACACACACACACACACACACACACACACACGCGTGTATATATATATATTTTTGTGAGTGAGGTCTCAGTTGAGTATGTATTGGTTCCTGAATTTGTGTGAATTTAGTAAAATTACGTATTTTGTTACTTACAGTTGGAAATTGTTTTTAATAGAAAAGAAAACTGCATGTTTTGGAGAGTCAGTATTGCTTCTGAGGATTTGAAGTTTCTAGGTATATGATGTGTTTTATCCCATCAGTTCTAGAAATGTTCTTGTAATATATTCACTCTGTATGTTGAGCATGCCTCATCAGAAAATCTGAAATCTTGTCAAAATGTTGAAAAGCCTTTTGACTGATGCATGTTTAACTGGTAGTCTAAAGAGACACCCCAAATCTTAAGAGATACTGAACATTTTTGTGTAACACTTAACATATTGAAGAATTACTCAATCTGATCATTAGAAATAATTTAAATTTTCTAGATAAAATTTAACATCTTTTTTTAAAATAATAGATAATATTTAGTGTGGACTTGTTCTCATTCATAGAGGTACATCTTAAACAGGGTTTTGAATTAACAGTGGGAACAACCACTGAGATATACTTTACCCTCATGTTGACACTAGAAAGTAGCACAAATAGTATCTGTATTTTCACAATTTTACAAAGAGGGAAACTTCATTCAGCTTGCCTCAGTGGTTAGTTTTTACCAAACTAATTTGTAATAGCTAAGTTAGGACTGTGGGCATTATAGTACAGTACACATGTATAGCTCTAGGCCAAGTTGTTCTATGCTAGTGCTTTCTATTTTAGAAGATGTTTCATCTTTAAGTCATTGTGGTGATATATTGTGTATCAAGTAAAACTTGCCTGAAGATCAAAGAGAGACAAAGGAACAACCAGAGTCACCACCTCTTACCAACTCCTCAGCCTGAAAAAGCCTCTTAATTCCTGTCTCCTCACGCCTTAGTGTATCTTTCTCTGTCCAGCTATCACTTCCTTGGATTAAAGGTGTGTGTGCCTCCCAAGCAAAGGCACAGATCTTAAGTGCTGGGATTAAAGGTGTGTGCCACCACTGTCTGGTTCTTCTCCTAGACCCAATCAATCTCATGTAGTCCAGGGTGGCTTGGAACTCACAGAGATCTAGACAGATCTCTGCTTCCCGAGTGTTAGTATTAAAGGTGTGTGCCACTACCACCCGGCTTCTATTTGTTTTTACAAAGTGAGAATTTAATGTACTACTATTTGAATTTTAATCATTTGATTAATGGGTAATTTTGGTTTAATGAAAACAAGTTTCCTTTAAAAAATCATGTTTTATAATAAAATAGAACTATATTTATTGAATTGTCTTAGGCGGGTATAAACAGGAAATATTTTGTCATTAACAGTAAGGTTGAAAGATAAGCAATCTAGTCTTTTCTTTATTGTTTTGTTTTTGTTAACACAGGGTTTCATTGTAGTATCCTTACCCAGTCTTGATCCTCCTGCCTTAGCATGCTGGATGCTTTTTTTTTTTAAACTACATATTTATGTATATGTGGTATATGTGGAGGTCAGAAGTTCTTTCTTTCCTATCATGTGGTGCCTGGGGATCAAACTAGGCCAGGCTTGGCAACAAGCTCCTGTACCCTCTGAGCCTTCTCATCAGCCCCTGCCTAATGCCTTTTTTTTTTTTTTTTTTTTTTTTTATCTTTTTGAGACAGTGGCCCATGCTTGCCTTGAATTCCTGGTCCTCCTGCCTCCACCTTTGAAGTACTGGAGCGTATCAGCAATCCTCAATCTTAATGTCCCAATATAATTCAACTTTGGGACTTTTTCCTTTAATTTTAGAAAACACCCAGGCCTCCCACATGGTCTAATGATGTGTGCTTGTGATTTTTAATAATTATAACAAGTCATTTGTTTTAGAGCTTTCTGTCATGCTGTTATTTTTACATTTCTGGTTTGCTTTTGAGTGAAATCGCTGTTGAGTTATTGTTATTGCATTTCTATTTTATAATACATTTGGGTGGTCCACTTTGACTGTTTAAGATGGTCTTAATTGACCTAATTTCTACTTAGCTGGATTTAAAAAAATAGCTGTGGCTAAAAAAATTCTGGTGTAACATTCCTAGGGCTTCTCTATAAGTTACAGGAAAGTCATGATTGTTCTATTTGCTGAAAACATAACTCTACTAGCGTGTGCATGCAGTGTGGTTTTGGGGTATCAGTTTGATGAAACAGTGAAGATGACACTGAACAGGTGACTTTGAGACACTGGAACAAGTGGTGTGACACTAATTCCCAATCATTCCAGAGCCTGGTGTTTCAGGTTTATATGCCCTGTCTCTTTTAAGGGCTTCTGGATTTCTGCCCTCAGATTGTACTTCCTATTACCTAGACTAGGATGGTTTTTGTGCTCACTGCCACCTTCTATGGTGATTCTATAAGAGACCCTGAGTATTGGTTTTTCCTTTTTGCCACATAGTTATTTCCCGTACAAGAACTAGAGTAACCTAATTAAGAAAGGTATTGCACAGCTCATGCCACTCTGAGGTTTAAGAGCTCTTTACTGACTTCAGATTCTTAGTCCTGTTCTTCGTATCCTGAATGGATTTTGTTTTTAAGATGGGGTCTTACACTTTAGCCTAGGCTGGCCTCTGATTCATGGCAGTTTTCCTGTCAGCTTCTGAGCTAGGGTTAACTGCCATGCACTCCTGAATAGTGGCATATCTGAAGAGCTAGGTTTACTGCTTTTTCTAGAGGTAGAAAGGAAAGAGGTGGATAGCTCAGTAAAGGAGAGCTATATAACAGGAACTAAGCATTTGTTCACATCCATTTTGCCATTCCAAAATTTGGGGAGTTGATGTGGGTGTTTAAAAATAAAAACTCAACAGGTGTGGAGTATTGGTAACCAAATTTGGCTGCTGACAAGAAGAGCTTGCAACAGCTTACTTTATAACACCTGAATTACTCTGAATCAGAGCATAGAAAATGGAATTTTAAATAAAACTGGTTTAATGTGGGTATTTGTAATCTACAGCTCTAGAGAGTTTCCAGTTCTCAACTTGGCATCAGGAGGAATCTTCACATGAGAGTGATTATTTGCTAGAATGTAAATTCTGTAATTTTTAAACTTTAAGGACATCCCTGTCACCTTCTTATGCTAATAGACATCATTATAATTTGTATGTATCTTAAATAGACAACTTAATGTCCTGTGGCAAAGGCATCTGGCTAATGTCTTGCACTAGAGAAGTCTCTGTTAGCAACTGCATAGACCACTGGATATACTGAATTTGGATAATTGTAGCCACTGTTGTGTAGATAAAACTATTTTAAGCTTTAAGATGTCTCAACTCATGAAGTTGTCTGGGGATGGTTCAGTAGTAAACTTGAGTTCTTGTATGCTTGAAAGTCAGTCACACAAGTCAGTATATTTATAGTAACCTCAGGTGCTACCTATTTATTTATAAAATTTATTTACATGTATTTGTGAGACATTGAGATGGCTCATCAGATCCAAGCACTTTGCTGTACAAGCCCGACAGTGAACTTGATCCTGGGAACTCATGGTAGAGAGAACCAAGTCCTGGAAGTTGTCCATTGACCAGGACACTTAAGGTGTAGCATGTACCTGGACTAACATAACACAAACACAAACACAAACACACACACACACACACACACACACACACACACACACACACTCTTTTCACAAACAATATTTAAAGGATACTTTAAAATGATAAAGTATCCTTATTGTTGATAAATTAACATAGGCCTAGATTTTTTTTTTTTTTGGTTTTTCGAGAGAGGGTTTCTTTGTGTAGCTTTGCACCTTTTCTGGAACTCACTCTGTAGCCCAGCCTGGCCTCGAACTCACAGAGATCTGCCTGCCTCTGTGCTGGGATTAAAAGCATGCGCCACCACCGCCTGGCTTAATTCTTTTTTTTTTTTTTTTTTTTTTTTTTTAAATATTACCTGCATGTGTTCAGGCATGCCAGAAGAGGGCACCAGATCTAACTACAGATGGTTGTGAGCGGTGCTGGGAATTGAACTCAGGTCCTCTGGAAAAGCAGCCACTGCTCTTAACCTCTGAGCCATCTCTCCAGCCTGGCTGCCTTAATTCTTAATTTGTATGACAACAGCATGTTCTGAAAAGTTTTGACCTGTTTTATCCTCAGAACTAGTTTATTCTGGTAACAATAAAAGCAATATTTGTAAAATATGAGAGTTAGAATATTTTTGCCTGCTATGAGGAGGGGATGCATAAAACATTTTGTATTTAATATTTGTGATTTATAAGGATAATTTTGAATATTAATACATAACAGGCTGTTGTGCCTGTTGGAGACGCTTGAATTGTAAAGACCCTTGAGGGATGAGTAGTAACATTAATATTTGGATATAATGATAAGAGACATCCTTTTGTTTTGTTTGATTTTGGAGACTTTTTCTATGTAGCCCTGGCTGTCCTCAAAATTGCACTGTAGACCAACCTGGCCTTGAATTTACAGATCCTGGCTGGGAATGAAGGCTTATACCACTATGCCTACCCATGTTTAAATTTTTTTTTTTTTTTTTTTTTTTTTTTTTTTTGGTTTTTTCGAGACAGGGTTTCTCTGTGTAGCTTTTGCGCCTTTCCTGGAACTCACTTGGTAGCCCAGGCTGGCCTCGAACTCACAGAGATCCGCCTGCCTCTGCCTCCCGAGTGCTGGGATTAAAGGCGTGCGCCACCACCACCCGGCTCCATGTTTAAATTTTTTGAGACAAAGTCTCTATGTATACTTGGCTGGCCTAGGCGCTTGCCTCTGATTCCAGTGCCCTGGAATTAAAGGTGTGTGCCATCACGCCTGACTGAGATTTTTTTCTTTTCTTTTCTTTTTTTTTTTTTGGTTTTTCGAGACAGGGTTTCTCTGTGTAGCTTTGTGCCTTTCCTGGAACTCACTCTGTAGACCAGGCTGGCCTCGAGCTCACAGAGATCTGCCTGCCTCTGCCTCCCAAGTACTGGGATTAAAGGCGTGCGCCACCACCGCCCCGCCGAGATCTTTTCTTAAATGACCACTAAATACCAGTGTTGATTGTGCTTTGAAAAAGTAGAATAACGGTGTAGACTAAGAAATTTGGGCCAGACTTACTTTTTGAGACCTGGTCTTTAGTAGGCTAGGGTGGCCTTGTCTTGATCTACTTACTCCACAAAAGGCCACTTTCCTGCTTATTAGTGAAACATAAATTTAAAACGTTGCCTCTTTGTTCCTATTGTATAGGTTTTGATTCAGAGTTCAAGAGTTACCTTGTTTTTCAATTCAGACCTTTGTGATTTCAGTTTGCTATTTGGCTCTTGTCCACATGAACTAGTTTTATTTGTCTTTTTTGGCCCGTGTCTATATGAACTAGTTCTAAATTGTCATTATTATTTAGTTTTCTTTTTGTTAAGCTTTACTGGCTTTTGGGATTTTGATTTTTTGCATATCATAGATTCCCTATTATTCTAGATAATTTTTGTGTTGGAACTGACACCCAGGTAGGGCCTCATGCTAGGCAGTCGCTCTACCACCGAGCTGTTCCTTTCCTTACAAATATTTGTTTGGTGTTTGAAAATAGTTTTTCTTTGGTATGATTTCAGCAAATAGATCAAGCCCTTTGCTTAGTAATCTTTTGTATTAATTTTTACTTGATCTGTGGTTTTCCTCACAGTGTAATAATTATGCAGTTTTCATTTCTCAGTTTTTAAGGTATATTTTGATAAGTGTATTCTATTTTTGAGTAACGACTTAAGCTTTTTTGTGGATGGCAGTGAGACAGCACGTAAGGAAGGCTTTTGCCATCAAGCTTAAAAGAATGGTTTGGTTGAATTACATTTACCTTGTTTTTAAATTTTAAATTAATGAATTAGTTGATAGTTTTTGAGCCAGTTTTGCTGGGTAGTTTTCCTGGAGTTCATGTGTGTAGACCAGGCTGGTCTCACACTTGGGGCAGTCCTGCTGCCCTCCCACAGCTGGGATTCCAGGTGTGTGCCTAGTAAAATATCACTTAGCTACCAGTTATTTTCTCCCCAATGAATGTCTAAATTAATGATGGTGTGTTGCCACAATGTGACCTCTCCTGTCAAATGTAGTTCTTACTTATAAGTAGATAATCATTGGGATGGATGTTTCCTGCTTTTCAGTTAGGATTCTTGAGTTCATATTACTTAAATGCAGGATATAGTTTTAGTTGTATGTAAGTCTCTAGACATTTGTATGTATGTTAAGTGAAGCTATGATTACTTTCTACAACAGTAACAATGTGCTAGGAAGGGCTAGACAAATACAAATTAAGGAATAGAGTTGTTTTTCCTGAAATCCCAGGCTATGTTCCTTTGGGCCACTTAGAACAGGTTGTGCTCCTTTCCTTGTGAGGACACTCAGTGCCTCACTTTGTCACAGCACTAGACCTGCTTAGCCAGCTTAGCTTTTAGGATCAGCTTGGTGTTTGCTATGAATGTAGGGGGCCTGGGTTAAGAATGAGGTCAGCAAGAGATTGATCATAGCCAGAATCCAAGAGGGTCCTCAGCAGTTCTGTCAGGCCGTGATACAACTCCCACTGCTTTTGCCTTTTCCAAACGTTCCTTCTCTCAGTCACCCTTATTTGTCTTTATACTGTTGTCTCTTTGTGTTTATAGCCCAAACTGCTGTTTTGCTACTCTAGCCTCACTTTTTTCTTGGCTGACCTCTTACTAAAAGATAGTAGGCTCCACCCCCCCCACTCCCCCACCCCCTCACCCCCGTTCTCCTCTGCTTGTGTGTATGTCTGTGTACCACTTGCATAACTGGTGTTACAGAAGAGGAAGCCAGAAGAGGATGTCAGATACTCTGCAACTGGATGTAAAGATGGCAGTTGTTATGTGAACCCATGGCAGTCTGTTAAAGGATCTCAAGAATTTATTAAGATATAAAATGGGGATAATACAGTCAATGATACAGAACAAAGTAGATGCTGACCCTGCTTATCCAGCTATTGTTGTCCTCCATTCTGCCCAGGGGCAATGGGTACCAACTGTCCTGCCTCGTCCACCCAAGAGAAAGCATACCCCTATTCCTCTGCTCTTAAATGGTTACGTAGGCGGGCAAACCTCAAAGCCATTGGCTGAACGGTAGAAATGTATAGTGCAATATGGCAAAAATATCCTTAATTTGCATCAGTATACAAAACATTCTAAACAGAAGTAGAACATACAGTATAAACAAAAATGGAACTACAACCAACAAGAAAAATACCACACAAGAAACACATACTAAATGTCCAGACCATAGATAACTGGCAAATAAGAGAGATTACTCCAAAGTAAAGAATCTGAATCTTGTACCTGATATGCTCTTAGCTAAGATAGGAGAGGATTATACTGTAGCTATCTAATCTTCAACCCCATCAAAGACCTGAGAAGGAAAATAGTTTCTGAGTGAGCAGGAAGTCCATGCAAGCAGCTTCTGACAATGTGAGAGATGACAGACATCTGGCTACCTGGACAGTCACACAAGGTTTTTCTGTAGCAGTGGGCATCCACTTTTGGCTACAGGCCTAGAATATCTGACGATTTTCAGAAGCAGGAAAATTTGAAAGATGTCCTACCCTGGCTTGGCAAGGTTTAATAGTCGCTTTTCCTTGTGTCCCGCTGTCCAGGTTGGACAGCATGCTTACTGTCAGCAGTTGAGGTAAAGGCAGTTCTTTGACCAACAAGCCAGTTTTGCCAAGGAGAATACAAACTCCATAAGCCCATCGTCCTCTTGGGAGTAGATTGATGCTGCCAGGAGCAATTGTGTCTCATCTATATTCTCTAGGTCTTTGAAGTGTTTGAAGATTATACCTATCCATCTGAATACATCTGCATGTCTAGAAAGTCTGACTAACATGTCTATAAGTTTGACAAACATGGGTGACTATTAATCTGTAATACTTATAGACCTATATAGCTTAAAGACTAAAGCTTCACATTATAAAATAATTTTTTTTTTTTTTTTTTTTGGTTTTTCGAGACAGGGTTTCTCTGTGTAGCTTTGCGCCTTTCCTGGATCTCGCTCTGTAGACCAGGCTGGCCTCGAATTCACAAAAATCCGCCTGCCTCTGCCTCCCGAGTGCTGGGATTAAAGGCGTGCGCCACCACTGCCCCCCATAAAACAATCTCTATAAACAGATGTACAGCTTAAGGACAATGACCTTGAAGTTGTGACAGTATACAAAAATACCTTAATCGGAGGTAGAAATGTACATACAGTACAATATGGCAAAAATATCCTTAATTTACATCAGTATACAAAATATTCTAAACAGAAGTAGAACATACAGTATGACAAAAATAACTTTACATTTATATCAGTGTACAAAAATAAACAAGTAGGAACATATGTACAATATGACAAATATAGTTTTGAATTTGCTACCAATATACAAATTATCTTAAGAATAGAAAATAATTGTACATTTGTATCAGCATTCAAGGATCCATGCCAATGCAAATTATCTAAAACTGATAGTTGCTTTTTGATTTACAAATAGATATAATAATCTATCTTATTCTATCCTATCTATCCTTTTCCAAATGAGATTTCTGAGTCTGTATTGTTCCAACCCCTAAAAGATGACAATTTATCTATAACCCTAAGGGAAAAGAAACCTGCTGGGAGAGGAGTCTGTTGTTTCCTTAGAATTGCTTCTTGCTGTTTAGGGCACAATGGTATCTCTGTGGGATCCTGTAAAAACCTAAAACAATGGTTAAGTCTTATAAGGACTGTAACATTTTAAGCCAGGTTGAGAGTAATGGGTAAAGGTTATCTGAAGTTCTGACTGGAATAGTGTAAGATGGTGGACCATCTCAACTAGTCACCTTGGATTTGTCCTGAGCAGTTTGTAGTCCAAAGCCAATCTTTGAATGTTGTTTATCAGCTCAATGGCATTATTATGAATCCGATAGAATCGTTATTGTGGGGCCCCATCATCCTTCTGGAGACTTCAGAGATCGCTCTTAGGAAATTTATTATTCATTGTAGAAAACTTAAACATTATTAATATCATAATGGAAAGTTTAAATTTTTTTTTTTTTTCGAGACAGGGTTTCTCTGTGCAGCTTTGCGCCTTTCCTGGGACTCACTTGGTAGCCCAGGCTGGCCTCGAACTCACAGAGATACACCAGGCTCTGCCTCCCGAGTGCTGGGATTAAAGGCGTGGGCCACCACCGCCCAGCGGAAAGTTTAAATTTTAAGATAGCAATATATCTAAAGAAAGGTTCTAAAGAGTCAAAAATTCAGTATGGGGAGGAAGAGAATTGTGACAACAGTGGCCCTAGATTTTTGTTTTGTTTTTAATAAAGGAAGGGTCTGATACAATCTTCATTGGTTTCTTTTTATTTTATGTGGACATTTGTTTGTGTGAGGGTGTTGGATCTCCTGGAATTGGAGGTACAGACAGTTGTCAGTTGCCATGTTGGTGCTGGGAATTGAATCTATGTCCTTTGAAAGAGCAGCCAGTGCTCTTAACCATTGAGCCATCTCTGCAGCTGAGCTAGCTCAGTCGATAGAGCATGAGACTCTTAATCTCAGTGTCCTGGGTTTGTGCCCCATGTTGGGCTCCACTTGTTACATGAACCAACTAGAGTTTGTTAAAGGATCTCAAGAATTTATTAAGGTATAAAATGAGGATAATATAGTCACCGATACAGAACAAAGTAGACACTGCCATCGTTTCTTATCCAGCTGTTGTCCTCTGTTCTGCCGAGAGGTGATGGGAACCAACCATTCACCCAATAGGAGCACAGTTCCCTATTTCTCTGCTCTTAAGTGGTCATGTAAGCAGGCAAGGCCATGCCCTGGGGCTTGCTGCCTCAAAGCTGTTGGCTGAAAGGAATGAATTCCCACAACAGGTTATAAGCTGCTATGTGGGTGCTGGGAATCAAGCCTAGATCCCCTAGAAAGGAAGCCAGTGTTCTCTACTGCTGTGCCATTTTTCCAGATCATTAGTGTTTGTTTCCATTGTAGAAAACCTATTTTTGATCTTTTCTCTATTTTACATTATAGTTGTTTTTTGTTTGATTGTTTTAGTATTTTGAGATGGGCTCTCAGGTAGTGCAGGCTGACCTTGACCTCACTGTGAATCCTTGAAATTCTGATCCTGTCTTGAGTGCTGGGCTTACAGGTATGCATATTACCACAGCTGTTACATATGTTGCTGGTAACATGACTGTATGGCTTTATGTATGCTAGGCAGACACTTCACCAAGTAGGTGAGCTACATCCATGGCCCCTATTATATATAGTACTTTACATATGTGATTTACATTCTGCAGTATAGGTTCTGGTAGTCAGAGATTGTTGCTGCATTTTTGTCTATCCCTAAAGACGTTGACACATTTTGCTCTATAATCTTCATTCTTGAGAACCACTGTTCTAATTTAAACTAGTGATTTATTGTGTTGGGATTTTATTCCTGAAATGACTAAATGTTAACTGAAAGTCCTCTTGAATAGGGAAAACAATGAGAATGTCAGTACTACATGGGCAAACTTTTGTATTTTTACAATAAATTGACTTTTGAAAGTAAACCCATTGAAAGCGTAAAAGCTCTCCTCATTTAGTAGTGGCTCAGTGTTTAAAAGTCTTGGAGACTGATTTGAGTGATTATGTTTCAAAGCCACTTGGCAGATAAGTCGATGTCTCTAGTCACATTTGAGTTTACACCATGGTAAAGCAAGTTGCCTTCTGTTTCACAGTCTTTTCATTGAGTTCATTCTTTTCAGTAGTTAGACCTGTTCTTAGTGATAAAGGAGTTAGGTTATATTTGAGTGAATGTTACAGTCTTTCAATTGATTTTTTTTTTCTTACTGTTGTGTTTTGAAGGAATAGTTATTTGAGAATTGGTGTCATCCTCCAAACCATCGTTGTGTTTGTGGTTCTTCACTACTCTTTTGAATCTTAATGTAGTAATACTTGCTTCTGAAAAATTAGCACACCTTTCCAGTATTTTCCTGTGTGGCCTTAAAAAAAGCTGTTTTCTGGGTTTGAGAAGCAGTCATTTATTTTTAGTGGTGCTGGGGTGGTATGTCATGTTGCAATTGCTTTTCTCTTACTAAGCTCATAATTGACCAAAATCATGTTTAGAAATTCAGGGTAATTGACTCATCGATCCTTAGGTTTTGGTTTGTTAGCCATATATTACTTGCCTCTTTAGTATTTGAGAGTTTCGTATATGAATATAATGTACCTTGATCAAATCTCCATCCCTGTTTTCTCCCCTTCTGTGTTCCTGCTTATTCTTCCTCTCAACTTCATGCACTGCTTTTGACTCAGTTCAAATAGTGCTGACTCGTATGTGCATGGGGTAGGCCATCTCATGGAGGGAGCAAGTATACCTACCTTTTCAGAGCCTATCTATCTCTAAAGAAAATTGTCTTTTCTCCTGATTCCATCATTTGCCAAAAGTTTCTGAGATAGGGATAGGACCTTGTGAGCTCTTCCTCATTCATGTTGGGATTTTGCCTGGCTTCACTTGTGCAGGTCTAGTGTATGCATTCCCAGCCACTGAGGGTTCATGTGTATAATGGTGCTGTTTCACTTTAATCAGCTACTCCCTCTAGCTTTAAAAGTATTTCTGCCCCCTCTTTCAAGTTGATCCTAGAGCCTTGGTGGCAGAAGTTTGTAATTAAGATAAACCATTTAGAGGTGACTATTTCAGTCTCTTTATCATCTGCAGTTGTAGGTTTCTGATGAGGGTTGAGAATTGCACTTATCTATGGATATAAAGATAACTTAAAGTAGCAGTTTAATACTGTGTGTAATTAGTAAAACAATAATAGGTTCTCCCAGGGTGCCTATGACTTAGCCAGCCATTGTTTTTGATCCACCTCCCAACCCCCTCCAGCACTTGTTATGGTTGTGGGTGCCAAGTTAACCCTGTCAAGTATGAGTTCTGACCTGTCTTTAATCCATTCAGAAAGTGGTTGGTTATTCCCATAATATTTGGGCCACTATTGCACCAGTGGACATATTATTATGCCCACTTAGTCAATATTTTAGTATACAGGGCCATGCTTATTAAATAAGAATTGACTTTTCCCTCCTACAGTGTACAGTGAAAGCTAGCCAATAGGTATGAAGATTCCCTGTTGGTCCTAGCTTGGTTTCTCTATGTTCTGTGACTCAAATATGTGATGTCTTCATCAATAGTGGGGTCTTAGCATTGATGTTTGGGGGGCAAAGAGGGGCATTTTTTGTGGATCCCACTGACCCAACAACTCAGAAGGTAATCCATACCTGTCACTGGCAAAATTAAAGAAGATATCCTATCTATTTTATATTTGTCAGTTTAAGGTTTTATGTCTAACTTTTATCATAACTAAGGAAATGATAACTGTTTAGTCTTTAACTACATCAAAGACCTCAGAAGGATATATTACCTGAGAAACTGGAGAAGGACGCAAGCAACTTTCGACTTTCGAGAGTCTTGCGAGAGTAGACAGAGATAGCTGGCAACCTGGACAGTCATCCAAAGTTTTTCTGTAAAGTTGGGGCATCTGTCTTTAGCCCACAGGCCTAGAGTCTTGCAGTTACTTTTCTCTGTGTCCTGTAGAATGTCTGGCAGTTTTCCTCTGCGAAGCCAGAACCTGAAGAAGGACCATTTTGTCAAGCAAAGTTCAGTAGTCATTTTTTTATGGGTCCTGGTATGTCCAGTCGATACATTATTTTGTCAAACAGTCTTGGCAAGAACAGTTTCTTGCCCAAATGGCTATTTTTGTCAAGGAGGTGGTAAACTTCATATAGAGTGTCTTTGATGTCCATCCTCCTCTCTGAAGTAAATCGGTGCTGCCAGGAGCAGGCATGTCTCACTATCCAGAAAGTCTAAATTTTTAAAACATTTTAAATGCCATATTTTATAGGTCTTTGAAGTGTTTGAAGATTACCTACCTAATTGAATTATATCTATGTATACCTAGAGAACTTAATATGACTAAGTTTGACTATAATAGAAGACTAATTATTAATTTGTATTTTTTAACTATTCATTACAATCTAAATGAGTTACATAAACATAATACCTCAAACGAGAGTAGAATGTATATATACACAGTATAATGAAATTAAGTTTAAACATATCAGTAAACTAAAATCCATAGCAATGTAAAACATTTAGTCCTGGCTCTTCACTAGTTCTCTGATCTCTTTGGCTATTACACTCTATTTGGCTCTGTGTTTCTTATTTAAGAAGACTGTTTAGAAATTTCTCTACAGGTTACCTCCCTCAAAATGGTAATTTCTAGTTCTATCCATTTACTTGGAAATTTCCATTTTCTTTTCTAGGTAAATAATGTTCCATTGTATATGTAAACCGTATTTTCATTTTTCATCAGTTGATGGGCATCTAGGTTGTTTCCATTTCCTATCTATTGTGAATAGAGCAGCAGTGAATACAAATTAGCAGCTCTCTCTGTAGTTCCTTTGGGAATATGCACAGGAGTGGTAGAGCTGGTAGAGTCCTTGGCCCCCTCCCAACTTTGGAAGCTGCCTTTTCATTCAAGTGATGATATCCTTTGTTTATGGAAGCCTTTTAGTTTCATGGGGTCCTGTTTGTCCATTGTTGGTTTTAACATCTGCACTACCAGTATCCTCTTAAGAAAGTCCTTTCTTGTGACACTAAATTGAAGCACATTTCACATTTTCTATGAGATTTAGGCTATCAGTAGCCCTGCATCTTTGATGTAGTAGATATTTTAGCTCTTTGTTCAGTATCATTTCTGTTGGAGTCAGTAGAAGAAAATAAGGAAGCATATTGGATATTCTAATGGTCTTTGGGTCTGTAATGTATATGTCAGAATATTACATTTACGAATGACCAGTGAAGAAGAAAATGTCGAAGGGCTGAGGGTCTGCTTCAGTGAGAGAGTACTTGCCTGGTACTTGGTGCACAGTATTGGGAGCAGGGGAAACTCGTGAGTACTGAGTGGGAGTCTAAGGTCTCTGAGAAGTATCCTTTTTGAATTTGGCAGTGTGTGTGGAGGTGAAGAATATCAACTGGAAATCACACTTAGGCATACCTTAGTTCAAATTTGGAGGTTAAAGCTTTGCTAGATTTTAGCATTTTGACTGAACACATGACCTCTTTTTCTTTTTATTAAGGCATTTTTTTATTCATTTTACATACCAATCATAGATCCCCCTCCTGTCTTCTCCCCCTGCCCAACCCACCCCCCATTCTCTCCTCCAACAAGGTAAGGCCTCCCATGGGGAGTCAGCAGAGGGTCTTGGCCCTGACTCTACTGAATGTACCAGGCACATGACTTCTTGGTTACTATTTACAAAGAACCAAATTGAAATTTATTAATACTCCTTAAAAGTTGTGTAGGAGAAACTGGTGACTTTTGCAGGAGTCTGCTATATATCCTACAAACACACGCTAACTGAAATTCCCAGCCAGAAGGATAGTGTAGGAACCTTGGTCTCTTCTGACAGCAAAAGAGCCACCTTTGATGTTTAAGTTTAAATTGAGGAAGGCTGAAGAATTTCAAGAATACTGTAGACCGAACTCAGTTGTACTATATATACTAAAGGTGCCAAGTAAACTAAAAGGACTGAAAATAGTCAGATTTGGGACACATTCTGTTAATCCCTACATTGTAGAGGCACAGACAGTGGGTATTTGTGAGTGATACTACTTTAGTTAATTCTATCAGTGTGGCTTCTAGTTTGTCTTAAGTTGTCTATTAAATTTACTGTTCATTTTCAAGAACAGACTTCTCTGAGAAAAAAACAACTAGATCCAGCTACAGTTCCACTCCTGAGCATACATCCAAAGGACTCTAGTCTACCACAGGGAGTGTTTTTAAATTTGCAGTTTAAAAAACTCCACAGAATTGCATCATTTTCCCCCTACCCGCTCTTTCCTCTAATCCTTCATAGATCTTCCACCTCTAAGCTCAATTCAGATTCATGTCCTCTTTCCTTAATTGTGTAATATTTATATGTTATGTGTGTATATATCTATCTACACACTCATACACACACACTCATACACACACACACACACACACACACACACACACACACACACACGTACGACTTGCTGCATCCATTTAGGGTTGTTTGTATGTTTGCAGGACTTGATGTTGGATTAGGAGCTTATCCCTGGAGAAGACTAAATCTTCTCGCAGCAGAGATTGTCTACTCTGAGGGTGGGACCCATGAGAGTTTTAGCATTTCTATTGGTGTTGTCCTTCCTCAGGTCTTGCTAGGAAGCCATATTGCTGAGACCTGTGTGTGGCTTCCCTGTCATTTCCAGGAAACACAGTCTCACAGCAGACTTCCTGGTCTGGGGTCTTACAATCGCTTCTGTCCCCTTTTCTGGATGTTTCTTGAATCTTAGTGTATGGATCATATTGTACATTCATACTAGTTGGGACTGGGTACCCTATGGTCAGTTGTTCTCTGTATTTTTACCAGTTGGGGCTTTCAGTAGTATGCTCTACCCCCTGCAAAGAGTAGCTTTGATGAGAGCTACATTCTGTTACCACAGATTCTTGCACATCCATGTTTATTTCTGTTCCGTTTAGAATAGCACGGAAATGGAATCAGCTTAGATGTACATCAGCTGATGAAAAGGTGATAAAGTTGTGGTTTCTGTGTGTAATGCAGTTTTACTCAGTCATAAAGAAAAATGAAATTTTGAAGAAAATGGATGAGCGTGGAAATACTAAATGAAATAACCCAAACTCGGGAAATGAAATAACTGCATGTTCCCTTTCATATACGTATCTTAGATTTTGTATTTTTCTCACTTCCTTGGAATTCTAGTAGATTTCCTTGGGTGGCCAGCATCTGCTTGTTTGTTCCTTCCAGCTGTGTGATCACAAACTCAGACCACAATGTCCTTTTTTAAAAAACATGGATTCTGGAGTAGAACTTGAGTCCTAATGCTTGTCCAGCAAGTACTTTACTGACTGATGGATCTCTTCAGTCCCAGATCTTAGATTTTTTTTATGTGTATTCGTATCATTGATTGTGGTCATGAAACTATAAGGGAGAGAGGGAAAATAGGTCTCCAGAACGAGATGGGGAGGGTCATAAAAGATGCCTATGACATGAAAACCGAAAAAGTTTATTGAGGATGGAAAGGTGTAAAAGAGAGGGAATGTGGAGGAAGGATCTTAAAAAACAAGTTGTATTTTAAAAATACCATAAAGAAACCTCTAACACTTGGTATGTTAATTTAAAAAATACTCAATATCATAAATTCTTGGTATTAATTAAAATACTAATTTTTGTTACTAGTGGGTTAAATTTTAAACTGAAAATACTCAGCTGGTGGTATGTTTCAGAGAGCGAAGGTACTTGCCTCCTAAGCTTGATGACCTGAGTTCAGTTTCTAGGATACTTATCATGAAGGGGGAGATCTGATTCACAAGTTGTCTTCTGGAATCCACATGTACACACAAAAAAGTAATTCTAATTAAAATAAATTATAAAAAGGCATTACACAATTTTTATAAATTATTTGAGGATTTTACACATGAGAATGCTGTACTGCATTATTTCCTTGGCTACCCCCTTTGGCTCCTTCAATCTTTATATATTTTTTAGATTTTTATTTTATATGTATAAGTGTTTTGCCTGCATGTATGTATGTGTATCACATGCATGCCACATTGGTGCTGGTAATCGAATTCATGTCCCACAAAAACAGCAAGTGGTCTTAATCTCTAAGCCATCTTTTTGGCCCCAATATTTATAAGTTTATTAAAGTTCAGGAAAAATTACCTGAGGATGTTATACATGAGTAGACTGGATTGGCATATTTCTATGTCATTCCAGTTCCTTCTGTATTTCCCAACCACTTCTAGAACTCATGATTTATTCTGTCTTTTCTTTATACACATCAATACACACATACACACACCCTTTACCCTACTGAGTCCAGTTACATTGCCTTTACTTGGATGTGTTTAGGGCTGATCACTTAGGATTAAGATCAGTATCTCCCAGAAAACACACGTTAACTTGTTCTTCACTTAGCTGCCTTTGACTTCTTGAATCTCTGTCTCAGTTATTCAACCTTAAAGTGCCATTTAGGATTGATGAAGAGGTATGTTAACTTTCTAGGTTTAATAGAATGCAAATGGAGTGTGAATAATAAAACCTAAGTTTTATTATTGATTTCTAGAAATGGAATTTGCAAATATCTAGAATTAGCATAATCTGTAGGCCTCTATAATTGAGTGAAAGTATTGAGGTTTAATGAATCTTATTATCTTGCTTTTTCTTTACTTATTCTTTCTTAGCTGGCGCAAGCTGGCTTTATAGCTAAGGTTAGCCTTCATTTGCCCTCTACAGCCATGCACCACCACATCTAGTTTAAAAGATCATGACTTTGATATCTTTCTTTGTCCATAGCATCCACCGAGTCTCCCTGACCCGTTTGAAGCCGCTTATAAGCACCTTTTCCATGTTTGACAGTATTTTTTGGCTGGAATTAGATAGTTGACATACGCTTCTCTCTTCCCTCACAGGTTGTTCTCAACACTTTATCCACTATCACTATGTAGACCAGGCTGGCCTCAGTCACTTTTTATAGAAAGCTAATTTGTCAACTGTACTATTTCAGTTACTTCCTGTTGGCCTTGAAATAAAGCACAAACATTTCAAGGAGTAGCTAGCTACAGCCTTTCTAACTTTCCTAGCTTGAGTTCTTTGTTCGTGGTAGATGTCCAGTCTTTGGTGTATTAGATGTTATTACCTCTTCTGGCCTGGTTTACATATTTATACTTCTTAGGTGTGAATTTGCAAGCTACTTTCTCTAATTGGCTACACCCAGCCTACGGATTATTCAGCATGTCCATTGTGGCATATATCTTGTCTGTGGTGTGTGTGTGTGTGTGTGTGTGTTTGTTTGTTTTTGTTTTTTCAAGGCAAGGTTTCTTTGTGTAGTTTTAGAACCTGTACTGGATCTTGCTCTGTAGACCAGGCTGGCCTCAAACTCAAAAAGATCCACGTGGCTCTGCCTCCCGAGTACTGGCATTAAAGGCGTGCGCCACTGCCGCCAGGCTTGTGGTATATATTGTACTGGATATACTGCGAATATATTGTAATGTCTAAACGTGGCTGCTTGTTTTGCTGTTCCATTCATAATTGTTAAATGATGAAAGGCATCTTCTGTTTTTCAGGCCTGTAATACTAGCTTGTGTTCTCTTCTGCATCTTCATTCAACTCCTTAGTCACGTGTGGCTAGCAGATTGTTACCTTGTGTAAAATATGCTCTTGGTTGTCCTATGGCTACCCTCAAGACAGCTTATTTGGTCCTCCCCCTATTTTGTCTCTGGAGTTTTAGCCACACTGTCCTCGTAATTCTTGGAGTGTATAAGTCAGATTCCTACTTTAAAGTTTTTTCTTTCTTTCTTTCTTTCTTTCTTTCTTTCTTTCTTTCTTTCTTTCTTTCTTTCTTTCTTTCCTTCCTTCCTTCCTTCCTTCCTTCCTTCCTTCCTTCCTTCCTTCCTTCCTTCCTTCCTTCCTTTCCTTCCTTCCTTCCTTCCTTCCTTCCTTCCTTCCTTCCTTCCTTCCTTCCTTCCTTTCTTTCTTTCTTTCTCTCTCTCTCTCTCTCTCTCTCCCCCTCCTCCCTCCCTCCCTCTCTCCCTCTCTCTCTTTCCCTCCCCCCCTCTCATTTATTTATTTATTATGTATACAGTGTTCTGCCTGCATATGTTCCTGCAGGCCAGAAGAGGACACTGTATCTCAATCCAGATGGTTGTAAGCCACCAATGTGGTTGCTGGGAATTGAACTCAGGACCTCTGGAAAAGCAGCCCAGTGCTCTTAACCTCTGAGCCATCTCTCCAGCTCTAAGTTATCATTCTTAAAGAATATTTCATATATATCCTGTCATTTCAGAGTTTTGAAAATGATGAATAATTTTAGAGAGTAGTAACAATTTATTGAAATGCAATAATCAAAAGAGTTACAGTGGCTACTGTTTTAATCACGTTTTGTATTCATGATAGGATCAAAATGGTCAGCGCTTGGTTTTCCTAGAATCTTTCTTTATAAAGTACTTGAACATAATTTCCCCCTCTTCAGAGGATTTAACATATACAGCCAGTGATTTTAAGTCTTGTCAGTTTTTCAAAAAGTGCATTTTTGTTCACTCGGTTTCAGAGGCAGCCCTGTACTTTTCATTTTTTTGGCATGACCAGTAACATTGTACTATGGTTTTCAGAATTTGGTTTATGATTGCTTGAAGTATATAGGAATGCCTCTAGACCAAGTGTGTACAAACTTGTGGGTGGTGGGAACTTGATGATATGCAGGATTATCTATCATGCTGCAAAAGTCTGAGGATTTACACAGAAGTTTGCAAGCCACTCTTACATGGCTTAGGAATTGTGGAGTTCAGGAAGTAAGAATTGTGATTAGTGGTGGGAGATCTGGGATAGACATTAATAAGTTAAAGCCTAAAAAAATATTTAAATATGCTTGAAACTATAATTTTGAGCCTTGATGATAAGGAAACCACAGGCCCTTAAAATCTAGAGAGATATAGTTATCTTGGTGTTCTGGCGATTTTGGTTCTGTGTCCCTCTCAAATCCATATCTGCCATGTTTAAGGCCTATATAGAAAGTATATTTAGGATACCATATACAGGTCATCTGCAGAATATTGGTATGTAGTACTGTGTAACATTGATGTGTAGTGTAGTACAGTATCCTAGAAGTAGTTGCTATGCTGTCCTTTTGAAATGGTAGCAAGAAAAAGTCTGCATGGGTGTTCAGTGTGACTCTCCCAAGTTTTAAAAAACATTTAGTTTGTGTGTGTGATTAGAGTATGCTATGATGTGTACGTGTGGGATTCAGGACAAGTTTTGGGGATTTCTCTCCTTCTATTTTGGATTTCGGGCATCTAGATTACTTGGTAAGCACTTTTATCTGCTGAACCATCTTACTTATCCTTACCCTCAATATTTTTGTACTATGATTGGTAGGATCCTCAGATAGGGAGCCCCTAGATACTGAGTTTTGACTGTATCCCTTTTTTCCTTTTTGTAAGCAATTCTAATGAGATCTAGTAGGACCCATATGGAGTTTGTAGTGCTCATTTGCCTCTGAAGTCTTAGTGACATTTTGTGTCTTGAATCGTAAGAGAACCTTGGTGTTGTCAGAGTATTTGGTTTCTTATATATTGTAGGGTATTTTTACATTGTAGAGTATGTAGTATTTGGATGCTCATATATTGTAGATGTTTAGAATCCCCTGGGTATTTGGTTTCAAAACCATTCTATCTCATTATTTAGAGTTTTTCTTTCTTTAAAAAAAAAATGAGAGTTTCATACACGAGTACTATTCATTTCTACCCTTTCCTTTTCCAGCACTTCCCATATTCCTGACTCCCTCTCAGATTCTTGACCTCTTTGTTGGTACATGTATTAGACATACACGTACACACACGTTTATGTGCTCTGTCCATTAGTATTGTTTATATGTTATGTGTTTAGTGCTGCTCATTTAGGACTGGGTAGCCTATATAACCTATCAGGGGCTTATCCCTGGAGAAGACTGACTTTCAGCAGTCATTGCAGCTCTTCAAATAGGATTTTCCCATGTTGATTGGCACTGTTACCTGGTACTGTGCAGGTCTTGTTTAGGTGTCTATGTTAACATAGAGATTTCATGAGTGGAACTTCTCTGGTAAGTCTAGAAGACACATTGTTGTAGTGGTTGTTAAAGTCTTTTCTGCTACCTCTTCTGCAGTGTTCTGTGAGCCTTAGGTCCTAGTATGTAGAGGCTATCTGATGTCTGTTTTGGGACCTCACAGTCAGCTCTCTGCATTTTGACCAGTTACTGACTCTCTAATGGTCTGTGTCTATTGCAGAAAGAAGCTGCTTTGTTGAGTGAAGAGGTCTACAATTATCTGTAGACATATGTGGAAATGTTTAGAGTGCAGTTAGAGATTGTACTGGTTTAGTAAAGTTGTGCTGTGCCCCAGCCTGGGCTGCAGAGGGAGTTCCAGGAAAGGTGCAAAGCTACACAGAGAAACCCTGTCTCGGAAAACAAACAACGACAACAACAAAAAAACAAAAACAAAAAAGGTTTCTTGTAGTCTGTAAAGTCACCACAGGGTAGTGGTCCGGATTTATATTACCAGGCATAACTCCCTTTTATTGACAAAGCCTTCAATCCAATTAGACAGCTGTTGGTTACCCCAAGATACACTTGCTACTATTTCACCTTGAGGGATATCTTCCGTTTCTGATTATTGTTGCGGTTCATAGGCATCCCAACTGGTAGAACTATTGTTGACTTTTCTTCCTGGACAGCTTGGATAACACCTTTGGATGCTGTGAGAGCTAGTCCTCAGACAGGAGGCTTTCAGGTCAGCTCCAGCTTGATTCCTCTAAGAGCTGTGTCTCAAGTGTGTGGTGTCTTCAGCAAAGGGGTCTGTCTTACCTCCAGGCTCTGATAGGCAATGAAGGGTGAAGGCAGCAGCCTGTAAACTGGTTTGCTAGTCTCCTCAGACCTCCTGATCAACAAGTTGAAGGGAGATTTTCCATGCCTAGCGCTGTGTGTTATTTATGGCTTTTTGAGCACATCACTTACCACCTGATGTGGGGTATCTTTTTCAAAGTATGTATACTAACGTGTTTTTAAGCAAGATGTTTCCTTATGTCTTTTTCAAACTTCCTTAGTGTTATTTATCCCACCCTCAATCCCTCTCCCTTTGAATTTTCCTGCTTTCCACTTGTGCAGTTAAAATAGTGTCACACCCAGTTTTTTCCTATTTTCCCATCATAGAACCTGTGTCCTACCATCCCCCTCTCTAGCGCTCCTTCTACTCCACCCCCACCCCAGCGTCTTCACTTTCCTGGTTTCTGCAGTTAGCCCAGCTTCTGTACTCACAGAAAGATCACAGGCTGGGATCCTGTGTTTCATTCAGTGTTTATTCTTCTGGTATGGATGACTTGATTCTGTGTATGATACATTCCTCGTGTATTTTACATATTTGGACCTTACGAGGTTCTTGGATTTAAAGCATTTTCTCCCATTTTTGTAAGACAGCATCTGCTGCGTCTATATAGATGCTTTTTGTGCTGTGATCCATTTATTTTTTATTTTGTTGTTTGTGCTCTGATGTCATGCTCTAATTATCACAAAGACCCATGTCAATGAGATTCATCCATATACTTTGTTTTAGAAGTTTCAAACAATTTTAGAGTTTTTATTTAAGTATTTCATCTTTTTTTGCATATGTTGTAAAATGCCTCAGTTTCCTTCCTTCTGCTGTGGATGTTGAGTTTTCCCGTTTAGTGTCCATTCCTTATAATGTATTCTTAGTAGCATTGTCCATGATTCTTTGTGTGCTTGTTTTGTATATGTCATAGTAGCAGAACCATACTGGTTAGATAGTAGACCTTTGTGAAATAGTTTTAGAATTGAGAGTGTGGTAACTTGAACTTTCTTATTCTTTCTCAAAGTGGTTGTTTAGTATGTTTTATGGATACATCCAAATTTTCAAAGGTTTTTTTTGGGTATTTTTGTGTATGAAAGGATGGTTGATGGAGTATAAAGATTATTCAAGATGAAATGGCCTTTGTCTAATAAACACAGGTAGTTTTTACATGAAAATGCCTGTGTAATCGATTATGATAAATAACTAAAAGCCAGGTATATAGCTGATAGATAATCTTGACTGCTCTGATTAGGGCTTTTATGTCAACTCCTATCTGTGTCATTCTCTTCTCCCAGTCCTTTAGACTACATCGCCTGATTTTCAGAACTCACAAATGGTTACAGTCTGTAATCAGACTTTCTTTGTAACATTAGCTCCTGAATTGACATGGAGGTTTAATAGGTATGAAAACTTGGCCTTAGCTTAGATTTGTTCCCAACTACCTCTTATAACTTTTAACCTGTTTATATTAATCTA
Organism: Peromyscus leucopus; assembly: GCF_004664715.2. Classification (NCBI taxonomy): domain Eukaryota; kingdom Metazoa; phylum Chordata; class Mammalia; order Rodentia; family Cricetidae; genus Peromyscus; species Peromyscus leucopus. Next base: position 133,352,202 of record NC_051067.1, on the reverse strand, counting down.
TGTTCTGCCACATGGCTTGTTACCTGTCCTCCATACTATATATCCGACTTCCTCCGGTCTCCTTGGCGAATCCCCCGCCTCTAAAATTCTTCCAGAGTTCCTATCTCTGCCTGGAAAGTCCTGCCTATCCTCTCCTGCCTAGCTATTGGCCATTCAGATATTTATTTATTTATTTATTTATTTATTTATTTATTTATTTATTTATTTATTTTTATAACTTACTTTCTTTCTTTTTTTTGGTTTTTTGAGACAGGGTTTCTCTGTGTAGCTTTACGCCTTCCTGGAACTTGCTTTGTAGCCCAGGCTGGCCTCGAACTCACAGAGATCCACCTGCTGGGATTAAAGGCGTGCGCCACCACCGCCTGGCCATTCAGCTCTTTATTAAACCAAACAGAAGGTGCTTTGGCAGGTAATGTAAAACAGTGATGTGCTCAAAAAGCCATAAATAACAGCATACAGTACTCGCATGGAAAATCTCCCTTCAACTTGTTGATCAGGAGGTCTGAGGAGACTAGCAGTTTACAAGCTGCTGCCTTCATCCTTTGTTGCCTGTTTTCATTTTTTCTGGATTCCCTTTTGTTAACCACTCTATTCTGACTCTGTTCCTATACTGTTTTTTTGTTTGTTTGTTTGTGGGTTTTTTTTTTTTTTTTTTTTTTCCAGGACAGGGTTTCTTTGTGTAGTACTGGCTGTCTTGGATCTCACTCTGTAGACCAGGCTGGCCTCGAACTCACAAAGATCCACCTGCCTCTGCCTCCCGAGTGCTGGGATTAAAAGGCGTGTGCCGCCACCGCCGCCGCCGCCACCCGGCCTATGCTGTCTTTTCTAACAGGAGCTACATTTTATAATTGACTGATAAACTTTTAGGCCATAACTGAATGTGTTTTCAGTGCCAACAGTATGACAGTGTAGTAGCAGTACTATGAAACTAGCAACACACAGTGTCAACGTTAGCTGTATGAACAATAAGCAGCCCAAATAAAAACTAAAGGAATAGCTTCAAAATGGTCCGGAGTTCAGTAAAATATTCTTTTGGCCTATTTTTCACCTTTTTTCTCTGTCTGCTCCCTTACCTTACCCAGAAGAGTGCAAGATGGAATGAGAGATATAGGGTTACTCTAAGAGATTTTGAGTACTCCAAAATGAGAAACTGGCCTGTGGTGCATGGTTTGATAAAAGTTGAATGATGACCCTATTTTTGAAGGAATCATCTAAAACGTGTAAACAATAACTCTTGGAATTTGAACCTTACCATGTGTGCTGCGTTCAGAGAAGTTGGAAGAAACAGAGACATTGAGGTGGGTTTTGTTTGTTTGTCTTACATTGGAGTGTTTGGTTTAGCAACCAAATGGAGATATTTAGGTAGATTGGTAAGGAAGAGTCTGGAATTGAAGGCAGAGCTTTGAGATGGATTTGCTAGCGCAAAGATAGAACTTGAAAGAATCCACTTAACTCTAGAAAGTAAATGAGTACTAGGAGTTTGCAGACTTTGTAAAGGCCAGATAGTAAATTGCGGTTTTGTAGTCATTGAGTCTTTCAAATAACATGCTGTAAAATATGATTAAGTCAAATGAATTGAGTGTATCTGTCTGAGTTGTCCTATGTCTGACTTGGAGCTACAGATGGATCAGAATCCTACCATGTACTGATACCCGGGAAAAGATAAATATTTGAAGTATAACGTCTGCTGAATGAATGTTGCTTTCACGCCATTGTAAAATCATTATTGCAACCATTGCTAGTGTTGGGGAACTTGAATTTTGCTATTATTGCTAAAGCAACCATATGTAGGAAGGATGTAACCAGATTCAAATAGGAAGTTGCCAATACCTGTTGTACATAAAGAAGAAGTGAAGCCTGGGGAATTGCCATGAGACTTAAGGTGTGAGGAAGAGATTTAGCACAAGAGATTGAGGAGTTATTGGCAGAACAAGAAGAGTACCTACCAAGAGTGTCTTCTGGAGGTTCAGTGAGGAAAGCATTCTAAAAACTGTGGGTGGGTCAGCCCATGTCATTGGCTGCAAAATGTGGGCCACAATTGAGAGTAGGAGTAGCCTTTGGCTTGTTAAACCATGTGTCCCCCCACCCACACACCTGTGTGTGTGTGTGTGTGTGTGTGTGTGTGCGCGCGCGCACGCGCGCGCACGCTAAAAAATAAGTACTTCAGTCCCTGTCAAGATTCTCTTAAGATATAAAGAAAAAACCATGTTTTTATCATTGTCTAGCAATTCTTAACTGTGTGTAAACTGATAACTTTGTCAAATTGGTCCTGTTTAATGATACTTTGTTTCAGTGAAAAGTCTGTTTGGATTTAGACATAGGAAGGTACGGATATTCAAAATGTTTCCATGTATTTATTTTGTGTGTGTGTGTGGATGTGTAGTCATCTGCATGCTGTGTAGTGATTAAAACACAACTTGTTGGGGATGATTGTCTCTTTCCATCATGTTTGCTTAGGGGATCAAATCAGTCCATCAGTCCTTTGACCTGCTGGTCATCTCAGTGACCCCAGGTTTTTATTTAAAGGAGATGTTGTCTAAGCCTGTATTCTCAGCACCTAGGTGGTTGAGGCAGGAGAAGTGTCTGCTTCTGTAGGCTGTGTCAGAACATGACCAAAAGCAGCTTGGGGAGGAAGGGGCTTACAGGTCAGGTCTCAATCCATCATGCTGGCAAGTCAGTCAGGAACTGACTGAAATAGAGACCCTGGAGGAACGCTCTTGACTGGCTTGCTCTTCCTGGCATCCTCAGTTTGCTTTCCTCTTTCATTTGTTTCTTGTGTTTTTTTTTTTTTTTAATTGAAAATAGATTTTCATACAGTATATTTTGATTATGGTTTTTATCTCCCCCAGATTCTCCAATTCCACCCAAATCTAAACCTTTTCTTTTTCTTATTAGCAAACAAACATCTAAAAGTTGTGTTTGCTCTCTTGTGCACACAGCATCACCTGCCCAGGGATGGTGGTGGTGCACTGTAAATTGAAGTTCCCAATAACTCCAGCTTGTGTCAGAAAACAAGGACAAGGACTGTGAGTTAGAGCTAGCCTGGGCTATGAGGTGAGACCTATCTCAAAATCAAATAAAATAACAAACCCTTTCACAATTAGTTTATCTTTTATTAGCATTATTCTTTTCAAATAATTTGATTGTCTTTACTAGGACTTTGGAAGATTTAATTATAAATAACCTCTAATATTTTTGTGGGCTTTTTTGAAGTTTGTCTTATAACCAAGCTTGATGATTTTGTTCAGAGAGATAAAACAAGATTTGGGTGTGGTAGGGTCTGCTACAGACATCGTATACATTGCTCCTTATTCCTAAAGCAAATTTCAAGATGACATCTGAAGAATGACATCCAAAGTTGTCCTCTGGCATCCTCATGAACATTGCACCCCTACACACGAGTGTACCTCCATATGAATACACATGCACAATACAAATTGAAGATTAGGAGCAGTGAAAGTGTGAAAATGTCTTCGTGTTCATTCATATGACTGATTTTTGTAGCTAGAGAGCAAGTTGAATTTGGGAACTGAAATGGGCTGATTCAAGTGTCAGGGAAAGAATAAGATTCAGAAGAGCTATTTAAGTTAAGAGTTCATTAAGTAGGAATGCTTAAGTTTAAATGGTGGAGCAGAAGTAGTTAGGAGCAGCATCTGTAGGGCACCAGAAAGTGTCCTGTCATTAGGGGAATTAAAGAACAAAAGCACACCACTTGTCTTGTTAATGTAAACACATATGCTGCTTTTAGCTAGTCAGCTTTGGTTCTGTACGTGTGTTTTTGTGGAGCCAGAGGACAGGTGTAGGGGTGTACTCTTTCCTTCTAACGTATGGTTCCTGTGGCCCAAACTAGGTATTTAGCCTTGGTTGCATTTGCCTTTACTGACTGACAAAACCTCTTTTTTAAATTACATTTATTTATTGATAAGGTGTAAATGACAGGATAATGTGCATGTGAGTCTAAGGATCTGCCTCCTGGTCTTGTCTTGTCTGTCCTTGAGCATTAAGCAGTTTTAGATTTGCCTACCATCCTAGGACTTAATGCAGTCAGCCTAACTTTCATTCAGTTCTACAACCATATAGATTGCTAATATTTTTATCTATTAGCAGTTTAATGACTGGTGATACTCATGTATAGGTGTCTTGTGTAGATAAATACAAAATATCCTCAATGTTATCAAAATCAAGCTATTTCATTATTATTACCAGTGACATAATTTTGTTGTTTTTGTCCTTTCTAATCACATTGTCATTATGTGGACAAACATTTTTCAAGGAAAGGAGTTCAGTTATTGGTGTTAACTAAAAGCAGCAATATTTGTTTCTAGTATGGAATGACATCAAGTAGACCACATTTGCTTCTCATTTTGCTCATAAAATCTGAGCCTCTCTGCCTGAATAATGTGCATTTTAATATTTGGTCATCACATACTGTAGAACAATTACAGTATATGTATATATAATATACCAATGGCAATTTTTAAATTTTGAACTTCTAAGGTTCTTGAGCTACTATTTTCCGAGGTACATATTGTTGCTGCTCTGTATTTCTACGATAAACTGAAAGAAAGCAAAACACAAAAGTAGTGATGATACAGTGTCTGACATTTATAGCCAAGTATATACCTAGACCATCATTGTGAAAACAGACTCCTAGAACTAAGAATAAAATGCAGTTCTGGATTTTAGTCTGCTTTTGAGTATATTTCGGGGACTTGAAAAGGTGGTGTAGTATATTTTGTAGTTAAAGTGGACATATGGTTCCCAAACCTGGCTGTCAGAATGAGCTAAGCAGTTCAACATAGACTCAAAAGGCCTCAGGTTATCAAGAGCCCTGAATTGGAACTATGCCTACCCCATTGTGTTTTGGAAATTAGATGAAGCTATATAAATGAGAGACGTCTTTTACTCTGTTGGTTTCTTATAGGAGTTTCAGCACGTAATAACTGTCCAAAGATTAAGTGATTGTTACATGAGAAGAGTGTTCATGTTAAGTGTGTGCTTGCTCTTGCATGTGGAGGTATGCAGGGTAAGACAGGTGTGACTAATAATATATAACAATAAAAATGTATAATGAGTATATTATGGGGTAAATTAATATGTGCTCAATAATGTCTGTCATTTGGCATAGAAGAATGCAATAGTCATCAAAACAGGCAGTTGGTAACTGTAGAGTGGGTGTTGATCCCACTGACTAAGCTGATATGTTTAGCTGGTTTTGACTACTCCACCCAGTAGAGCTGGCAGTTCTGCAGATTTCTTACTTTGAATTTTCTTTTCTTTTCTTTCTTTCTTTTTTTTTTTTTAAGATTTATTTATTTATTATGTATACAGTGTTCTGTCTGCCTGTGTGCCTGCAGGCCAGAAGAGGGTACTAGATCTCATTACAGATGGTTGTGAGCCACCATGTGGTTGCTGGAAATTGAACTCAGAACTTCTGGAAGAGCAGCCAGTGCTCTTAACCGCTGAGCCATCTCTCCAGCTGAATTGTTTTGTTTTTCGAGACAGGGTTTCTCTATGTAGCTTTGGAGTCTGTTTTGGAACTTGCTTTGTAGACCAGGCTGGCCTCAAACTCACAGAGATCTGCCTGCCTCTGCCTCCCGTGTGCTGGGATTAAAGGCGTGCGCCACTACGCCCGGCTAAGCCCGAATTTTTTTATTGTTTGTTTTGTAGTTTTCTTTGGCCTAAATTATAGTTGCTTCAATTTTGAATTCTTATCTCCTTAGTGCTATAGCTCATGTGATACACTAGCTTAAAAAATAATTGTATGGGGCTAGCCAGGTAGCTGAGCAGGTTTTTCAAGGTGCTAGCTCTCAACTCTGACCATTTGAATTTTGTCCTTTGGAACCACAGGGGGAAGAGATTTGATTCTTACAGAGTTGTCCTTTGACTTCCACACTTGAGCCATGGCATGTGTGCACTTGCACTCAGACACACACCTGTACATATGTACAAATAAATGCAATAATATTTTTAAAATTCTGTAATATTTCCCTCTTAGCACAAGACCTAGTGGATGATATGCTACCTTCTGGCATTAAGCTATGATCAAGGTCTCAGTTGCCAGTTATATATAGCTTTCCTCTGCATAGGTGCTCTTAAAATGTTTAAACTTAAATTTAGCAGGTTCATTGGACTATGAAGATGAGTGTCATTGTTGATTGGAGTTTTACTTTATTTTAATATTTGATGACCTCTTGCATTCACAGAGTCAGATACTTATTTCATAGAGGTTCATTTCTAAAAATTATATCATTATATTTATGTTCTGCTTGTGCACACATTATATTTATAATCTCCAGTTGCTATACAGATTGGTTTAATCTTTCATTATCTGGCATTCTAAAATTCTGTTTTCTGTTTGCGTTTTTGAGACGATGCTCTAGGTGACCTGGAATTCACTAGGTCAATCAGACTGGCCTTGAACACACAGAGGTCTGTCTGCCCTTTCCCATTTGTCTGTATATGTGCTTTGTGATTTCTTGATCATATGTTTCTTAGTGACATTGCTGTGAGTGGTGTTCATTTCTTCATTCATTCCATCTCCCTTCCCCAACAATTCTTTGACAGTTTCATATATGTATTCAGTGTTTCTTGACTGTATCTACCCTCAACTGGCACTCCCCCATTATCTGTGGATCTGTCCTCCACGAGTCCCCTTCACACACACAGACACAAACACACATGCACACATTTGTGTGTGTGACTTTTGAAGTCTAGTAGTGCTCCCTGCTGGAGTGTTGATTGATCTTGACGGCTTGCGTGCTCTTTGCCATGTTCTGTTCACAGCGCTCTTCCCTATCCTCTTGCTCTTGCATTATTGCCTTCTCATGTTCTGTGCCATTCCCTGAGCCTGAGGTGCTTGGTATAGATGTCCTTGGGACTGAACAATCACTTGTTCTCAGCACTCAGGCCAGGCTTGTGTTTCTGCATTACCCAGTGCTGCTTGCAGAGAGAAGCTTCTTCAACAAGGTTGAGAAAACACTCACTCTGTAGGTAGAAACACGAATACAACATCTGTTTCACTGACTGGCTTTTCACAGGCAGAAGTAGATTTGTCTGCTTGGAGCTGTGACCTTCCAGGCTGTGGGCTTTTGAGCTGGTTTATAGAGTGAGTTCGTCCTGTGGAAGCAGGTGCCAATCGAATCTGGAAGTGGTTGCTTTCCCAGGACCTTCTGAGTGCCTGACAAGCAGTGACAATTTTTATTTTTATGCTGTCTTTTGAACTATCTCAGAATAGGAACATACCCTACCACCGACTTATGTTTTCCCAGCCCTCTTTGCTTATTTTTAGTGTATTGTTTCTTTGATAGTCATTAATTTGTGGAGGAAAAAAAACCCTGTATTTTTCAAGATTTCTTTGAAAAGTATTTTCTTGACTAGTTTATATTGTGTACTCCTTTGGTCTCTGCTTTGCTGGTAAAATTATGTGTACTTCCTATTCTCTTGGATATTTAAATATATTTGCATATAGTGTAATTTGGTTGCCTTTGATTCTTATCTATCTATCTATCTATCTATCTATCTATCTATCTATCTATCTATCTATCTAGGTTTTTTTAGAGACAGGGTTTCTCTGTAGCTTTGTGTCTTTCCTGGAACTCACTCTGTAGCCCAGGCTGGCCTCGAACTCACAAAGATCCGCCTGCCTCTGCCTCCCCCTCCCAAGTGCTGGGATTAAAGGCATGCGCCATCACCACCCGGCTAAAGTTTGTTTTTTATAATTGTTTATAATCTTGTATACAAATGCAGAAAGAAATATGATAAAATTTTTTGGAGGGGAGTGCCAGGTGGAGAGATTGTTTTTTTCTGGCGTTTCTGGTATTGATGAATTATTTTCTCAGGCAAAGACTTAGGCTTTCTTCTGGCTCAGGAAGCTCTTCCCTTATTAGACTTAAAAAAATCTTTGGAGACAGTTCTTATCTTCACCTTTAGCTTGGGGTATGTATATCTTGGGTCTGTCATTCAGCAGCCATGTGCTTTTTTGTGTATCTTCAAAGTTTTAAAATAAATATGTAATGTGTATGGATGTTTTGTCTTCATGTATGTTTGTGTACCGCATGCATGCCTGGAACCAAAGGATGCAAGAAAAGGGCATTGGAATCCTTGGGCCTGGATTTGCAGATGGTTGTGAGCTGCCATATGTGTGCTAGAAATCAAATCCAGGTCCTCTGAAGAGCAGCCAATGTTTTAAACTTCTGAGCCAGCTTTCCAGGCCTTGTTTCCCTTGATTTTCAAATTGAGCTCTTTAGTTTGTTTGTTTATTTTACACCAACATGTAAAATTTGTTATTAGCAGATCAAAGTCGTTTTTTGATACTGTTTATGATTGTAAAAGATGTCATATCCATCCTTCTTACCTAAATCTAGATACTCAAGTCTTTCTATAAATATGGCCTACATTTCATCTTCCAGATGCTTCAGACCATCTTCTGTATCACCTATAATTTCTGCTATTCAAATGCTGTGCAACTAAAATAGTTTTTACCATATATTGTTTTGTTATACATTTAAATGATCGATATGAGAAATGACAGTGTAATATTTTGCATTCTTCTGATCATTTGATTCCAATGTAAATATTGTATATATGATAAAAGCTCAATTCATGACCGTTGTTTCAGAGGTTGTGACCATTAAAATGGTCATTGATCCAAAAGTGACCACTGACTATCAAGTACAGTCTCTTGTTAATTTATCTTGTAATTCATTTGTTCTCCTCACTTAAGAGACATTGTCTGGGGCAGTGTCAGTTTTGCATCTCACTACTACTTAGCTGGTAAGTAGTTTGTAAATTTCAGTATAACCCATAGTTAGCTTAGCTTGGTTCATGCATCGAAACTTCTTTTTCAAGCAGGGAGAATCAGAATAGCAGAAGTATAGGTATAACATTCAAGTAGCAAAATGCAAAGGTTATTGTTTACCCTGAAAGCAGTACAGATTCATGTTTCTCTATTTTATGCTTCTTAGATAAATGTTGAAGAGAGTAGAACCTTTAATTTACTCAAAATACAAACATAAATGTCACAAAACCCATCCCCAGCATTGCCCTGTAAAGAGACATTTAAGGTGATTTACTTGTTCTAACTTTGATTTTTTTTTTAAACGGTTTAAGCTTGAATCACTAAACACCCAGTCTTCTCTTACTAAAGCTGTATCGGGGAAATATTTCATTAAAGCAAGCTGAAGTTTTATTAGTAATGTGCCAAAGAGCTTAGAGAGGACACTAGACCGTATAAGTAGCTTGGTTTCATTTGCTGAATTGGGGAAAACACTGTGGAGATTATCTGAGTGCGTATATATTACCTGTTACTGTTCACTTGAAAGGTCACTCACTGAGTTCTGGGTATAACTGAGTTGAGTTGTGATGGCCCCTGCTCTTTGGTCATGTTGTTCCCCAAACACTCATTCTTTCTGTTTGCCTTAGTTGTTTGTTACAGTAAGAAAAAATATTTTTTTCCTTCTCACTCTGAAAATATGTAAGTTGATCATAGGGTTGATAGAGAAGTAAATAGAGATAAAGACAAATGAGATTTCATAAAAGTTGTGCCTGGCACTATTTGGGGGTAGGACTCAAGCTTTACATCACTGCTGCCATTACCCTGATCTTGGGAAATTTGCTCCTCTGCCTGTTGTATCCTCTTAAGTTTAGAAAAGATGATACGCAGAAGGTAAAGCTCAAATAAAATGCTCCCTACAAATTCTTTACTAAATTAGGGCTTTATTGGTTACCTTTGTAAAACTTATCCTTGCCGGGCGGTGGTGGCGCACGCCTTTAATCCCAGCACTCGGGAGGCAGAGCCAGGCGGATCTCTGTGAGTTCGAGGCCAGCCTGGGCTACCAAGTGAGTTCCAGGAAAGGCGCAAAGCTACACAGAGAAACCCTGACTGGAAAAACCAAAAAAAAAAAAAAAAAACAAAAAAAAAAAAAAAAAAAAAAAACTTATCCTTAGGCTAGTGGGTGTTGATGCTTACGGTGTTGGATTTTTGACATGCCATTTGAAGGTCTGTATTCCTTGACCTAAAAGCTAACTGATAATCTTTTGTCAGTCATGTAATACTTAGGTTTTTAAGGGAAGAAGCTTATCAATTTAGTGGAATGTTTGCCAATATTTGAAGTTTCATTGATAATCACTACAAGTAGATTTTTGGGTTTTAACTTTATGAGAGATCAGTAGATTCCACCTATAAAATACTATGTCCATAGTGTAAACCGTGTGTCTTTAGCAAGCCTCTTATGAGCAAATAAATGTCAGAGTAGAGCATCTCCTCCAACCTTCATTAGTAGGTTCTTTTGGTGGTGTTCATTTCAGACAACATCAGTGGTTTTTCTTATTATAGACATTGTTGTGTGAAAATCTATGGGAGTAACAACTTGATGAATAGTGTAAAGACATTCCAGTGGCACACACTAATTGTTACATGATTTGTCTGCAAGATAGGAAATTAGGATATATCCAAGTCTTTTAATTTGGTGTAATAATTGTTGACGATAATTGTAGTAACCTTAGGGCAGTGGTTCTGAGCCTGTGCAAGGGTGGTCTACGACCATTGGAAAACACATCTTAATATTTTCCTTAAGATCTATAACAGTAGTAAATTTATAGTTATGAAGTAGCAATGAAAATAATTTTATGGTTTGGGGTCATCATAACATGAGGAACTGTGTGAAAGGTCTCAACATTAGGAAAGTTGAGAAACACTGTCTTAGGGCCCTTAATATCATGTCATTGTCATTTATTTGTTTTGAATCCTTAGGATCTAATTTGTAGTCCTTATCATGATGTTGATTTCCTAGAGTATAAAGAGCCACCTGGTGCAGTTTGGAGGAGTCCAGGACCATGCTTCCCAGTGTTTTCGAACTAGTAGCCTGTGAAAAATACCCTTCATTCTTCTAGCATCAGGTTTTGGTAGTAGCTCTGGAATGCTATCTCTTGCAAGCTCAAATTGGATTTAAAATTAGCTTGGAGTAGTTTTGCCCATACCTTCTGCCTAGCACATAGAAAATTCAGACTCTTGGTGGGAAAGTGATGTTCAACGCAAGCTGCATTTTGTGCACACAGATAATGGTGAATAGCTCTTAGAGTTAGGAAATTCTTCTGGAACATAGGTTCACTCATGAATATGAACTGTTGAGACAAGGTGGCGTGAAACTTGGAGATCTGCCTGCCTCTGTTCAGCTTTGGGCTTAGTTTTGATTGGTTTCTGATTTTATTGCATTGTTGGATTTATTTATTGCCTACTTTATTTAGAAAAAATGATTTAATACCATCCAAGATTAAGTGTAATAAGTAGATGCAAAAGCCATCAGGCTTCTCCACTGTGAGACTTTTGGGTGAATTTCTTTTTATCTAATTACCCACATTGATGTTAGGTTAACTGTTAGCCAATCTAATAGTTAATTATCTTTTATCCTTTGTGACATCAGTAGCTTTTTTGAACATTTGAATCTGTTCATAACTTCACTTACAAAAGGCTCTGTAATGAAAATTCAGTCTTGGTTATAGCTGTTGCTGATTACTGTTTGTTAGTGGCCAATGTATGTGTATGAATTACCAGGCCAAGTTCATCTACTTTTGACCTGTAATGGAGGATTGGCAGTCTGCATTTATACACTTGCTCCCTTCTGTTCTAGCTTTGAATAGATCAGCTGATAGTTTCCATTTGGACCCATTGAATCTCAGGAGTCATCACCATCTCTTTCAGTTCATCTTTCTTTTTCCTGTTAATTCTTAACCCTTCTTGTTCTCTACTGCAATTATAATTGGTAATTCGTGGCCCACAGGACCACTACCTAACCCATCTCAAACACCACTTTTAGTTTTTATTCATCATAGTTAGCATCCATACTGTCTCCAATACTTTCCTTTAAATTGCCAGTTACGGCCAGGAAGTAGTGGTGACTCTCACCTTAAATCCCAGCACTGGGGAGGCAAAAGCAGGAGGATGTTTGAGTTCAAGGCCAGCTTGGCCTACAGAGTGAGTTCCAGGATGAACAGGCCACACAAAGAAATCTTCTCTTGAAAAACCAAACATATAATTAATAATGAAATGCCGGTTATAGTGGCTTTTGCCTGGAAAATGGTGAAAGTAAATGGAAACAGACATTTGTTGGCTCTTTTTACACCATTTATTGGTGAGTTTTTACACATCTAGATGGATGCACCTTGGTTTTTATTTTATTTTCCTAGTGCTAGAAATTAAACTTGTCTTTTGTGTTGGTATGAGTGACAGATAATCTTGTACTGAGCTATGCTCCCAGCCCTCCATGTGAACTTTTCCTAAAACAGTAGTGAAGAAACTGTTATCCTTGGTGACCTTTGGGATGTGTATTGGTGAGACTTGGGTCATTGTTTAGAACTTTTAGGTAGAGTTGGCCCTGCCAGGAGCAAGCTTTTTATGTCACCTTTACCAACTTGAATGGGTTCCTCCCTTGGATTTTAAACACTTAAAAACTTGATGTTATTTTAGTTTAAAAAATTTTCAAGTCTATTAAAGAGCACATTTAGGGATTATTTTTAAAAATCAAGATAATTTCAGAAATAATGGAAACAGCAAGTTCTCTGTGGTCTCTTGTCCTAAATCTTTTGAGTTTTCACATTTCTTCATTTTCTTTGAAAGGAATTTGACAATGTGGTTCCTTTCTTTGTTTTTGTTTCTTTGTTTTTTGTTTGGATTGGTTAGGTTTTAGGAGAAGTCTCCATAATAGCCCTGGCTATCTTGGACCTTACTACATAGACAGGATGGCCTCAAACTCACAGCCATCCTACTGGTTTTGCCTGTAGTTTCAGGATTGGAGATGTGCACCATGATGCTCAGCTCTGCAATCTTAGTTGTAAGCCGGGTCTATCTGTAGTAGGATCAGACAGTTCCTGTAGTATAAAAAGTGTGAGTTGAGCTCGAAGTTACAGCATATACCTATAATTTCAACGTTGATGCTAGGCTTAATGAATTCAGTGCTGCTCTGGACTAAACAAGGATGACATGTTTTTTTCTGATATTCATAGGATATGATAGTCAAATGGTATTTACAGTGGTGTGGCTTAAAAAAAAATAGATTACAACTGTGGTTATTCTTTATTCTTTCTCTTTAAGGGACCAGTTACTCTCCACAAGAAAATTCACACAACCACAGTGCTCTTCATAGTTCAAATTCACATTCTTCTAATCCAAGCAATAATCCAAGCAAAACTTCAGATGCAGTAAGTATTAAAACAATGTTCAACTGGCTAAAAAGCTGTCTGTCAAATGAAAAAGCACACTGCAAATATTCTTAGACGTTGTCTTTCAATTTTTAAAATGTTTGAACTGGAGTTGATAATGTATTTTTGGATGTATTGTTCATAAAGCAAGAAAAATTTGTCTTTGCTATATATGAAAGTGCAAGTATTATCAACTTTTCTAAAAGTATTTAAGGCGTGTGTGTGTGTGTGTGTGTGTGTGTGTGTGTGTGTGTATGAGAGAGAGAGAGAGAGAGAGAGAGAGAGAGAGAGAGAGAATATGAGAATGAATGAGTGAATGATACATAAATTGCTTATTTATTCTCTGCTCTGAACTTGGTACTTCACCAAACGGTGAGGACAGTATCCTGGTCCTAAAAGGCATAAAACAAACAACCAATAATTTAAAAAAAACCACCATAATTTTAAATACACTGGAAAGCTTCCATTAATAAAATAACTAGATATTTCAGTGTGGGTCCAAATGAAATTTCTCATGTATTGATTTAGCAGCAGAATACCTTAATCAGTTGTATGCTAAATTATTGTCTAATTTAGCTAAGTCTACAGCTAAGACTATGTATTTCATTTTCATGGAATTTGATAGTGTGTGGTGGTGACAGAAATGCTAACAATTTAGAATGTTGCTAAAGCTGTTTGGGGATTCTTAAGATGACCTCTCACCTCACCCAACTATATAACTTAGCTCGGTGAAGCGAAGAGGTTTAGTCTTCAGAGGTACAACTGCACTTAAAAAGACAGATGTGTGGAAATTGATGGACATAGTGGCGCAGGACAGTAATCCCAGAACTTGAGAGCCTTAGGCAGGAGCAGAACTGGGGGAATTAGCAAGAACTTGTCTTTAAAAAGAAAAAAAGCATAACAAGGATTTTTGATAATTTGGGGAAAAGGAACTGTCCCCAGACTAAAAAGTCAGACCTGAATCATAAAATAGTGTCTGTGTTAGCAGAGAAAGTGAATTTCTTCACAGAAAAGCAGTGGAGAGCCAGTGAAAGATGTTAGTCAAGTGGCTGTAGACTTGCAGGTTTAAAGTTATCACAAGTAGGACTGTCAAAAATGCAGGGAAGAGTAAAGAGTGAAGCCTTTGGAGAGCTCAGAGGTTAAGATAAGCACATGCTGATCTCCCGATTACCCAAGTTCAGGCCCCAGCAGCACCACTTTGACAGCTCATAACCAACTGTAACTCCAGTTCAGGGAATATGGTGATGCCTTTTGCCTTAGTGGGGCATCTGCTCTGCACCTATTGTACATACATACATGCAGACAAAACATAAAATATGAATCTTAATATATTCTTTGAGAATTTCAAATAAGTCAATAAATTTTACCTTAGGTATTTTGGATGATTACCATGTTTTAGTTGGCATTGAAAGGTAGATGTTAGTATTGTATTTTCTTTTGTCAAGTGGGTGGAGCAGTACATTTTTGTAGGAAATTGTGACAGCAAAGGTAATATTTAGTTCAGTCTCATAAATTTGTAAAATGTAGAGTAATTATTGTACTGGGTCTGTAAAGGAAAGAAATCATGGTAGTTTTTATCACCAAGATTCCAGTACGTGAGTATGTAGACTTATTTAAAACCAGGGCTCCGACTTTGCTCATTTAGAAAAAAAATTGGGCTGGAAAGATGATTCAGTCTTAAAAGGTCAGACTCAGAACCAAAAAGATAGAAAAAATGTATTTGTACTTAGAAACCAGCAGTATGATAGAGGGCTGGAGAGAAAGCTCAGTAAATAAAGCATGTGCTGTGCAAGCCTGATGAAGATCTGAGTCTCATCCCTGGCACGGGAAGAAGGAAAGGTGAAGAGACAACTGCTCCCTAGAACCCCCGATCACTCACAAGCTTGTGTGTATGTATGTGTGCACAAAAGTGTAATAAAAACAAAAGGAGAACACTATATTTAAATGCCGCCCCCTTAAGTATTCTACCCTAATTTGAGTAGTTGGAAAGTGCTTTAAACTCAAATTTAACTTTACATTCACCTAAGTGGCCTTTGATATTGGGGAGTTCATTTGAGTGTACTATATATTTGCAAACCTTTGGAGACAGGGTTTCACTGTTTAGCTCCACCTGGCCTCCAACTCATGTAGACCAGGTTGGTCTAGAACTCAGAGATCCATCTGACTTTGCTTCCTCCTGAGTGTTGGGATTGAAGATATGTGTTGCCATGCCTATCTCTGCAGCCAGTTTTTCCTAGAGACATTCTCCTTAATTTACTAAAAGAAAGATGTATCAAAGGATTATTAGGATTTCATGAAATTCTTAGTTAATAGGGAAGCCTGTCTTTGTTATTTAATGAGCTATTAATAACTCATGAGTTAATTTAAGTATTATCACATTTCTGTAGTTTTAGGAACATTGATAGTATAAACAGTTGAGAAATTGGAGATAATTTTTTTTGAAGAAACAGCAACATTCATGTAAGAGATCTAAAAGGTTTGAATTTAAGGAGAGAGTAGATAGGTATCTTGGTAGAAGTCCCTTTTGTGGGTTTCACTGTGTAATCTTGGCTGGTCTGGAACTTGCTGTGTAGATCAGGCGGGCCGCAAAGCGTAGATATCTGCCTGCCTTTTAAAGGCCCCATTTTGAAGTCGTGCATTCTCATACGCTTTTCTTAGACAATTTATTTAACTTGATGTTTACTATATTGCAGATAAAAATAAAACTTGATTTAAAATGCCAGTCAAGCCCATTGTATGTTAATATGTGTAACATTTTAGGGAAAAAGTAACCTTTCTAAAGAATATCATAGATGTCTCCTATCAAGGTTTTTTTGTTATGTTTTGTTTTGATGTGGCGGGGGGGGGGGGGGTGTCACAAGTCCTGCATGGCTTCTGGGTAGATGTCCCTTTGATTATGATAGATTACAGAGGACAAAAGGAAACTCATTTTAGTGATTTTAGGAAATAGTTTGAGTCATGTGGAAGAAGTTCATGTTTCCTCAAGTGTTTGTAATATAATATTCCTTGATAGCTGATTGAGTCTGGCTACATGTTAAGCTTAATTTAGAAAATATGAAATGTATGCAGGACTTCAGTTAGTTAATTTTAGATTTTTTTTATTTGTTTGTTTGTTTTTAAAGACAGAGTTTCTCTGTGTAGTTTTGAAGCCTGTCCTGGGACTGGAACTCACAGAGATTCGCCTGCCTCCACCTCCTGAGTGCTGGGATTAAAGGTGTGCGCCACCACTGCCCAGCTTAGATACTCTTTTTTTTTTTTTTTTTCAAATCAGAAATGTTGGCTCCTGCCATTTCACATTGGTCTTTTTAAATTACATCATTATTTGAAGGATCTTTATACTTGACTCCTTAATAGAAATGGGGTTGAGATGATGCTCATTGCTTAGTGATTGGGAAAGTAACTTGCAATTTTTTACAGTAAGATTCCTCTTGTACAAACGGAGATTTGATACTAGTGTTGTATGTAGACCCTTATACTTCAAGGCTGTGATTGTTGTGTGGTGGGAAGACAGGATTTTACTGTATAGCCAGTGAGGAGATTACATGTTCTGTGAACTTCCAGGTTTTTTTTGAGATTGCATAAATGTAAACTGATGCTCTAAAATGAACATTGTTGTTTAGCATACTGGGCCCCCTACCCATACCCCCCATGCACCTTCCCTGACAAGACTTATGGTAAAAGAAATGCTGAGCGTATATATTCTGATACAGAATGTTGTTTGCCTTGAGACAGTGGACAATTTGCAGACTGTTAGTTTGAAGAGCACTGGTTTAGACACTGGTATCTGTTTATTCTGCTCAGTGTCTGTTCCTTTGACCAGTCTCAACCCTCTACTACTTGACTAATGTTCTCCTTGGAACAGACACTTAGAGGAGAACAGCTAAAACCAAAGCACTGATGGTTCAGACAGCTTGGGGTTGATGAACCAAGTACTCACTTTTACCGCCTCTTTTAGTCTAGACACCAGTGCCATGTAACTACTTTGCAGATTTTTCTAATTTCATCGTGATTTACACGGCCTGCCTAATACCTGCCTGGGATCAGCTGAGAATTTTAAGTGCAGTGTTAGTTACAGAACTATACTGCTGCCTTGTGTTCTCCATGAGACAAGATTCTACTTAGTACTTAGTCTATGACATGAGCTTGAAAGGCAAACCAAATTCTCAGCTTTCTGTTCGTCTTGAAAAACTTGATTTCTTTTTCACTAAGGAACAGCAAATACTGGTTGACTACCTTCCAATACTGTTGATTGTCTTTTGCCTTCTGAAAGTAGGAAGTAGAAGTAATAATTTTATGCCTTTATGTCAGTTGAGAACAGCATGACCCCCTCCCATATGTCACTGGTTTTACTAGTTAAAATACTACTTAAGGGGGTCTCTTATAAAGCTTTCTAAATTCAGGATATTAATAATCTCATGTTCTTCCCAAGCCTAATAAACTAATACTATAATCTTTCTAGATATTCTTACTCATAAAGGTTTTATTAGACCCTGTTCATATATATATGTATTCACACACATATACATGTTTGTTATAAAAAATCATTGAAATTTTTAATATTTGTATCAAATAATTCAATGGCATTTTGTAACTATTAAATTCTATTTTTAAGCCTTATGATTCTGCAGATGACTGGTCTGAACATATTAGCTCTTCTGGAAAAAAATACTACTACAATTGTCGCACAGAAGTTTCACAGTGGGAAAAACCAAAAGAGTGGCTTGAAAGGTATTTGCTTTTAATCTAGTAATACTCCTTACTTAATTCTGTAGGTCAGCATCCTGTGGCATTAAACAGTATCTTTAGGTTCTGTATAGTGAAACCATTTATTTCTTTTTCAGTTTTAGTAATGGTCCCATTTCTGTGTTTTCCCTTCATGTAAAATAATTTCTTGGACACATGTAGGCAACCATCTATGGAGGCCTGTGAACAGTCAGTGTATTTGATAAAATACTTAGCAATCTGTCATTTGACTTTGTAATAGAGATATTTGTTTGTTTGTTTAGAGATGAAGTTTCATACTCAGGCTTGCCTAGAATTCTCTCTCTAGCCAAGGCTGGCTTTGACCTCCTAATACTCCTGCCTTTATCTGCCATACCCTCCTTCTGCCTTTTTTTTTGTTGTTGCTTTTTTTTTTTTTTTTTTCAAGACAGGGTTTCTCTGTGTATCCTTGGCTGTCCTGGAACTTGCTCTGTAGACAGGTTGGCCTTGAACTCACAGAGATCTGCTTGCCTCTGCCTCCCAAGTGTTGGGATTAAAGGCGTGTACCAACACTGCTCCTTGACTTTGTTTTTTTTTTTTTTTTTTTTTTTTTTTTTTTTTTTTTTTTTTTTTTTTTTTTTTTTTTTTTTTTTTTGGTTTTTCGAGACAGGGTTTCTCTGTGTAGCTTTGCGCCTTTCCTGGAACTCACTTGGTAGCCCAGGCTGGCCTCGAACGACTTTGTTTTTTAAAGGAAGTCTTTATGTGAAAACTTTACCATTTATTGAACTATTATTGGGAGTTTAGTCTGGAGTTAGTATGAATAGCTGGTAGTTCTGCTGTAAGTGAGAAACGTTCTTAGTCTTCTCTTTGCTGTATTCTGTCTTGAGACCAGTTTCAATTGTAAACCACGTTCCCTTTTACTCCTTGTACTGTTTTGTTGAATGAAGATTTGGTAAGAAAAGTTATTACAGACTCCAGTACTTCGTGTAATTTTTATTCATAAAGTGATGTTTGATCTTTTACTTCTAGAGAACAGAGACAAAAAGAAGCAAATAAGTTGGCAGTTAATAGTTTCCCAAAAGATAGGGATTACAGAAGAGAGGTGATGCAAGCGACAGCCACTAGTGGGTTCACCAGTGGAAGTAAGTGCTCTTTTGTTGCCTTTCAAAGTTTGTTTTAATTTACCAATCAATAAATTCCATCTGCATGTGTAAATTGACATGAAAATATATGTGATTTCTATTATCAACTTCCTCGATTTTTTTTTTTTTTTTTTTTCCTGGAAAGGGAAATGGGTTCAGGGTGGACTAGTGGTATATGTGGTTCTCATTACTCATGCTGTCAGTAATACAGAATTGGTAAAGAGCAAGATTTCACTTTGTAAAGTACTAATAATTGAGTCCTAGAGCACTGCTGACATTTTATTACTAATGAGAAGCTATTAGTATGTAGATGGTCTCCAAAATTGGATTTTGTTTGACATTACAGTGATGTGAAAGCATATTTAAATAACTCTTTTGTTTGTCACTGTCACTGTAATGTTAGAAAAATCACACCAGATAGTAACACTTTATTAGAAAGTAAATTTCATGAGAGATGTTTTGCCTGACTATACTGAGCTCACATATGTAGGCTAGGCTATACTCTTATTTCTGTAGCTTACATGTGATCATGTGTTTTCAGTGTATCTCTACAGTCGTATTGCTGGGAATCTAACCCCATTATCTGTACTTAGAAGTTAATTCTATGTTTAGAAATCTGTATAAGCTGTGGACTGAGGCTTCACAGAAACATTAACATTTTTTGCAGAAACTGTTCTTCAACCCTTGTTTAAGGTACCTTGAGCTATAAGACAAACTGGTCATACCATAACGTTTTCTTGAGATTCGTCTATTGATGTGTGCAACTGATTCTCAATAAGGGGTATTGATTCTTTGATGGGAAAAATGACTTAGGGTGAACTTGTGCATAGCTTCAAAACATGAGTAAAATTATACTTAGTATAATTTAGTATTAAGTTAGAGAATTTTAGTACATTTCGTTTTGAGGCGTAAAATGTGGATTTTAGGTTGGGTGGCGGTAGTTGCACACCTTTAATCCCAGCACTTGGGAGGCAGAGCTAGGCCAGCCTGGTCTACAGAGTGAGGTCCAGGACAGACACCAAAACTACACAGAGAAACCCTGTCTTGAAAAAAAACAAAAAAATAAATGTGGGTTTTAATCCTGTGTTGCCCTTTGTGTCAGGTAACTACCTGACTTTGACCAAGGTTTTTTATCTTGAATTAATTAAATAGCATATAGTTTGTTGTCTCATGCAGTTGATGGACAGGGAGGAGGAGCATGAAGGACTGCCACATATGGGCTAGAAAAGAAGTTTTAAAATCAAAACATAAGGAAAATCTGTTGTGCTTGTGAACTAGGTCCTAGAATTATACAGTACTGAATTGGGCCAGCTGATTTTAACTAGGTTTAGGCTAGTAGTTCTCAAAAGAGGAAAGGCTATGTCTCCTAGCTTCTAGAATAATGGGTGGTTTTCAGCCATTTCATGCTGAATTCCTGTATATATAGTCCATAGGTCTGTAGCTGAATTCGTGGGTATATATATTTTGTTTACTTATTTTTAAAAGTCATTCTTCTCCAGACTTCAGAGTTTATAAAGTAAACTGGTGTGGACTTCATGGTGACCATTACTGCTTGGCAAAGTTCCAGCATTTCAGCATTGCAGACCACACTCCTCCAGCACCTTTTTACTTTCAATATTAATGCCTTTCCCTTTGGGAAATTTATGTGTGCTTTGGTAAAGGATAAAAATGTGTACAATGGTAGCCTCTCCAAATATATATATATATATATTTTTTTTTTTGGAAAAAAATCACCACCACCATGGATTCAGGAATACCATTGTACCTTCCTAATTACATCAAGAATAGGAAAGTTTGAGATGTACTAGACACACTTGATCCCAAGGATGAAATGCCTACAGTTCAGATTCAGAACCTGAGTTCATGTAGAGAAATCAGAATGGTACAATAATGGGAAAAGAGTGAGACATCAGGACCTTCCTTTTGGGGAGCATTATGAGGGAAACAGGCCCATAAGAAAGACTAAGAAACTATAGTATAGTGTTTGCTCTCCAGAAGTCCTTTTCCCACGGTTAGGTATTTGGATAAGGGTTTTTATTCCCTTTGGTACTTGAGGAAAATTCCTGCTTAATAATAAAGTAGTCATTCTTATCTCTAGCAGGAGGAACTTGTGGCCCTTTTATTAACATGATTTAGTGCCTATTGTCAAGGTCAAGGCTAGCTTCCTCAGCCCCTGATATCCAGCCATACCCCAGCTCACAGCCCCTAGACTACTGGTCAATCCTATGTGCAATTACAGAGTGTCTTTTCAATTGAATGCACTGGTAGCCAACCTAATTCACCCTTAGATTGTGACCATCTCCCCATCTCTCCTTCCTCCCCCCTACCCCTCAGAAATCCTCTTTGGGACCTGAGCCCCCTGCCGAAACAGGTCTCCCGCATTAAATGCCAAGATCTAATTCTGAAGCAGTGATGGAAAGGGGTGTGTGTGTGTGTGTGTGTGTGTGTGTGTGTGTGTGTGTGTGTGTGTGTGTTTTATATATTGGCATCTTGTTCATGATTTCAGAGTAAGGCATGTTTCTTTTTTAAAAGTTTTTTAAAAGTTAAAAAGGCCTTATATGGGTGGGGTGCACTCCATTAATCACTATACCAGGGAGGCAAACACAGGTGGATCTGTATAAAAAGTTAGAATGCTAAACTTTTAATCTCTTGACCCAGGAACTTTTTGAGGTGTATGCTTTGTTTACTATACTTGTGTGTATAGAAGTCAGACATGTTTCTATTTAGAGCCCAGAATGAGGTTATTTATTGTTTTAGCCCATTTCTCTTCTTGTTCAGTAGCATTTCAGGGATCTGCTTCTGTGTCAGTTTGATTCTACATCTGTTAAATGATTGCCTGTACCATTCTGCTTCAGTGTACTATTACTATTACTTTAAGCCTTCTGCTGTCTCTCAGCCATTTCATGTTCTGTGATTTATATCCGCCCTTTTACTTAAAGTAAATTCCTGTATGTGCAAATAATGAATCAATGAGTCTGGCAGTTTTAAGTAATAGTTGAGAAAGAAATTTAGCTATATTGGGTTTTATTTTTCCTGTTTAATTTTTCCACTAAGTCATATAATATAAGGTACTATAGTAATAAAATCAGTATTCCACTTAATTATTTGACATTGTCAAATATCGTTCTGTGTTTATTGGCATTTGAGTAGAATAATGCTTAGAGTGTGTTCCTTTCAAGAAAAAGGAGTAGGAAGATTCTTACAGGTAGAGAGATGGTGGAGTTTTTAACCTCAATCTGATACTCAGAATTGTATGGATACAATTTTCTTTTGGTATTAACTACTTCTGGATTATTTCTTTCTGTACTTAATATTATATAATAATTTCACCAATAGATTCCTTTAAATATAGAGAAACCTCAATTGGGATCTCTTATTGTACTAGGGGTATTTTGGATTTGTCCATTCTTTGTTGGAGATACTGCCCTGTTCTAAATCATTATTATACCTGCTAGATTATATGCTAGTCATACACCTCCCACCATGGCATTCAGAAAAGTCTGGGGAGCTGTGGTGCAGGTAGAGATAATTTAGTAAATGCCTTCTGTTTGGTGATTGTAGGAGCATTTTCTGCTCCGTTTTCCCCAGCTCCTACTCTGCTGTCTTTTTTACCTAACAAGTATTTGAAGTATCATTTTAAATTTTCATCTGAACATTTTGACCTTATTTTATGTTTTATTTTTAGCCATATAGAACTAAAGGGGCTTTTTTTTGTTTTGTTTTGTTTTTTGGTAAAGAGAAATAAAAGTTATAGGTAATTAAAGTGGTAGGGTTTGGCATGCTGTTATTCCTGATGCACTTGTCTTTGAAGGTTTCTGTTATAGTTGTATCTTCTTATGAACAAACTAGATAAAGATTCATATAGTTTTATGTTCATCCAAGATTGTTATTTGCTGATGTGTCTGTGCACGATTTTGTACAGCACTGTAATAAGCCAATCTGTTTCTGTTATTGGTACATTGTGTAATACACTGAATCTATATTTTAGATAATTGAAGAGTTTCTTTTGATATAATTGAGGGCTTTGGTGGCAAACCAGTGTCTTGAGTGTACTGTGATAGTTGTAGAGTGACAACCTTAAAATTGACTTACAGCTTGAGAGTCTTTCCTTTGTACGTTTTTGACATTAAGAGTTAGAAGAGCCCGTGGGTTAGGAAAAAACATACTCAACAGTGGGCGTATATAACTGTCAAGATCTTTCACAATCATTTAATCTTAGGGTGTTTATTATTTAAATGTTTCTTTAGGATATTAGAGATTTTTTTTAAGTTAAATTAATGACTTTTGTCCAGTCCACATAATTGTTTTGTTAAAGATTTCTCCCTTTGTATTACTTTGTAGAAGCATAGTATCAGAATTTAAATTGTTGGAAGAGTTTGAACTATTTCCTATATTTACTTTGTGAGTTTAAATGCTTCTGATGTAATTGCTGGTGATAAGCTCGTTTTTCTGATTATGCTTACATACGTTGGAGTTCTTTTCAGAGTAGCATGTGAATGTGAAATATGATTATTTTACCCTGTCAGTGTTATTCAAAACATTTCACTGATTTATGTGTGTGATGCACAATACAGTATGTTAATCCATCTTATATCATTGAAAGCCCTAGACTAAAACACTTAAGATCCCACCCTAGCTACCAGCTTTTATATTCAAAAAACTGAAATTGATGAAGCCAATGTTCTTTTGTAATTGAACCACTGGATAATTCCATGAATTATTTGAATCTATGATTCATATTTTAAAAAAAAGAAAACGTCTGCCTTTTTATTTTTGGAAACATAGTTTTTGAGTAAAATGTTACAACTATTTTTAGAAAGTTTTTTGGAATACAGTTTAATTTCAAAGAATCCATTAAACGAGTTTACCTATTGATTCTAAGTATAGATTCGTATTTATAGTTGTTAAAACTCTTGCCATATTGATATCTATATGCCAGTGTTAAAACTGCAGCTACTAACTGGGCTTGCAGTTGTATGAAAAGGAACATAATTACAGTTCTGTTGCTCAATTAGCTGATGTTCACGACACCGGATTCTAACAGCATCTGTTTTTCTCCCCTTCTGCCATTCCAACACCTCTCTTGCGAACTGTGAACTACAGTGGAAGACAAGCATTCCGGCGATGCCAGTAGTTTGCTCCCACAGAACATTTTGTCTCAGACAAGCAGACACAATGACAAAGACTACAGACTGCCAAGAGCAGAGACTCACAGTAGCTCTGCGCCAGTACAGCACCCCATCAAACCAGTGGTTCATCCAACCGCTACCCCCAGCACTGTTCCTTCTAGTCCATTTACGCTTCAATCTGATCACCAGCCAAAGAAATCATTTGATGCTAATGGAGCATCTGCTTTATCCAAACTGCCTACACCCACAGCTTCTGTCCCTGCACAGAAAACAGAGAGAAAAGGTATGCTGTTATTACTAGATGCTGCACGTTGAACTATATAGTTTGTAAAATATTCTTTCCTTTGGCTCAAATAAGACTTAATTATAAATTCTTTTTCAGTCTTTTAGAGTGTTATTAGGTAGACTTAGGTCAAAAATTAGTCATTCCATTTTTCTTTTATAATTCTCAGGACTCAATGTTTTGTTTGTCTTTGACACTGAAACCAAGTATTTAGTTGTTAGCACTTAGCAGTCAGTGGTTTTAATAACATGTCAAATTCAGATGGCACAATGCATTACTGCTTGGATAAAATACTTCAGGTTTTGTGGCTATTATCTAGATAGCTTGGGAGATGATCTCCATTTTCTCTTAAAGACATGTTAAAGCATGGTTTTCCACTTCAGGCAGTTACTGGCCTGAGCTGGTATATTAGAAAACTAAGGCATGAAGCAGAAAATAAACAGAATCAGACCTCACTTCTATTAGACCACAGATCTGAGAGCTGTGGGGACACATTGCAACCCAAATTGTCATCATACAACTTACTATAATATCTAAAGCATGCTCAAAAAGTTAAAGTTGTGGCAAGAGCTGCTTGGGGGTGTTAGACACCATAAGCAACATAATAGGTGTCCTTGCACAAGGCATTCATAATTCAAGCTTGTAGCTCAGGATATGGTTTTTAATCTCAGGGCAGCAGAAGGGAATCTAAACAATCCCACTTACATCTATACTACAAATTGCTGATTCACATGAGGATGAAGTGTTGGTCTGTGGTGGTGTGCTGTATTAAATGATGAATGAGCAACATCTTTGGTTTTCTGTCCCTCAGTGATGCTCCGTCCCTGGGCTTTGACAGACAGTAAGACATTTGTGGTTGTTGTACAAGGTGGGAGGGGACACCGGAAATAGTGATAAAAATGTGTCAGAGTGGGAGAAACACCTCATTGGCTGATGTTTTTAAATGTACTTGGAATAAGAGAAGACTATGTGCCATGCATCTAATTAAAGGATCTCACAATAGGTGTATTTAATGGAGAGAGAGCAGTTTGTGTCTGCTTGAGGGACCGAAGTGTGGGGAACCGTGAACCTCAGCAGTTTTGCAGGAAATACTGTTGGTGTTAGTGTGAAACGGTGTCCTAATGTTTTATCTGTACCCGTTGAGGTGACTGCGAACAAACATTTCTTGGTTAGCTTGTCTTATCATACAAACAAATAATAGACAAATGTTAGATATATCAGAAATGCAAAAATGTTTTTATCAATTAGCCCCCAGTGACCTTTTTTAACTGCTGTAATATCCTTTCCAGTTGTAAAGTCCTTTCTAGAGTTGTGAAATCACAAAACAAGCAAATAGATGTAAGTCCTTGTACTTTACAAGGAAGCCCGCATTGGAAGAGTTCAGTGAATTTAAATTATCAAACTTTTCATTTAAAGGCATGACTCTCATTAAGGCATGACTCTCACAAAGCAGCTGTGGAAGCAGAGCTGCTCAAAGATCTCATGCCAGCTCTTAGCACATCTCCATCACATAGCTAACAGTCTGTTGGAGCAGTCGAGCAGGCAGTCATTCATTAATACTCACGGGGAGTCAGTTACCTAGCCTAAAGTTCCTTAGTCTGTTTCAGGTATCCCCAGACTAAGTAAAATATGACTGAGCCCCCTAGACTTTATGTCTAGGCAGTAATGGCCTTTTGTTGTTGACATAAAATGGACATTAACTGTCTAAAGTGGGCCAACCTCAGCATCCTCTTCCTTGTTTTAAGTTTAAGGATACTGACTATCTTCATTTTAAAAAAAAGAGAGAGAATGGTTTAGAAAGAGAGACAAATAATTGCTGGGTGTGTGTGTGTGTGTGTGTGTGTGTGTGTGTGTGTGTACTAGTCAATGTTGTAAAGTATGTCTTTTTATAATCAGTTTAAATTTGCCCAACTTAAAAAAATTATGCTTAATTCCTATAATTTTGTTGGCATTTTGAAAAGTGTAACAGAAACAACCTTGTAAAAAGAATAATAGAAAATAACTGCTCATAATATGAGCATGGAATATACCAAAATGATTGTTTACCTCTTTACAAATTAGTAAACTGCACTGTTACACATTTTATACAACTCTGTGACAAATGAAAAAACCATGATTGGGAGATAAGTATCAAATTAGAATAACGTATTTGTGAGGATAGAGAGTTGTGAATATGTAAGTTTGTTCTTTTAGTGTGGCAGTTTGAAAAAATTCTTTTTTAACTTCCCCCATTGGAGGGGAGGGGTGCTAGGGATTGAACCGAGGACCTCACAGTAGTAAGCACTCTCCCTGTCATTGAGCTGTATTGACAGCCATGCTTAACTTGCTTTACTTTGTGCAGTAATGTGCAGATTTTCTCAGTTGAACGGAAGTAACAATTGCAAACTATTTGTGTATGTTTATACATGTGTTAGAAAAAAGACATTTGTGCTCACACGTGTGCATGTTTGTGTTGATAATAGCTGCTGTCACTTACCATTTGGTTTTTATGCTGTATGTTGGTCATGAAACAAACACTTCTTTATTGGATATAACAGTTCTATGATTGCCATGTGTCTGTGCACCCTGTTGTCAGAATACCACAGGGAATTAATAAGTATTATTCTTACCTGAGTCTTAAAATCTTATTATATGCCAGAAAGGAGTTACTTGTCAGACTAGAAAAGTGCAGATCAGAAATACATTCTGACCTGTTTTTTTCTCTGAAGGGTTGTTTGGAAGAGTTAGTGGTAGAACAGATAGATTTCTTTTCCGGTTTAGATGTGGGTAAGTTTCTCCCTCTTCTGGCAAAAGTTGGAAATACAAGTCAACAATTTATAAGTAAAAGCATAAAGGATGGGGAGTTATTATCTCTCTTATGGAAAGTGGAGTGTGCCCTGCTTTGTATTACAGTATGTATTATATAACCTAAGCAATTATGATAAGCAGTCTATTAAGTGTTAACACTCAGAAGCAAACTTTTGTTTTGCACCTTTTTTTGTTGATGTTTTCATGACAGTGTTTCTCTGTGTAGCCTTGAGTGTCCTGGAGCTCACTTTATAAACCAGACTGACCTTGAACTCAGACTTGCTGTCCTCTTTCCTGAGTGGTGGGTTAAAGGTGTGAGCCACCACAGCCTGGCTTTGTTTTGCACTCTTCTGTCTTTTCTTTTGTCAATCTGCCTGCCCTGAAACTCAGAGATCCACCTGCCTCTGCTTCCTGGGATGAAGGATGTTCTCTACTGGTGTACTACACTCTAGTCTCCACTTTCTTTCTTTATGGCGATAAGTACTAGTGTCATTTTCTTGCTGAGTTTTATTTATTTGGTGTAAGGGGCAACACTTCGGAATTTTTAAGTTCTAACATTTCAAGGCTCTTGATTAGACAAAGCAGCATCAAAACAAAACTGAAAACTTTTTGTACCTTTACCAACATTACCCTGCCTATCAAGGTGACAATCTCTAAAATGAAAGAGGATAATGCCGTAATATATAGGTACTGATTTAATAATTCATGCAGTAAATAAAATAACATTGGTTTCTCTCTGAAGAAAGTAAAAGAAGAATGCTTTTAAGGGACAGTATCTTTTTAAAAAGTTACAAATAATTTGTACAAATAAATTTTAATGAATACAAGTTAGTATAAGGTGTAACAGACTTTTAAAGTAAACCAGAGTAGGTGACAACAGATTTTCCTTTAAAAAATTATCATTAATAATGTTTCTTTTATTTGTCCATGACCCCAAACCAGCAAAGCTGGAAGGAAGTGATAGGCAGTCTCCTGAACTCAGGGTTTGAAAAAGTATTTAAGGACTTCTGAGCTGATAGATTTGTTAGCATGTCCATGAGACATACTTAAAGTAGTTTGAAATCCATACATTAGAAAGGTATTATTTCTAATTCTTTGACCATGGAAGTGAGGTTGTGGAAAGACTGATGCCCAGCATGCTTAGAGTAATTTTCCATTTCTCTAGGGCCATGAAAGTTGCTTGTTTAGTTCCTAGAATTAAATACAGATGTTTAAGATCATGTTAACAATGCAGTGGTTCTTGACTCTTAACACATGGACTCATGGCTTCCTGTATGCAACTTTAGCAATCATAATATGTATATTATTTTAAGTGAGTATATAGAGAAAGTGTTGCTTTAGCAAATGTTCATAGTCTGTTGAGTGATTGCTTGGTATTTGAGACAGGGTTTCTTCTCTGTGTAGTCCTGGCTGTCCTGGAACTCACTCTGTAGACCAGGTGGCCTTGAATCCACCTGCCTTTGCCTCTCAAGTGCTGGGATTAAAGGTGTTTGCTACCACTGCCCTGCTTGCTTACCAGTTTTGACCTAAAAGAATTGTGCTTAGTTCAATGATTGAATGTGTATGTGTACATACATACATGCACATTCACACATAAATATAGGTAGGGGTGTGTGTGTGTGTGTGTGTGTGTGTGTGTGTGTGTGTGTGTCACAGTTTCTGTGAAGGCATATATCTAAGAACAGTTGTGGTCATCGTGGGGGAGCCTAACCATATCTGTGGGGTGCCCGCTCCCACTTTTTCCCCAGGGTACTCTTGAGGGAGGAGTGAAAACTATTTAGATAGAAAGATAGAGAAGGAGAGAAACAGATAGAAACACAGGATAGCCTCAGGAGGGCCTGGATATCTATCCACCAGCCCCTCCTGTCTCTTCTGAAGGACCCTTTTATAAGGAATGCCAACGGGTGGAGCAAAAGACCTCCCCCTAGCTAAGTGCAGACCCTTCCAGTCACCTGGTAACCACACATGTGGTCAAGCAATCCTTTAATGCTGCCCTGCTGGATAAAGCAAGCTCAGATCTCACTAGGAAACCTCTGTGGGCCTCCACAGGTCATGAAGGAAGTTTATCTTTACCTTTTCTAGATATCATGAATTATAACTATAGATATTTAGTGTGGCTGAGTTTTAGTCTCCTTCAGAATTGATAAGTAAATACTTCTGTTAATCTATAAGCATCTAGTATATTGTTAAGCTTAATTTTTGCAAGTGTGATGAGTCTGTTTTTCTGAGTTGACCTTTTTCTATTTAATGAAATCTAGTGATTTTTAGAAATTCTTTAAAACGTAAGAGTCTCATTAATGTTGCCCATGCTGGCATGAAACTGGGAATGTTTCTGCTTCATGTTTCCACCCAACTTTTAGAATTTTAAAGACACACACAGTCACACAAGTTAAATTGGGTTATTATTATTATTAGTCTGGCTGGGAATGTCTTGCCGGATGTATTCTCATTCTTCAGGAATTGATAAATTTTTAATATTTCCAATTTGTTAAATACTATAAAGATTATGCTATTGGTGCTTTGTGTTTAGGTGCATTGAATATACACATAGAAGTGGCAGCTTTCCATACACATTCATACATCTTTTATTTTCAAATAATAGGAAATGGGGCTCTCCTTTATGTTTACTACTTAAAGGGCCTGTTGAGAAATATTTTACAACTTAATTACAACAAAACTTGTCCCTAGTCTTGTCATTTTGTTTTTAGCTCATTTTGGTCATGACTGGCCTGGGCCTACCTGATACCTATCAATTAAGGCCGTTATGTGCGGGTTATTGCTGTGCACATAGGTGTTTTTGACCTCATTTGATATGGCACCTAATTCCTGTAGTCTTGCTATATTCCATCAAACTCTTTGTATATGTGTTTGGTGTATAGCCATATAGCAGTGTGATTTTTTTTTTTTTTTTTTTTTTTTCTTCCGAGACAGGGTTTCTCTGTGTAGCTTTGCACCTTTCCTGGAACTCGCTTTGGAAACCAGGCTGGCCTCAAACTCACAGAGATCCTCCTGCCTCTGCCTCCTGAGTGCTGGGGTTAAAGGTGTGCGCCACCACTGCCCGGCAGCAGTGTGATTTTTAAATCACACATAGAGATAATTGATCAGCTTTTTAAATTTAAGCAACTAGAATTTGCCATGTTTCAATTTCTTACTGATAAATAGGGATGCAAAATTATCTGCCTCATTATATTATAGTCAGACATCTATTTCCTGAGGATCAAATGCAGTTTGTGTTAAGTGCATAGCACATGGAAGATGTTACTGTGATGCTGTTCATTTAGTTTCTGATGTTGAGACAATTTTTTGAGCCTTATCTCCCTTTTATTTAGAATCTGCTCCAGGAGACAAATCAGTATCACATTCTTGCACAACTCCTTCCACATCTTCAGCCTCTGGCCTGAACCCCACATCTGCACCTCCAACATCTGCTTCAACAGTACCTGTTTCTCCTGTTCCACAATCACCAATACCTCCTTTACTTCAGGACCCAAATCTTCTTAGACAGTTGCTTCCTGCTTTGCAAGCCACGCTACAGCTTAATAATTCTAATGTGGACATATCCAAAATAAATGAAGGTTAGTAGTCATAATAACAATTTTGAACATTATTATCCGAATTATACAAAGTTATTTACAAAATTTTCAACTCAGCAATGATTAATGATGTTTCTCTCTTCAAATTCATGTGGGGTTTGCTGCTTTGGGGTTGATACCTCTAATGCCCTTGGATGTATAATTGAGTTAGCAGTGTTTGTGTATAGCTTTCAAGTCTGTTAATAGGAAGATCTTAGAAATTCTAAGAGAGGGGTAGATGTAGGTGAAAGTGCTAGTGTTTATTTTTATTAGTGTTTCTGTTTTGTTTGTTTAATCATGTCCATTTTAATCTGATTTTTCGTTTTCTAAAGTATTTGGACCATCTCATACAAGTCTGAGCAAAAATGGAACTAGTTTAAATTTTAAGCTATTAAAATTCAGATGTTTAATCATAAAAATGCAAATAAATTTAGTCTCTATTTGTGCATTTTCTCTTAACAGTAGTATTAAATGATTTATATTCACCCAAATGGTAGCGCAGTCTCAAACCGGTTAGTTTTCTTGTTACTCTGAACTTCTTGGTGTTTTTATTTTATTCTGCAAGATACCTGTAACTCTTCAGTTTTGCAGACAAATATTTTAACTAAGTAGTCTGAAATTATGTAAAACAGTCTGTAAAAGGCATTCTAGGGCATCACAAGTACACGGTATTTCTAAGTACTAGTTGTTTTGGTATTTAAAGCATGGTGAGTATTGTTATACAGGGTTTGGTTGGCCAGCTTGTTGAAAAAAAGCAGTCAAGTGAAATAGCAACCATCTCTTTAATTGATTGCCAATAATGTACTAAGCACTAACTTGCGTTGGCGCTTATTGTTCTTGACAGCATTACTAGAATTGAGGATATTATTGGCTTACCTTTATTGTGAACCTGTTCTCTTCTTCTGATCATTTCAAGTCTTTACGCCCATTATGTTACTGTGTGTGCCAAGCTTTCACGTTGAAAATTTTATGAAACCAATTTGTTTTTTTTTTTTTTTTTTTACTATTGCTATTTGTTATCTATAAGTTTCACGTTGTTACTAATAATGCCAAACCAACTTCTTTATTGTGAATGTTTTAAGTTCTTACAGCAGCTGTAACACAAGCTTCCCTGCAGTCTATCATCCACAAGTTTCTTACTGCTGGACCATCTGCTTTCAACATCACCTCTCTGATTTCTCAAGCTGCCCAGCTCTCTACACAAGGTATTCTTTCTTTCTCTTAAGTTATTTATAAGATTGTCTTGTATTGTTCTGTCATTAAGGGAAAGGTTTTAGTTTGAGAAAATATTACCTATAATAGTGATTTTGTTTGACTTTTAGTATTGGTATGCTCTTGGATATGTTTATTTCCTTCATTTTATACTTTGGTACTCATCTGACTGGATCAGTGTATTTGTAATACATCATATATTTTAATCAAAATATAAATTATTGATAAGGCCTTTTATTTAATGCCAAAAGCAAACTATACTATACTCTCAGTCATTTCTAAAATCTCTCACACACTTGAGGACTTGGAATTTTGCCTTGGGTTGTTGATAACAGTTTTTGACTATAGGATGCAGAAATAACTTTGGCCTTTGAGTTGGTTTGTGTCTCTTTTCCTCAAACGTATGCAGAAGAGGAGATGCAGCAGCACTAAGTCTGTCGGAAAGTCCACAGAGAAAACAGACACAGCATGTTGAGCAACAGAAGTTTAATGGTAGAAGTCCATTTGGCAAACTGCATGAGGCAAGGGACTAGAGACAAATCCTGAGCCTAAGTGGAGAATAAATAAGAACTAAGGATGATGAACTAAGGCTACTGTGTGGGAATTAGGTTCCCACTTAGCTTTGCAGTATCAGGAAGGAAATTTGATCTCACTGTAGGCCTTGTTCCTTTAGTGAAGATACCAAATTCTGTTAAGATTCACCTGTGTATCTTTGCAATGTGTAGAAAAACACAGCAAGCCGGGTGATGGTGGCACGTGCCTTTAATCCCAGCACTCGGGAGGCAGAGGCAGGTGGATCTTTGTGAGTTCAAGGCCAGCCTGGTCTACAGAGCAAGATCCAGGAAAGGCGCAAAGCTACACAGAGAAACCCTGTCTCGAACCCCCCCCCCCAAAAAAAAAAAAAAAAAAGAAAGAAAAAAGAAAAGCACAGCGAACCTCACTACATATACAAAAAAAAGTGGTTTGGGGGTGATTTTAAATTAATTGCTTCATTCTTTCACAGCCCAGCCATCTAATCAGTCTCCGATGTCTCTAACGTCTGATGCTTCATCCCCAAGATCCTATGTGTCTCCAAGAATAAGCACACCTCAAACTAACACAGTCCCTATCAAACCTTTGATTAGTACTCCACCTGTTTCGTCACAGCCAAAGGTAGGTCACCTTTGTAGGATTACGGGAATGGCTGACTCGTAGAAATGGTAGTATTTTAGAAAATAGGTTTCGGGAAGTGTCCTTTGAGAACAAGGTAGCAGTGGAATGAGTGGCTAGTGGGTGACATTAGATGGGTCAGTGTGGATGAGCAGACTTGAGTCTCAACTTCTTCTGTATACTGTGTGATTTTGCCTGATTATTTTGGTGATTGCGACATGGAATTCTGGATAAGCAGGATCTATGGGAGAATCTTAATATTTATCAAATTTCTCTACTCTGTTGTTGGGTGTTTGTTGTTTTCTCTTAAAATTTCCTTTAATTGTGAACTACCTTCTCATAAGAATTTGATGTTTTTTAGTTTTTGCCTAAGAATAACATGCTGTTTGCTTCACTTAGGAAATTAAATTTTTGTGTAAATCTAGTTTTTGTAGTAGAGTTATAATTAAAAATGAAGGTCCTTCTGAATGCAGAGAGCATTTTTCTGAGCATCACTCCCTGTGTTTAGGTACAGAACCACAGCTGTAAATATACCTGGAGTGCAGACTCATTTTGGCACCTGTCCCATGTCTGCATCTTGACACACTCCATAAGTCAGTGCCAGCTGTTTTGACTCTCTTTTTACATGTAGGTTTGTGTACACACACACACAGTTTTCCTCCACCTGATTTATCTTTCAGTTGAACTTAGATTATGAGTAAGGCTAGCCTTTTTTTTTTTTTTTAAGAACAATTCAGCAAAATAAAATGAAATTCCAGTTTATTGTTCCAACATTGTTTCACATATACATCATCCAGATCAAAGAAATAAACAGTAACTTCATAGCCAAAGGAAGAAGAAAAAAGAAGCTTTCTATCTTTGGCCTCTTTGACCAGTTCATACAAACCAACTACTTATGTAGTGCAGCTAGATTCATACACAAACAAGTTGCTGAAGGCTAGCCATTTTGATCTGGGATCCTGCCCCTGCCTGGTGAGTGCTAGTTTTCTAGGCTGGCTGGTATTTACGTAAGGGCTCTCAGTCCTGTCTTTGGTTTGTATAGCGAGGGCTTTCTCCACTGAGTCATCTCTGCTTTGTTTGGTATCCTGTGAGTTAGTGAGGGTTAGAGCTTGCTGAGTGGAAAAGTTGTGGGCTTGTGTTTTTGTTGTTCTTTGTTGTTAATAACAAAGGGAAGAAATTTTCAGAAAATTACTAAAACTTCATTTTCTTTGACTATGACATGAATATATATTTGCAAACACACATTGATCGGTTGTTGAAATCAGAGTATTTGTGTTCCAGTAATGTAATGTGCATTTTTATAGAAATCTAAAAAGAGAAATGCTATCGTATATTAGAAAACTGTTGAATAATAGTTTTTCCTGTTGGTGTTAGTAATGTGGTTTGGTAATTTTTACTATAGGGCGTTTTATAAAACAGTTCAAATTTTAATTTTTGGGACTGACTGATGACTAAGTTGTTAAAGACTTATTACTGAAGAGATGGGAGTTTGGATCCCACTACTCAGTATGAGTGGCTCACAGATATCTAGAACTAGCTCCAAGGAATCTAGTACCCATTTCTCACCTACATGGGCAAGCACGCATACAAAATAAAGCTCCTTTAATTTGACTTTGTGAAAACAGCTCATTTTAAGCTTATTGACTAGATATGTGGGTAAATATATAACTAAGAGCCAAACAAACATCACCATCAATATTAGTGTAATGAAACAAAATTGTGACGACTTTGTTAACTATTGTAGAACTTCAATGGTATTAGAATTTTTTTGCTTATCTAATTTTCTTGCTATTTGCCTGTGTGTATGAAAGCTTGTCTTATCAAATTTTGACATTTTAGGTTAGTACTCCAGTAGTTAAGCAAGGGCCAGTGTCACAGTCGGCCACACAGCAGCCTGTAACTGCTGATAAGCA
Organism: Peromyscus leucopus; assembly: GCF_004664715.2. Lineage (NCBI taxonomy): Eukaryota > Metazoa > Chordata > Mammalia > Rodentia > Cricetidae > Peromyscus > Peromyscus leucopus. Next base: position 133,317,117 of record NC_051067.1, on the reverse strand, counting down.
GCAGAGTCACGAGCCTGTCTCTCCTCGAAGTCTTCAGCGCTTAAGGTTAGTTGGTGTGTTGAGATTTTTTTTTTCTTTTAATATGGCATCTTGTGTTGTTTGAGTAGGATGTGCATGATAGAACGTCATCACAGAAGAAGTTATTAACAGATCCATGAGTGGCTTTATAGAACCAGTCACAGTTTACAAAAACTGTACAACAGTTATGACTGGATTATTTGTAGAAAGTGGCTCCTTTAAAATTGAGCTAGTCGGAACAACAATATGTGATGCTCATACTAGGAAAGCACATGGCTTCATGTGTGGAGCTATATTTGCTTTTTAACCTACTCAGGTGTTGAGGTAAAAACAAAAGCCCTCACCTCTGAAGCTGTGTGTTGCACTTTCCTAATACCTTCAGATCTGACCTTTCTTATACATATCACCTTTAATAATATTATATAGGGTTGTATTGTATTTGCTCTTTTCTGTGTTGATTATAATACAATTTCAAAGGCCTTTTTTTTTGTTTGTTTGTTTTGGTTTGGTTTTTTGAGACAGTTTCTCTATGTAACAGTCCTGGCTGTCCTGGAATTCTCTTTGTAGACCAGGCTGTTCTTGAACTCACAGAGATCTGCCCACCTCTGCCTCCTAAGTGCTGGGAGGAAAGGTGTGCACCACTATTGCCCAGCTTCAACTGTTTTTGTATTCTTTTCAAAACAAGCATTTAAGAATTTATACATCCAAATGAGACCTGTTCCCTTCAGCGTAATCACCTTTGGAAGATGGCTACTTCAGCAATATTCCCATTGTTCAGAGAGTAACTCTTCTAAATATCCTTAGAAGATGCAGTATTATTAAATATATCCTCAGTGATGAAAACTCTTCATCCTTTGGGAAATTTACTTTTTGGAAATAACTGAAATTCATTCAGCAAGCACCAAGTCTGTTGCAGCTAGTAGGAAATCAACTTGGGTAACTGAAATTTTGGTTTTACCACCATGTGTCACCACCCCGGCCCCAACCATTCAGTTTTAAAGGAAGACAACTAATTTTAGTGTGTCACTTTTTGGCCTCATTTTATCAGTGTGCTCACTCAGAGTTCTCTATTGAAATACCCGTGTTTTGCCTGATGTTATTTCACCCTCTGATTCAAGAATATTTTGATATTGAACATACACATACCTTTCTTTAATTAGATGTTTCTGAAATCAAGTATTCACATGTGCCTTACATTTGTGACTGTTAAAAGTTTTACCCTTGCTTTATGTTCGTCGTATCTGAAGTCACCTGTTTTGTTGACGTTCTGCAGTTTCAATTTTAATTTGATATAAACAGTAATTAATGTTCCAAAGACTATTCTCTTAATATATTTTGAATCAGCAATTCTATTTGATAATTTTAAAAAAATTGTAAGAATTTGGATATTTTTAAAAGTGAATACACATTGTTTCCTGGTATTATCTAGAAATTACTTTGAGACCTGCTAGGCATTCATTTGTTTTCTCTTGCAGCAGCCAGAGAAGTCCATCACCTGGTCCAAATCATACTTCCAGTAGTAATGCATCAAATGCAACAATTGTACCACAGAATACGTCTGCTCGGCCTGCGTGTTCATTAACACCTACGCTAGCAGCACACTTCAATGATAATCTCATAAAACACGTTCAGGGGTGGCCTGCGGACCATGCAGAGAAACAGGTATGTCTGTCCCCTTTCCTGTCTCCTTTCTCTCCCTTCTTTTCTATTTTTTCACTTCTCCTTTCTTCTTCTGTGTGATGCTGGTCTGAAATTTACTGTGTAAATGCAAAGCTGGCTCGGAACATAATATCTTATCACTTCCTCAGGTAGAGTGCTAGGAGGATAGGTCTGTACTAAAACCATACCTAATCTGACTAAAACTATGTATTTTTAAGAACTCGGTAGGAAAATTGAAAACACTTTGGACCGTTAAAGAAACTTTTGTGCTTCTGTATGCAAAGTTTGATTCTGTACTTTTAGTGTAAGTTCTTACTTTTTTTGTGTAAGTTCAGATTCTATGTGAGCTTCATTTCTTTAACTATAGGCATCAAGATTGCGTGAAGAAGCCCATAATATGGGAAGTGTTCATATGTCAGAAATATGTACTGAATTAAAAAATTTGAGATCTCTAGTTCGAGTATGTGAAATTCAAGCAACCTTGCGAGAGCAGAGGTAAGTTACTCACTGGTGTTTGTGCTTTTCCTAATGAGGAACTCCCTGCAACAGTTTTACTTTGGTTTGGAATGAGGGAGCTTAATATATGCGTATTGCAAACAAAAGTAAAAGAAGAAAGCAGCAGATAACATCGATAAGAAAAGAGCAAATCAGGTGATGAGTTCCTGGTTGAGATATTTTTTCAGGCAAAGCACTGTTCAGACCCTGGATAAGCTTCTGCCTTCCATTCCTCCACAGACATTTCACCCCTATGGGAAAAACAATAAGTCACCTGCATTCAGAATGACTACCTACTAGTTCTTTAACTGGTTTCCTTATTCTTAGTCACGGGATTGGGAATTGGCCTGCCTCATGAAAGGGAAGACTCAGACACTTGAAATAAACTTGTTGATAGTTAAAACAGCACACGACAACCAATATAACGTTTGTTCCCCCATCCCCATGTGCGTGTACGTGTGTACGTACCCGAGGCCGACTTCTGGTGCCTTCTCAGTTGCTTGGCACCTTGTATTTTTGAGGCAGGGTCTAGCTGGCCAGCAAACCTAGAGATCCTCCATCTATGCATCTGCAATACTGGGATCACAGAGACATGTTGTCTGTCACACCTGGCTTTTTTACATGTACTCAGGGAATACAGACTCAGAGTCTCAATTTGTGCAACAAGTGCTTTCTTGACTGAACCATTTTTCTAGCCCCTTAAATAATTGTCCTTACAAGAATTATGTATGGTGTTTTTCTCCCCATGTCTGCTGGAAGTATATTTTAAGACCACCATTAGATGCCTATAGCTGGTTAGTAGCAAACCCCTAAATGTTATGTCTTCAGTGGTACCTGGGCAGTATTAATTTTGTTCCTAGCTTTTCCAGTTTGAGTTACAACAGTGGAGTTAGCTCAATTTTCTAGAAGGAAAATTCATTCTTTCTAAGCCTTAGCAACTTGAGTTTCTGATTTTTTTTTTTTTTTAATTTGTTAAGCTTCACCTTTTTACTTACTTAAGGAAGCACTTTGTGACTTGTCAATGTCATGCTGGAGGTTTCAGGATCTCTATTTGTAATGGGATGACCAACATCACAGCCTGTGTTAGGGTATTACTTAGTAAATAATGGTTTGTTGAATACAACCATTGGCAATACCATAAAGGTCAGTCTGATAAGAAAAGGACTAAGTGATTGGGACAACCACATGCAGATTCTTTATACTGTACAAGATGATGCTTCACACCCTAGGGCAGGGCAGGTCAAGAAAGACACGAGACTCATTTAGCTAAGAACAGTACAGTTTAAACTGGGGAATTGTTCATTTCTTGAGCTTTTCAAATTTCAGGTGAACATAGAAGGCCCGAGTGACTGATTGAGAGTTGCTTGACTAAGGCAAAGGTGTCCTTGTTGGTGTCAGTTTCTAACCCTAAAGAAAGAACAACGCATAAGTGTAGAAGGAACTCAGATGAGATAAGATGCAAGCAGGACTATAGTGGAAGGATTGTACCCTTGTCTATTTCAGGAAGGGGAAGTTCTTCTGGTTTTAGGTCAGACGTGGGAATTCCATGAGTCAGATTGTTGAGATCTTCATGATCTGTAATTGTATCATATTCTAGAAGTATTTTTATAATTTAGTCTGCCTGCTGAGTGCTGTGGTGCCTTGGCTTCCCATTAACTCATAGTCTCTTTATTTGGGGTTTTCCTCTTAGGTTTGCAACTCTGTACTCCTTGGTTTATAGCTGTACTTCACAAGGATCCATTACTTTAAAAATGAAATGTTGATGGCAGCTAATTAGAGCTGCCCCTCTTGATTTATGGTTATGTTGGCTCAGTTAAAATCTTAGATTGATATTTATATTTTTAGATCCTTTGAGCTAAAGACAATGTTATATTGTCTAGCAAAGTTGTGGTGTTTCTGAAATCTTAGTATTTTCCCCTGTGCTTATTATTCTGTTTATCTGACATTTAACATAGATAAGATTAGGTAGCATAGGTATATTTGATACACGTGCAACTTTGAAATGACAGATTTTATTTGGCATAAGTTTTATCTACATCTGTAGTAATTAATTGTAGTTTATTGGCTTCTTGTCTGTTTAATTCTAATCTGAGCAAGAAATGCAATATAGCTTTATCTCATAGTTATTACCTACCTTTTTAATGCTTATACTACTTATAAATTTTAAATCATTCTGTATATTTGAAAGAAATGTTGAAAATTGCTAGGAAATTAAGGAATTTTCCAGCTTTTCCAATGTTTTAATGTATGACGTGTTAAGTGCTCTTAACTATAAGCTAAGACGTTTTAACCACTCAGTATTAGTATTCATTTTATATTTTCATAGTTTTTGTAACATACAGATCTTAATATCTGCTCTTATTTTTCAGGATACTGTTTTTGAGACAACAAATTAAGGAACTCGAAAAGCTAAAAAATCAGAATTCCTTTATGGTTTGAAGATGTGAATAATGGCACATGGAATCCTACAGGAACTGTAAATCTATTGCCCAGTCATAACATTTTGAGCTGCATTTAAGTAGACTGTGGACCGTTAAGCTGGGCAAATGAAATGACAAGGGGACGGGGGTCTGTGAGAGTCAATTCAGGGGAAAGATACAAGATTGATCTGTAAAACCCTTGAAATGTAGATTTCTTGTAGATGTATCTTCACGTTGTAAATATGTTTTGTAGAGTGAAGCCATGGGAAGCCATGTGTAACAGAGCTTAGACATCCGAAACTAATCAATGCTGAGGTGGCTAAATACCTAGCCTTTTACATGGAAACCTGTCTGCAAAATTAGCTTTTTTAAAAAAAGAAAAAAATTTGGGGGGTTAATTTATCATTCAGAAATCTTGCATTTTCCAAAATCCAGTGCAAGCGCCAGGCGATTTGTGTCTAAGGATACAACTTTGAGCAGTGTACAGATATCATGAGACAACTGTTCCGCACTTGCACCTGATCAAGAGCAGTGCTGCTCCATTTGTTTTACAAAGAAATGTTTTCATTTCCTGTATGTTCCATTCCCTCAGAAGTCCTTGGCCTGATTTTATCCATTTTTTAAGGTGCCCCTTCTCCTTTCTAGGGCACTGTTGCTGTGGCACTTTTCTATAACCTTCTCATTCCTGTGTACAGTAGCTGGAAGTTGCAGTGATCGAGCATAACCCACATGTTTGTATAAATTATTGAAATCCATTTGCACCCTGTAAGAATGGACTTAAAAGTACTGCTGGGCAAGTGTGCTGAAAGTACATTGACTGCTCAAGTATAAGGAAGTGGCCCAATGAACATGGTTGTGGGAGGGGAAGAGGAAACAGAGCTAGTCAGATGTGAATTGTATCTGTTGTAATAAACATGTTTAAACAAATACATTTTGTTACTTTCTTTTCCTTCGGTCAGTGCATATTAGAAATTGAACTACATGGGGATTCTTTATCAAAACTATTCTTGTTGAATATTTATATCTTATTACAGTAATTCCTTAAAGGGAGGTTTTGTTTAAAGCATATTAACAATAAATTGTGCAAAAGATATTTAATGAATGTGAAATTCAACAAGAATGATGAAGTCACTTCCCAAGTGGTATCATTTGTTCAACCTGGTTTTCCTGTCTTGCTATTATGACACTTCATTTTGAAGGATGTTTGTGTTGTAGCTAACTGTTCAAGTCTGGTGCTGACTGCTTTTTCTTAGCCATCACAAAATGCTCAGTTTGTGTAATCAGAGTTTCCTGCTGTTACACAGAAATGGTGGGAAAGCTCAGCTTTGTATATTGTTTCCTAAAGTATATTAAAATAAAAAAAGAAACTATTGCTACTATAAAACTACCTTGCCTTTTTTTCCCCTTTGCTTAAAAATATTAGTCACATGGCCTTAGCATGACACTGCCGGTGTTGTACCAAATCACAGGAGTTTTTGTATACAGAAAAGTCTTTTAACCTTAAAATTGTAACTTCTGGCTTAAGAGGGGTTGTTTTTGTTTTGTTTTGGGTTTTTTGGTTTGGTTTGGTTTTGCAATTGTTGGGGCAGATGTGTGCTTCCAGTTTACCATCACCAAGGGCTGAGTTTTGCTCCAGAATCAATGTTAACTTTCTGAAATACTGAATTCTAAAAATTACTTTTGTAATTTTTGCTTTAACTATATTTATTTAATTATATTTAAGCTACAGAGGGTAACATTGAAACTTTCTCTAACTTTAATCAACCAGTCTTAAATGATAGTATTGGTGTTTTCTGAAACAGATGTTGTGGTGTGATAGAGGAGGGATAGCCTTACCCTGGAAGCTGACTTCCTCCAGTTATTTACAAGTACTTTTTAAACACCAAGAAAAGAGACATGTCAGGAGTTACGATGAAATGTTCATACCTGTGGAGTTTTTACCAGCTGCTGCACTGTGTTCATATGTGTAAATGGAGTCCTGAAGACTGTCAAGCTAAAACCCAGGCTGTGCCTTTTTCAGCAAATGGCTACAGATTTGTAGTGGAAGAGATGACCATTTTGTGGTCGGGTGCAGCTTGACTTGTGTGTTGCATAATTGATTTTTGTGGTCAGTACTCCATTTATCTGTTATATCACTCTATTCCTAAGGGTTTTAATATTTATAGCCTTAAGTAGATTAGTTAAATATATTAGAAAAATGCTTAATTTGAATTTTTCTTGTGGAAATACTTTGTAATTGATCAATTGCATTTTTTATGGTTTTTTTGCACTTTAATACACATGCTGTGTCTGGCTCCTAACCTCCTGAGGTGACTAAGGCATATCTCTTAGAGCAGGTGCAGTATCCTGGGTTATCCTTAGTTGCCATGAATTTGAACGTGTAACTTAATTTAAAGAATTTGAAAAACAGAAATTCTAGATAACTCTAGAAGACCTTAATCCCCCACCCTCCCATTTAAAAAGTAAATATTTGAACTTTGTAACTACTGTTACCACGTGTGTGGTGATACATCTATTAGAAAATCATCCCCTAAAGAGAACTGGCCATCTCTGTTAAGTCTTGTCTTGGTTTCAAATCTTGGGGCTGTAAATTAAAAAAAAAAAAAAAAAAAAAAAAAGCACACAGAATACTCCATACTCAAGTTTTTTGTTTTTTGTTTTTTTTTAAGATTTTTTTTGGGAGGAGGAGAAGGGGCCCCTAAATGGGCAGCTTTATGTTTGTTTCATTCTGGTTTGTAAAATTATCTTGGGGAGGAGGGGCTTAAAAACTTGCAAGTGAGATTGCTTTTCCTATTTCATGTTCTGTCTATAAACACCTTAGCTCTAAGGGAGTCCTTTAAAGGGGAACATGCAGGAAAGACCATTTATTCTGCCTACCAGAGTCTTGAAGTTCCTTCTTCAAGCTACTGTAATTAGGTGCTGGGTTTAAATATCCAGAGTTCTTTTCGACACCTGTAAATATGCCTATATTCTTGTATTTGTACAGAAGTGTACAAAATGATAAAAGTAATAAAAAATGTTTTGACTCTATTGTGCAATTATTTCAGAAATGTGTGAAAACAGTCTTAAGGGCAAAATTGTGTGTTTTGAAGGAAATTTAAAATACTTGTACTAGAGAGCCACTTAAAATGTTAGTGGTTGGGTTTCAATGATCTAAGTGAAAATTCCAAGAGCTCTAGACATGCATGTCTGGCACACTTCACTCTCCCAAATGTGTAAATCCAGGTTGATTTTGGGATTTAGGCCCTATTGTACTTATTGTTTGCTCCTGGTCCCTGAGAGTTGAGGGGGTCCTGCATGCAGCTTGCCTAGATGGTCTCTGAGATTCATTTATATTGAGATTTCCTCTGAACTGCTCTGTGAGTTCCTGACAACACTCTATACATTTGCCTTGATGAGTTGAGTACCTGCAAAAGACTTGTTCTTTATAATTGGTTCTCTGTGGTTGTTTAAGACTCGTCCAGTTGTTTTGTTCCTTGCCATGCATAGCCCACCCTCCAGCTTTGCCTTTCAAAATGCGTTCATTTCCACCCATTACTGACCACAGCAGTCCACTCTGGTGCCATCAGTCAAGGTGCTGGCACATCGTAACCTTTCTGCTTCTGCTTTAGGTTCTCATAGGCTCCTACCTCTTATCCTATGCCGCTATACATCACACTGCCCATTAATCTGTGCCCTGTTTCCGTAGAGAATATGCCAGACTTACTGCTCAGTTAAGTCTGAAGCACTGTGTCTGCATTTCACTTTAAGCCTTAGAAGAACTCAGTTCCTCCCCTGCACATTGCAGGCCATACCTACTAAATAGAAGTAGGAAATCTGGCTGTCTATTCATAGTACTCCAGTTCTCTGCACTGATTATCTTCAAAACAGCACCTCATAGTACCCCATGTCTTGAGTACATAATATTTCCTTACTGCTGAATGAATTACAGCTGTCACAAGGCTTTGAACAGAACCAGAATTTAGAGTTTACAAAGGTAAAGGAAATTGCTTTCTTTATGCTTTCATTTTATGCACTCAATGCACACAAAATGCCTGCATTTTGTGCAGGCAGGAAAGGAACAACAAAGAAGGGAGGTTTGATAATAGTTGAGTCTAATGAAAACAACCATATTGTTAACTCCCAAAGGGCATTAGTGATTAGCATGGTGAAATGTTAACTCATAAGGCCAGAAAAGTCAACAGAAAAGAGCAGAATCCTTTAACCTGAGTAAGTTAGCTGATGAGAATTAAGACACTGCTGGGACCATTCTGGGGGCATGACCTAGGACAACCTGTCCCTGTCCCTGAGGTAGACTTCTGTGAGGCATGGAAGGAGGCAGTGGTTTGCTTAGTGGTCTCTAATGGACATATACCTTTGCTTAGGTGATTTCTCATTCACCTAACCAGATACTAATGACATTTTAGCACAAGAACGAAATACCCAGCCATACATTAACTAGCAAATGATTGTAATGTGAGAATTGCCTGCCCTTGAAGTAGGTCTGACTCTGTAGGTGCTTATAAGCAACTGATTCTTCCTGGTCAGAAACTTCTGGACAATCATGGCAGGATATAAGCACAGTGGTTTTTAATCTGTGTGTTGTTTCCATTCTCTGGAGGAATGTGGTGGATGCTATTCAAGTGTCTTGAGAGTGAAGTCTGTCTTTGAAATGTTTGCCCTGTATTTGCTCAATGTTTTGGAAAATATTTAAAATTCATTCTTAAACAGAGTCATATACATATTCAAACCTCAATTCCACCTTTGGTCTTGGACCTTTTAGATTTAAGTCAGGAACAGAAAATACAGCTTCAGAACACTCACTGCCAATGCTGTTTCCAGCTGAGTTTCTGTGAGTTAGATTCAGAAGTGGGTTTCCAAAAGTCCTACCTAAAATAATTGATAATTAATGAAATTGCAAAAGATGGCCTCAGATTTTAAAAAGGGAGAACATCCCTCCACACACATTGAGAAGCACCTAGCCCCCGTCTAATCCAAGAAGTGATAGCCACAGTGAAAGGAATGTAGAGCATGTGAGTGCATGGAGCATATTTCCTAATTACTCTGAGTCAGTCCTGTGGTTTTAAGTGGGGAAATGAGAAGGAAATGGGGCCTGTGGGTAGGTAACACATGAGGATGAAAGTCACTAACCAGGGTGCCAGCTGACGCTGACAAAATTCTGTCTTTCTCCTTTCCTCATTAGTACCTTTGCAGAACTTGGGTGGAAGCTCTGAGGCATTTTCTGCAACACCAGAATAGAAGAGATATGTTTTTAAAGTGTATTTTGCTTTTATGTTAGTGTAAAGGAGGATTTCATGACAATCATACATGCCATTATACCTGCTTGGTTATTCATCTTTCTATTTTCCTGCTTGTTAACAGGATATTTAATCACACTGTGACCCCCAAGATTGTGTTATTTAAATAAAATCAAACATAGGTCAAGAGGTGGAGCAAGTAACCAGTTGGCTGAAAATAGAGTGAGGAGAAATCGAGAGGTAAGGGAGTTGGGGGGAAAAGCACAGGAAATAGAAGGGAGGGACATGTGGTTGGAGGAGTTTTGTTTCAGAGAGCATAGGAGAAAACCCGATAGAAGAAGGTCAGTCAGCTGCTTTCTCTGCCTCTCTGAGCTAGCAAGTTATCACCCCAGCATCTGGCTCCTGAGTCTATTGGCAAAACAAGAAGATACTTAGTTAAAACATTTGCCTCCCTACATGGAGGCAGTTGAGGCAGCAGCAGCAAGGCTCCCTAAGGCCTCAGCATCAGCAGCAAGACTGCAGAGGTGTCAATAGCTAAGGCAGTGATGAAATCAGGTGCAGCTGCTGTGTCACAGGTAAAGATCAACGATTGTCACCTCAATGTGAGGCATGACCTACCAACATCAGAGAAACTCATCTCCACAGAGAAAAGATTTAAAGCCTGTTGTTAAATACCATACAGCTCTGGATGTCATCAATGACAGAACAGCTTCAGTAGGTAAAACATTCAGGAGAGGCCAAAACAAGTATTTTGGCAAATTGCTATAAATGATCAAAGACCAAAGTTAAGAAAATAATAATAAATGACATTGAAATTGTAGGGTTATTAGACACAGGTGCTAATGTAACAATAATTTCACCAAAATCTTGGCATCCAAATTTGTTTCTTCAGAAAGTAAATGTTCAGCTTCTAGGGATTAGAGCATTATCTCAGGTCAAACAAACTACAAGATGGGTTGTGTGGATAGGGCCAGAAGAACAGCTAGGAAAGTTAAAGCCATATGTTGAAAGTACAGCAATGAATTTATAGGGATGTGGTTTTTTGCAGCAATGGAAAACACTGAAATTCCTCCAATCTGGGAACCAAACCATAAAGAATGCTTTGGCTGAGCGGTGGGGGCGCATGCCTTTAATCCCAGTACTCGGGAGGCAGAGCCAGGTGGATCTCTGTGAGTTTGAGGCCAGCCTGGGCTACAGAGTGAGTTCCAGGAAAGGCACAAAGCTACACAGAGAAACCCTGTCTCCAAAAACCAAAAACAAAAAACAAACAAAAAAAAAAATTGAAGTTGTATATAAGCAGGCCACAACAGCTGTTGGATTTTCAAAAATCCTACTTTTAAAATGGTTAAGTGACAAACCTGTGTGGGTGGAACAATAATAGCCTTTGACATCAGAAAAGTTACAGGCACTTCAATATGCTCAACATATTGAAGAATTGACCAGATCTTGAAATTCTATATTTGTTATTAAAAGTAAATTTGGGAAATGGAGAATGATAACAGATCTGAGAGGTATAAACAAGGTGATTTAGCCAATAGGCTCTTTGCAGCCTGGAATTCCTTTGCTTTTTTTTTTTTTTTTTTTTTTTATTACCTAAAGTATAAAAAGTATTGTCTGTTAAAGTGATTAATTAAAAAGACTGCTTTTTTACTATGCCTTTAAAAGAACAAGATAAAGAAAAATTTGCTTTGACAGTGCCTACTTATAATTCCCAGTTAAAAGGTATCAGTGGAAAGTTCTTCCACAAGGAATGTTAAACAGCCCCATCTTTGACAATATTTTGTACAATAGCTATTGAAAATAATTTGTAAACAGTTTTCTTAATCTATAATTTACAATTATATGGATGATATCTTACTAGCTGATTCAGATGCAGATACCTTAGAAAAAAATATTTGATGAAATAAAGCGAATTTTGCCTTCTTGGGGCTTAAAAATTGCTCCAGAAGAAATACAAAGAGGAGATTCTATTACTTACATAAGATATAAGATATATTTACATAAAGTTTAACCATAGAAAGTACAAATCAGGAGAAATCAATTGCAGACTCAATAATTTTCAAAAATTGCTCAGAGATATTAACTGGCTATGGCCCCAAATTGGATTAACTACTCAAGAGGTATGTAATTCATTTCAAACCATACAAGGTGTTAAGGACTTAAATATCTCAAGACATTATTAACTGAGGCTGAAAGAGAATTGAGTCTGGTAGAAAAGAAATTGCATTATGCACATGTATATCGGTTAGATCCAGACCTTGATTGTATCCTGCTCATGCTACCTTCTACCTTCTACTCATTCTCCTACAGGAATTATGCAGAGAGAAGATAATATCTTTTTTTTTTTGGTTTTTTCGAGACAGGGTTTCTCTGTGTAGCTTTGCGCCTTTCCTGGGACTCACTTGGTAGCCCAGGCTGGCCTCGAACTCACAGAGATCCACCTGGCTCTGCCTCCCGAGTGCTGGGATTAAAGGCATGCGCCACCACTGCCCGGCGAGAAGATAATATCTTAGAATGGATATTTTTTTAACCACACAAACAGAGGAAGAAACTAAAGACCTACTTAGAAAAGGTTTGTGAATTGATTCTGAAAGGAAAATTGAGACTTCATCAATCAGCAGAAATTGTAGCACCATTTACTAATGCTAAAATTGCCTCATGATGAGCAGAAAATGAACATTAGCAAAGAGCTTGCAGTAATTTTTTTGGGAGAGATTAGCAACAAATATCCTAAAAGCAAGAGAATTTAGTTTATAAAAAGAACTAATTGGATTCTTTCTCATTTTGTGAAAGGAGCACCAATTTCTGGAGCCCCTACATTTTATACTGATGCAAATAAATCATGAAAGATAGGTTAAAAGTCAGGAAAACTAAGTAAAATGGTACAAAGCCCTTATGATTCAGTTTAAAAAAATCAAAACTATATGCTATTCTCATGGTATTAGATTTTTCCAGAAACTCTTAATATAGTTACTGATGCTCAATATGCAGAAAGTTTTTTTTTTTTAATTTTATTTTGCCATTCAGTTCTACATATCAGCCACGGGTTCCCCTATTCTTCCCCCTCCCACACCCTCCCCTTACCCCCAGCCTACCACCCATTCCCACCTCCTCCAGGGCAAATCCTCCCCCGAGGACTGCAATCAACCTGGTAGACTCAGTCCAGGCAGGTCCAGTCCCTTCCTCCCAGACTGAGCCAAGTGTCCCTGCATAAGCTCCAGGTTTCAAACAGCCAACTCATGCACTGAGCACAGGACTCAGTCCCACTGCCTAGTTGCCTCCCAAACTGATCAAGCCAATCAACTGTCTCACCTATTCAGAGGGCCTGATCCAGCTGGGGGCCCCTCAGCCTTTGGTTCATAGTTCATGTGTTTCCATTCATGTGGCTTTTTTTTTTTTTCAATAATTGAGTAAAACTGAAATTTATTATAAGCCACAGTCGTCCTAGGGACCTCCATACTATATATATAGCCTCTATGGTTCTATGGGTTGTGGTCTGATTGTTCTTTATTTTATATCTAGAATCCACTTATGAGTGAGTACATACCATGACTGTCTTTCTGGGTTTGGGTTACCTCACTCAGGATGATTTTTTCTAGTTCCATCCATTTGCCTGCAAATTTCATGCTTTCATTGTTTTTCTCTGCTGAGTAGTACTCCATTGTGTATATGTACCACATTTTTTCCATCCATTCTCCCGTTGATGGGCATCTAGGTTGTTTCCAGGTGCAGAAAGTTGTTTTACATATTGAAAACACTGAATTTATTCCAGATGATTCAGAATTAACTTTGTTGTTTATTCAGTTACAACAAATAATCAAAAACAGAACACATTCCTTATATACAACACATATCAGATCCTATATAGGTCTTCCAGGCCCACTAGCACAAGATAATAATGAAATTAATCAGCTATTGGTAGAAAATGTGCTAGAAGCCTCAGAATTTCATAAGAAACATGATGTTAATAACAAAGGTTTGAAGAAAGATTTTTCTATCACTTGGCAACAAACCAAGGAAATTATAAGAAAATGTCCTATTTGTGTTTTGTATAACTCCATTACTTGTAGGAAGTAACCCAGAAGGTACTCAAAGAAATGAAAATTGGCAAATGGATGTGTTTCATTTTGCAGTTTGGAAAATAAAGTCTTTGCACTATGCCATAGCTATATATTCAGGATTCCAATGGGCAACTGCTTTAAGTTCTGAAAAGGATAATTCTGTAATTATACAATTATTAGAAGTTATGGCCATTATGGGGATATCAGTACAAATTAAGGTTAACAATGCTTCACCATATGTTTCTAGTAAAATGAAACAGTTTTTTTGCATATTACACGTATACCACACAATCCTACTGGATATACAGTTATAGAAAGATCTAATCTCACTTTAAAAGATATACTTAATAGACTGAAAGAGGTAATAAAGACATACCCCCCGAGACAGATTACACAGTGCTTTACTAACTTTAAACTTTTTAAATGATGATGAAAGGACAGCTGCAGAAAGACATTGGATAGTGGGGGGTAGGGGTGGGGAACTGCTGAATTAAATCAGCCTGTATATTTTTTTAAAATATGTTGACCTCAGAATGGAAACCGGGATATGTGCTATGTTGGTTAAGAGGTTTTGCTTTTGTTTCCACAGGAGAAGATAAGCTACAGATATCAAGATTGATAAAGATTAGATTCAAACAGGAGAGACCTCTTGATTAAGGATAGGTACTAGTTCATCAAACAGCCTGGCCATTCAAGCCAAAGTAACTTATAAGACTAACAAATGCTTTTCATTTGATCAGAAATGAAAAAAATTAATTTTAAAGATAATAGTTTTTCTGTTGCCAAAACCCATTTTGCCTTAACAAAAATATTACCTGAAAAAAAAAAAGAACTTCCCATAGTTAGGGTTGGGTCAGGGTTTTGTTTTTGTCTTTCCTGGAGAATAAAAGCATCCAACTAAGATACCTAGAGACTATTGACAAATGAGACATCTTAAGAAGGATGAGTCATGAAGAGAAAATGTCCCAAGAAAATGAACAAATTAGCCTAATGGTATATCTCACCTCCAACAGTAGACTTTCATAAATCCTCCCAAATGCTTGTTTTTTGCTGCTTGGTATAAACATAAAAGGCAAATGGTCTTATTGTGGTCCCAATTCAATTAAAACGTAAAGCTAGCTTTGGCGGTAGGGTGTGGTTTTCTCCTCTAAACCCATGCATGCTTGTTAAAGGAAAATCTATAGTCTCTGCTCATGTTAGAAGAGCCACCTGATATGGGACAGAAGAAAAATGAAAATGAAGGAACTATTCCATTGCTACTAATTTCATCATCCTTTGGTTTTCATTTGATTTTTTAAACTTTTTCTTAAGGTAGAAATATTATCTCAAAAATCTATAAGATTATTATGTACATATAAACTTTCTGACATGATATTAGTGGTCATATAGAGTACTAACTAATTCTAGAAATCACTGGGCCAAGAGAGGACCCTGAAGACCCGAGATCCGGATGCACTGGCTCTCTTGGTTCCTGGACCCTGGACCCTAGAGGTAGACTTCAGAGAACACTGCCAGATTGTGCTACACCAGATCTGTCTGCCTCTGCCTCCCGGGTGCTGGGATTAA
The DNA here is from genome assembly GCF_004664715.2 of Peromyscus leucopus. NCBI lineage: Eukaryota > Metazoa > Chordata > Mammalia > Rodentia > Cricetidae > Peromyscus > Peromyscus leucopus. Next base: position 133,301,661 of record NC_051067.1, on the reverse strand, counting down.
AGGCATGCACCACCACTTCCCGGTGATAATTGTTCTTATTGTATATAATTTTACTGTGATAGAGTAAAACCTTCCCTTTTTATTTAGACAAAGGGGGGGGGGAATGTTGTGGGGTATTTGATGACATTGTGAACCCCAAGACTGTGTTAAATAAATAAAATCAACCTTAGGTTAGGAGGTGGAGCCAACAACTAGTTGACAGAAAGTAGTCATAGAGAGTCAGAGGAGTCCAGAAAATGGATAGAGAGATGCACAGAAAGTAGCAGGGCGGGGTGGGGGGTGGGGAACTTTGAGTGTGGCAGTCTTTTTTTATTTAAGGTGGTGGAAGGATGTGATGCTCTTTTTTCTGAGACACCAGCAAAGGAGGAAAGTCAGGTAGTTGCTCCTCAACCTCTCTGAACTAGCAGGTTTTCACCCCAGCCTCTGACTCCCAAGCCTTTACTGGTAAAATTATAAGATATAAATTCAGATAAAAATAACAGAGGGGAGGTTGGAGAGAGAGAGAGAGAGAGAGAGAGAGAGAGAGAGAGAGAGAGAGAGAGAGAGAGAGAGAGAAGCATGGGAAGTAGAATGGTGGGACATCTGTTTGGAGGAGTTTTGTTTCAGACAGCATAGGAGAAAACCCTCTATCCGAGACAACAGCAGAGCATGAAGGTCAGCTGGCTCTCTGAGCTAGCAGGTTTTCACCCCAGCATCTGCCTCCTGGTTCTTTATTGGTTAAAAAAAAAAGATGGAGACTTAGTTAAAACAACATTTGCTTCCTCACGTGGAGGCAGCTGAGCATGAAGGCTCCCCCAGGCTGCAGCATCAGCAGTGAGCTGGCAGAGGCTGCAGAGGCGCCGTCAGCAGCTGAGGCAGCTATAGGATCAGGTGTAGCCATTGTGCTGACAAAAATCAGCAATTGCTCACTCATTTTTTTTTTTCATTTTACCCCAGGTAGTGCCCTTTTGTGCTTATGTATTTCACAACTCTCTCTCTCTCCCATATACACAGAGACCACTCCCTTTCCTCATATTATTATTAGGTTTGCTTATGAGCCTTTAAGGGCTAAGCCATCTCTCCAACCCTAATTACTGCCCCCCTTTTCAATTTGTATTTACTAAGTTGTATCTGGGTACGCAGTGCCATGGCACACATGTGGAATACACCATTTTGGTGCCTGTTCTCCCCTACCTTTATGTGGGTTCCACGATTGGAATTCATATCATCAGGCTTGTGCCACAAGCACCTTTATACCCTTTGGGGCATATTCTCCCACCCTCCATTTTTTTAAGCCAAACAGGCAAATAACCTGCAGTTCAAACCCTGACCTCTACCAGAAGAGAGGAAAAAACATGCCTAATTTGAAACATATTTATTTTTATTCTTTTAAAAATTTAGTGCTGGTTAAATTCAGTAGCATTTTTTTTTATCTAATTCTATTTTTTTTTATTGCTCTGATTTATGTGTGTTTGTATGTGGAGGTTAGAGGGCAAATTAGGGGAGTGTGTTCTCTCCTACTCCTTGAGTCCTAGCGGTCCAGCTCAGGTGGTCAGGTTTGGCAGCAAGCACCTTTACCTGATGAGCTGTCTGGAGGCCTCCTCTCTTGCCTTTTTCTTGTGGACCGTTTCTTATTTGTGTACAATATGTTGTGATCACACTCCTCCCCCTATTGCCTTCTTGTATTGCCCCTACTATACCTATGGACCCCTTTCTTTCTCCCAGTTAGTCCAGCTCTTTCCTGACCAGTGTGTGTCCCAGTCTTGGGCAACATCTTATAATGCTCCTCTTTGTCCTGTGGTGTTTGCTCTTTCTGCTTCCCAGTGCCATCCTGTTTCCTGAGTCTCCAGATGATTGAAGGTGGCCTATTTAAGGCTGAGCACGCAGCAGTTCCTTTTTCTAAGAACTTATTTAGCTTAGGATTCTCTGCTTTGACCTTGCCCTTCTGTTGTAAGAGGGTTCTCTGCCTCTGTCTGAGAGGCACGCCAGTCTGTGGGTATAAATGTAACTATTTAAAAATCAGTTTCGTGTCCTGTTAGCTAAACATTGGTAATAGCATCCCTACAGCTTCCATGACCTCCCTCCCTCTAGGTTTTTGACAAGTTGACAGTATGAGGACCGTATTCTCTCCCATGGAGCAGGCCTCCAATCCAACCAGAAAGTTGTTGGTTCTCCACTAAGTGGTGTTCCCACTACCGCACCAGTGCAGTGGGAGATCAGTGCTCTAACAGGGTCTGCTGCTAGGGAAGTGCTTTGATGACTTCTCCATCAGCAGCCTGCAGAGCACCTTCCAGGGACGAGGTATGCCAGCCATCAGGAAGGAAGCTTCCCGCTCGGTTCCACCTGGATTTCCCCACAGCCTACAACCGAAGTGTGTGTTGTTGCCAGCAGTAGGGTCTTACTTTCTTTGCAGGAGATGCCAAGAGCAATAACAATACCCTGTATTATGTTAGAATCTTCTCTGAGCTCACTAGCAACACATAGGCAGTTATGCATTACCTTGTACTGGAGTTTTCATTTAAAGACATGGTTTCTGGGATCAGCATTATGAACCCATTGTGAACCTCTGCTCAACCTATTTTTTAAATTATATTTTTTGTTTATACTGTCCCATGTCTTTCTATACATCCTTAGTTTTGTGTACCTTTTCCACAACCTCTGTCTAATGTTTGTCATTGGTGTGCAGGATCTCTACTGGTTTTTAAATATTAATTTTTATTTTCCCACTTTGCTGAATGTGCTTGTTTGTTCTAGGGAGTTTTTTGCTAGGGTGTTCATAGTCTCTTGTAGAGAATCGTCATTTGCAAATAGAGATATTTTGACTCTGTCCTATTTGCACCCCTTGTATTCCCTTCTCCATTTAGAGTGCAGAAGGTGGACATATTTGTTTCATTTTAGTGGAATTGCATTTAATTTTAATCCATTTAACGTGGCATTGGCTGTGTGTTTCACACAGACACACACCTACGTGCATGTGCACATGTGCACGTGCACACACACACAGCTTTTATTATGTTGTAGTATGTTTTCTCCATTTCCACTGTCTTCGGGTTTTTATTATTGTGCTCTAACCTGATGGCACTGTGTTACTGCCTGCTTTACCCCAGTCATTAGAGACACTTCCCCCAGAGTGCTCAGACCTGTGTAATAATAATAACCTGAGTTATTTACATATAACTCCCCTGCGATGGCTAAAGAAACTTAATCTGGGACCAGGCATCCCTTAAGGGCTGTTGACTTTTGCCCTGGAATGCCAGTGAGATCCTCATGGCCTCAAGAGAGATAAGAATAGGATAATGGTGATCCAGCTGTGAGGTATTTAATCACTGGCCTTTTGCTTTTGCAAACTCACTTTTTGTTGAGGGACTTGGATGGAGTGTTCTTGTTATTATTATGTCATGGAAAAGAGAAAGAACTGAGGGGAGTCGAACAAGTTTCTTGTCCAGCTGTGGACTCCACAGATAATTGTATTGTCCACCTTTGCTATCACCTTCACAAGCCCTTCCTTGAGCCCCTCTGGCATGGCATGCTATTTGACTCTAAGGCTGCTGTCCCTCTGCTAGCAGTAAGAATAAATGCATTTAATTTAAATTTGGATGGAGTCTAAATCTTTGGTCTTTTTCAGTGGATTCAAACAACACAACATTATGAAGGGAGGAATGTTGTTGGATTTTCCCAAAGGCTTTTTGGGGATCTTTTGAGATAATCATGTGATTTCTGACTTTAAGTCCATTTCTATGATTTATTTTATTTATTGATTTGTGTCTGATGATCCGTCTCAGCATCCTTAGGATAAAACCAGCATGATCATGGTGAGTGATCTTTTTCATGTGGTCGTGATTTAGTTTCCAAGTACTTTATTGACAATTTTTGCATCTGTGTTTATCAGTGGGATTGGTCATAAGCGTCCTCATTTTATTTATTTTTATCTGGTTTGATGTCAGTTTAATGCTGTCCTTTCAGAGAAAGACTAGAGGCGTTCCTTCCTTTTCTGAAATACAGGATAATTAGAGAAGCATTCTTTTTTTTTTGTGATATATATTTTTTATTTTACAATACCATTCAGTTCTACATATCAGCCATGGGTTCCCCTATTCTCCCCGCTCCCACGCCCTCCCCATACCCCCAGCCCACCCTCCATTCCCACCTCCTCCAGGACAAGTCCTCCCCTGAGGACTGTGATCAACTTGGTAGACTCAGTCCAGGGAGGTCCAGTCCCTTCCTCCCAGACTAAGCCAAGTGTCCCTGCATAAGTTCCTGGTTTCAAACAGCCAATTCATGCAATGAGCACAGGACTTGGTCCCACTGCCTAGATGCCTCCCAAACTGATCAAGCCAATCAACTGTCTCACCTATTCAGAGGGCCTGATCCAGCTGGGAGCCCCTCAGCCTTTGGTTCATAGTTCATGTGTTTCCATTCATTTGGCTATTTTTTTTTCAATAATTGAGTAAAACTGAAATTTATTATATGCCACAGTCGTCCTAGGGACCTCCATGCTATATATATAGCCTCCATGGTTCTGTGGGTTGTGGTCTGATTGTTCATTTTATATCTAGAATCCACCAATGAGTGAGTACATACCATAACTGTCTTTCTGGGTTTGGGTTACCTCACTCAGGATGATTTTTTCTAGTTCCATCCATTTGCCTGCAAATTTCATGCTTTCATTGTTTTTCTCTGCTGAGTAGTACTCCATTGTGTATATGTACCACATTTTTTTCATCCATTCTTCCGTTGATGGGCATCTAGGTTGTTTCCAGGTTCTGGCTATTACAAATAGTGCTGCTATGAACATAGCTGAGCATGTATCTTTATGGTATGTATCAGCATTCTTTGGGTATATGCCCAAGAGTGGTATGGCTGGGTCTTGAGGTAGTTCGATTCCTAATCTTCTGAGAAACCGCCATACTGATTTCCACAGTGGTTGTACAAGTTTACATTCCCACCAACAGTGGAGGAGTGTTCCCTTTGCTCCACATCCTCTCCAACATTGGTTGTCATTGGTGTTTTTGATCTTAGCCATTCTAACAGGTGTAAGGTGGTATCTCAGAGTCGTTTTGATTTGCATTTCTCTGATGATTAAGGATGTTGAGCATTTCTTTAAATGTCTTTCAGCCATTTGTAGTTCTTGTTTTGTGAATTCTCTGTTTAGCTCTTTAGCCCATTTTTTAATTGGACTGTTCAGTGCTTTGATGTCTAGTTTCTTGAGTTCTTTATATATTGTGGAGATCAATCCTCTGTCAGATGTGGGGTTGGTGAAGATCTTTTCCCAATCTGTTGGCTGTCTTTTTGTCTTATTGACTGTGTCTTTTGCCCTGCAAAAGCTTCTCAGTTTTGAGAGGTCCCATTTATTAATGGTTGTGCTCAGGGTCTGTGCTGTCGGTGTTTTATTTAGGAAATGGTCTCCAGTGCCAATGCGTTCAAGAGTGCTTCCTATTTTCTTTTCTATTAAGTTTAGTGTAACTGGATTTATGTTTAGGTCTTTGATCCACTTGGACTTGAGTTTTGTGCATGGTGACAGATATGGATCTATTTGTAATCTTTTACATATTGACATCCAGTTATGCCAGCACCATTTGTTGAAGATACTTTCTTTGTTCCATTGTATAGTTTTGGCTCCTTTGTCAAAAACCAGGTGTTCATATGTGCATGGATTAATGTCAGGGTCTTCAATTCGATTCCATTGGTCCGTATGTCGGTTTTTATACCAGTACCAAGCTGTTTTTATTACTATAGCTCTATAGTAGAGTTTGAGGTCCGGGATGGTGATGCCTCCAAGGGTTGCTTTATCGTATAGGATTCTTTTAGCTATCCTGGGTCTTTTGTTTTTCCATACTTTATTGACAATTTTTGCATCTGTGTTTATCAGTGGGATTGGTCATAAGCGTCCTCATTTTATTTATTTTTATCTGGTTTTGATGTCAGTTTAATGCTGTCCTTTCAGAGAAAGACTAGAGGCGTTCCTTCCTTTTCTGAAATACAGGATAATTAGAGAAGTATATAGTGTTCTCCCTGCATGTATGCCTATACACCAGAAGAGGGCACCAGATCTCATTCTAGATCATTGTGAACCATCATGTGGCTGCTGGAAATTGAACTCAGGATCTCTGGAAAGGCAGCCAGTGCTCTTAACTTCTGAGCCACCTCTCCAGCTCAAGAAGCCTTTGTTTTAGTTCTTTAAATGTTTGGTAGAATTCTGCAATGAACCCGTCTGTGTCCGGGCTGTTTTAGTTAGGAGAATACTCCTGTGTCAGCTTTATTGCCTGCTGTAGGTCTGTTTAAATCATTTTTCTCATTTTGATTTAAGCTTGGTATATCATATGCATGTAGAAATATATCCATTTCTTGCCAGACGGTGGTGGCACATGCCTTTAATTACAGCACTCGGGAGGCAGAGGCAGGTGGATCTCTGTGAGTTCGAGGCCAGCCTGGGCTACAGAGTGAGTTCCAGGACAGGCTCCAAAGCTACACAGAAACCCTGTCTCAAAAAAAAAAAAAAAAAAAAAAAAAAAACCAAAAAAACAAAAAGCAAAAATAAAAAAATAAAATAAAATAAATAAAAATAAATATCCATTTCTCTCAGAGTTTTCATTTAGGTATAATTATTATTTTTAAGGGGTGTTATGATTTTCTGGGTTTCATTGTTATCTGTTGTCTTCCTTTTATCTGTAATTAATTTGGGCTTTCTGCCTCTTGGTTAAGTTGACTAAGGGTTTGCATCTTGGTTATCTTTTTTTTTTTTCTCCTCAAAGACCCCACTCTTCATTCATTCTTTGGGTTTTCTTTATTTCTATTTTATTGATTTATGTCCTAAACTCAATTATTACTGTCTACTGTTTGTTTTTGTTTTTTTTTTGTTGTTGTTCTTATTTTTTTTATAAATCCATGAGATGTATCCTTAAGTTATTTGAGATCCCTCTCTTTTTTATTTAGACCCTTAAGAGTCCCACTTGGAATTGCCTTCATTGTATCCCGTAGTTTGGTGTGTTGTGTCTTTATTTTCACTCAACTCTAAACTCATTTTATTTCCTTCTTGATTTCTTTCAGTAACCTATTCATCATTTAGTAATATATTGTTTAACCTTCATGAGTCAGTATATTTTGTGTGGTTTCTCTTGTTGTTGACTTCTAGCTTTTATTCAGTTGGGATCACATATGTTTAGAACTGTAAGGTTCTCTTGATGGATTGTTCCCTTAGTTAGCATGAAGTGGCCACTTTCATCTGTTTTGGCAAGTTTTACTTTGAAGTCCATTTGGCCAGATATTACAGTAGTGGCACCCCTCTTGTTTTCTGGCTCCATTTTCTTAGAATATGCTTGTCTATACTTTGACCCTAAGATACTGTCTGTTTTTGATGGAGAGATGTGTTTCTTGGGAGCAACAGCAAGATGGGTTCTGTTTTCTGATCCACCCCTAGATGTGTTATTCATTGCAATACTGGCCCAAAGGGATCTTTGTTTGTTTGGTTTGGTTTGTGTTTTCAGATGGTTGATCTGAGATCATTAATACTTAGAGTTACTGTTTAAAGATAGCTAGCACTTCCTGTCATTTGCTGATTTGGCAGTGTTTGGCCTTAGTAAGTTTTAGCTTAACAGTTGTCCTGGCCGAGTTTTTTCTCTTGTAGAGTTTTGGGTGTGTTTTTCCTCTTCAATCTCATGTATTCCTTTCAGCACCCTTTGTAGACCTAGCTTATTAGCCAGAAATCCCTTTAGGGGTTTTTGTCACTAAAGGTTTTGCTATTTCCTTGGGTTATGGTAGACAGTTTTGCAGTGTATCGTAGTCTGGGCTGGCAGCTATAGACTTTCAGAACTTGTAATGCATCTTTCTAAATCCTTCTGGGTTTTTGAGTTTCCATTAAACCGCTGCTAATTTGGCAGGCCTAGCTCTGTGTGGGGCTCGGCCCTTCTTCCTCACAGCTTTCGCCATGCTGTCTTTGTTCTACACAGTCATGTGACGTGGGGAATTTGCTGCCATGTCTATCTGGTGTTCTCTGTGTCTCTTGTACCTGGATGGGCATCTTCTTCCCTAGACTTGGACCTTTTTCTTCTGATGTTATTGAAAATATTTTCTATCCTTTGTCATGAAGTTCTTCTTCTGTGCCCATACCAATTCCTGCGTTCTAGTTATGCATTTTGAAATATTTTCTTTTCCTTTGATGAATCCAATATTTTTCTACCTGATCTTTAAGACCTGATACATGGTCCTTATGTTACACAGAGCTCTTTATATGATATATTGACATTTTCATTTCTAGTTCGGTTTCAGTTTGGTTTTTCTTCAGTTTTTTATCTCTTTATTTAATTTTATTTTTGTATCTTGGTTTTCTTATTTCCTTAAGCTGTTTTGTGTATGTTCTCTAAGAATTCATTCAGAAGTTTATTCCTATTCTTTTTAAGTTCATTCAAGAGTTTATCCATGTTCTCTTTAAATTCCTTTTGCTGTTGTTGTTATTTTACTTTTTTTTTTTTTGATTTTTCGAGACAGGGTTTCTCTGTGTAGCTTTGCGCCTTTCCTGGAACTCACTTGGTAGCCCAGGCTGGCCTCGAACTCACAGAGATCCGCCTGCCTCTGCCTCCCGAGTGCTGGGATTAAAGGCGTGCGCCACCACCGCCCGGCTGTTGTTGTTATTTTATATATGGTATATTTGTATGTTTGTGTATGGTTTGTCTCCCTGTGTTTGCATATGTGTATGTGTGGTCCTGTGGATATCAGAGGACACTGGGGAGTCAGTTCTCTTCTTCCAGCATGGTTCTGAGTGCTGTTGTTTGTTTTTGTTCTTTTGGAGGGCCTGCCACCCAGCTCCCAAATAAAACACAAATGGAGGCTTATTCTTAATTATAAATTCCTGGCCTTTGCTTGGCTTGTTGCTAGCCAGCTTTCCTTAACTTAAGTTATCCCATTTATCTTTCGCCTCTGGGCTTTTATCTTTCTCCCTTTCTGTATGCCTTTCATTATTTCTTACTCTGTGGCTTGCTGTGTAGCTGGGTGGCTGACCACTGGAGTCCTTCTCCTTCATTGGCCACTTCCTTTCTTTCCCAGATTTCTCCTATATATTCTCTCTGCCTGCCAGCCCCACCTATCCTTTCTCCTGCCTTTCTATTGGCTGTTCAGTTCTTTATTAAACCATCAGGTGTTTTACACAGTCACAGTAACACAGTTTCGCAGAGCTAAACAAATGCAACATAAACGAAAGCAACACACCTTAAAATAATATTCTACAACACATGAGCATGCATGCAAATGTTTTTACCCATTGAGTCATACCACTGACCCCTCTTTGAATGCTTTGAACATATTTATAAATGCACTTTTGGATTATTTGTCTAAGTGGGTCCTATTGGGGCCATTACTAGAGTTGGTAAGTTTGGAGGAGACAAATTAGCTTGCTTCTTTTTATTCCTTGTGGTCTGCACTGGGACTTGCACACTAGAATTATTTTGAAGTTGTGTCCTTCTGGGTACACCTGAATGACAGGATCAATGATTGATGTTTTCTTAGCATAGCTGTTCTTGGCTTAGCCACATGATGTTTAGAGTTTGGTTAACTCATGAGTGAAATAGTTGAGGTGATCCTCATTTTCCAAGAGGGAACACAGCCTCTGATCTCAGGAAAGGTCTGTGGGGTATTTAGGTGCTGGGAGTACAGTTTTGTGTTGCTTCTGACATGAGTAGCTCTAATCTTTCATCAGGTCTCTGTATGTGTAGACTGGGCATGAACATTGGTGTGGTGTATTGTGGGGCTGTGATCTCACATGGGGTCAGAGCCCCTGTGGTTCCCAGTATGAGCCTGGAGCTGTGCAAGTGGATAGGGTCATAGATCATAGATGTCTGATCTTATGTGGCATCATCCGGAATCCCCACAAGTCCCAGTGAGACCCAGGAGGTCTTATTTAAGATGTACAAATAACCACAGCTGCTTTGAGATCATGTGTGCAATGTCTATGTCAGGTAAACTTAGTTACTTATAGCATTTTACATCCCTTCCTTCCATGTTTCAGTTTTCCTGTCTTTTCTCCCCCTTGTAATATTTTCTGAAACCAAAAGGTGATGGTATAAATGTTTACAGCTGAACATTAAACTATAGCTTCTTCTAAACGTCTTGAGAAACTATTCATCTCTGTGTCCCTTGCTGTTCACTGTAAAGAGACACTTCTCTGATTAATGATGGGAATAGTGTTTGTTTATGGATATAAACAAAAATATTTAGATTGCAGTTTGGAATTGCCTCTCCCAGGAAAGAGCACCCTAACTGGATACCCTGAAACTGAATCCACACAAACAACAAAACAAACTGGGAAGGTTGTATTTATCTATCTGTGCACATACACATACATATGTGTAAAACAATAATAAAGAAAAAAAATGTGTGATACTGGAGGGTAGAAGGAAGGAAAGGGGGAAAGGAAGTGATATAATTGTATTTTAATAAAAATGTATTTAAAATAATAAAAAAGTGAATAATAATAATAAAAGAAGTCCAATGTGTGTTTCTTCATAGGAACTAATATTCAAATGGTGTAGCTTTCAGCACATGTTAAGGGCTAAGTCTGGTTACTAGTTGGTCTGTCATTTATTAAATGGGACATCCATATCAATCTCCCACCCCAAACTCATGGAACATCAGAGAAGATGGAGTAGGAAAGAATGCAAAAGCTGAAGGCTGGACAGGATTGCTGTGAAAGCTGTCTCCTGGAGAATAATGGCGTCTGTGCTTGGGAACTCGCAGAGGAGCTGGTTATTTGGACAAGATAAAGGGAGTCAACATTCCAGCTGGGATCTGGGAAGGGCTCATGAGGCCTTACCCCTAAGGAGCTACTAGTAGTTGGGGGCAACAGCATCTCTAGGGGATCCTGAGAAATGTGGGGTAATGGTCAAGTCCTGGGAGAGCTAGCTGTATCATTTGTTGTCCAGGCTCCGTGTGACAGAAAAGTGCAGGGCTTAAGTGAAGCCCTGGCTAGAGTCGTCTGTGAGGCTGGTCCACTTTAGTTAACTGCTTTGAAGTTGTCCTGGATGCAGAACTCTGAGGAAACTGCAACAGAGGCATTCTGAGAGGCTGGAAAATCTGGGCCACCCATTTTTATCAGCGTCTGGTCCCCTTGCTCTGAAAATATAAACTGAAAACATACATATCTGCATTAACACAAGTATGGAATGTACAGTGTGCTAAAGTCAGTTAAAGATGATTTTTTTTTGTTTTATGTTTGAGCAGGTGAAGGGCATCTGTTAACTTTATAAGTCCATTTGGACTGCAGAGCCAAAGTGTAATATAAATCTCTACACATGCCATATGAAAGGATGGCGTGTAATAATAAGTCATGAGGACTCAGTAGCCAACAAGATTTATCATGTCTCATCCAGTCTCAGAGCTGTTCCCATGTAGAGGGATCAGCATATATGTCACCTGTTTTGTAGTTTTTCTTGGTTTATTCCTTCATGTTTGTAGCCAAGATTTTTAGGAGGTTTTCCCCAATCGAGTCTGATATTTATTAATTTCGAAGGAACCCAGCTTTTCATTTCCTGTGGAAACAAAGGCATAACCTTTCTCTCAGCACAACACATTTCTTGACTTCCATTCTGAAGTTAAGACATCCTTAAAATATAGAGGCTGGTTTAATTCAGCAGTTTTTTCCAATGTCTCTCAGCAGCTGTTGGTTTTTACTTCTAGCATTTAAAAAATTTAAAGTTAATAAAATACTACATAGGGTCCAAACACCCTGTGTTATGATATTTCCCATCCTTAAGTGGCTTGTTCTTTTTATATTATTTTACTGTTTAATTAAAACTTAACTTTATTATTTTCAAATTATTTTTCTCTTTGCCAGTCTATAGCCATTTTCTTTTCTTTCTTCAGCACCTATGCACATTTCCAAGCAAACTGTACCTGTTCAGAGGTTTTCTCCGTCTGGATCTGACTTCCTGGATACCTGTAGCCCATTTATGACTATGTGAGCCAAGCCTTAAAGGGCCAGGCCACCCCTGTGTGTCTGTAGGCTCCTTCTGTGGCTCTGCTTAGCACTTGGCACTGGTGACAGGCTCCATGCCCCTCCCCCCCATGTCTGTTAGAGTTAAGCCTCACACCTGTGGGCATCAGCCTGGAGCCTAAGAGACTGCAGTTTCTAGGAAACCACATTCAGCTCCTTTTTTTGGAACTTTTCTTAGCTTTCTGGGGCCCTATGATGTTTGGATGTACATGCCCCATGTTGGGTGCCAAATATAAGAGGTCTTTCTTTGGATTTCCAGCTCCCCAGTAATGGCATGGAGACTTTTTATAAATTGTGAAAGCTTGGCATTATTCTCACCTAGCTCTTAAAACCTAAATTAACCTGTCTATAGTACTCTACATTCTGCCATGTGGCTCAGTACCTCTCCTCAGTACTATACGTCTGACATCCTCTGAGTCTGGCTGGTGAATCTCCCGTACCTCAGATTCTTTTCCAGAGTTCCTGTCTCTGCCCAGAAGTCCCATCTACCCTCTTCTGCCTAGCTATTGGCTGTTCAGCTTTTTATTAAAACAATTAAGAAGTGACTTAGGCAGATGAAGTAAAACAGAGACACATCTTCACAGTGTACAAAAAGATTATCTCACCATGTTTCCACTGAGAGTTAAGTGTTATTCTAACAGGTCTGCCTTTCCATGTTTTTTGGTCTTTTTTCTTTGCAGAATTTTGTAGACGTAACCAACCGTCTTATTAAATAAGAAACACAGAACCAATACAGAGATGAAAGCCAAGAGGTCAGAGCAATAGCTAAGAGCTAAAAACCTTACCCTTCACTGTCACTGTTGCCCTACCTCTCTGAAAGAGACCTACTTCCTGTGTGTCTGTCTTTTTTATAGTGTTTCTGTTCTGCCTCCTCATTGGTTGTAAACCCAACCACATGACTTCCTAGTCACTGCCTGTCTGTACAGACCTCCAGGTCTTCTATGGTTGGTATTGAGATTAAAGGCATGTGTCTCCATGCTGGCTGTATCCTTGAACACACAGAGATTTGCTTAGCTCTGCCTCCCAAGAGCTGGGATTAAAGGCGTGCATCACTACTGCCCAGCTTTTGCTATGGCTTGCTAATAGCTCTGACCCCTGGGCAAATTTATTAACATACAAATCACATTTTAGTACAAATAAAAAATCACCATAGACTTTAATGTACTTTCTGTGCTTGGTAGATTTAGTGCTTTGATTATTATATGTTGTGGGAAATTTCTTTTCTAGTCCAGTTTATTTGGTGTTCTGTATACTTATTGCATCTTGATTGGCACCTTCTTATTTAGGTTATGGAATTTTTCTTCTATGGTTTTGTTGAAAGTATTTTTTATGAGTTTGTCCTTGGTTTCTTCTCTTTCCTCTAGTCCCACTCTTCTTAGATTTGATCTTTTCACAGTATCCCAGATTTCCTTGATGTTTTGTGCCTGGGTGCTTTTTTAGACTCAATATTTTCTTTGATTAGGGTATCCATTTGTTCAATCTTGTCTTCAATGCCTGAAACTCTCTTCCATCATTTGTACTCTGTTGTGTACAAATGTGTGAGGCTTACTGCTGAGGATTTTATGGAACTTTCTGAAATTTTCATTTCCAGTTTTACTTCATTTTAGGTTTTTTTTTTTTTTTGTTGTTGTTGTTGTTTTCCGAGACAGTGTTTCTCTGTGTAGCTTTGCGCCTTTCCTGGAACTTGCTTTGGAGACCATACTGGCCTCGAACTCACAGAGATCCGCCTGCCTCTGCCTCCTGAGTCCTGGAATTAAAGGTGTGCACCACCACCGCCTGCCTCATTTTGGGTTTTTTTTAGTGATTCTATTTCTACTTTCATGTCTTGAACATATTTCTTCATTTCATTCCACTGTTTGTATGTTTGTTTTCTTATATCCTTTTTAAGGTTCTTGAACTTATTTATACTAGCTATTTTCTAGTCTTTGTCTTGTGCTTCAGCTACATTGCATTTCTCAGGGGCTACTGTAGTAGAGTTGATGCATTTTGGTGGAGAAATATTGTTCTGTCTATATTTGATTGTGTTTTTAAACTGGTATCCAAGCATCTGTTTTGGGGATTGTTGTAATTCTAGGTGATTATATTATCTGGTCTTTACTTTGTTAGGTGGTGTCCCATTCCTTGGTTTCTATTGCTCTCTTTGGACCTTGGAAAAATATGTGGGTGTGGGTTGTGTAATGGAGATTGTGTCTGGGTTCCTGCCAGGTGTGATCACTGGGGTTCCTGTGTAGAATGCCTTTCTAGGTATTGGGGGATGATAAAAAAAAAAGAATGAGGATAAGCTGGGGGAGGTGAGAGGGTCCACAGGAGGGAGGGACACTAGGTCTACCATGAGGTTCTATGGAGTCCCCAGGGAGCGGAAGCATCAAGAGAAGACAGGCTTCTGCAGATGGTCTGCTACAGGGCTGGGGATGAGATTGGGGAATTGGAAATGGAGGACAAGGAGAGTGAAACGCACCTATCTGATTTTCAGGTTGGTGTGGCCAGTGTGTTCCCAGGTAGAGAGGGTTTCTGGGTATTGTTGGCTGATGTCAGGGGATGGGGTGAGGGAGGAGGCCTAGGTCTCCTAAGAATATCTGCAGAGTCCCCAGGGAATGAAGGCAGATGGTGAAGACAGGCCGTGCAAGTGGTCTGCTACAGGGCTGGGGATGAGAGCATGAGAGCCAGTGCTTCTCTCCAGAACCTTCTCTCTAAGGTGCTTCTGGTTCTGGGTTCTTGGCATTTTCACTTTAGTGACAGGTATTAAAGTTATATTTACTGTGTGGCCGGGTGTGGGGGCATACACCTCTAATCTCTCCACTGGGCAGGAGGCACAAATACATGGATTTCTGTGAGTTCAAGGCCAGTTTGGTCTACATAGTGAGGATCAGTTCAGTCACAGCTCCATGTGAAAACCCTGCTTCAAGAAAAAAAGGGGGGGATTTTTTTTTAATTATAACATGATGTAGTGAGGTTCTTTTCCAGACATGACTGTTGTAATTCTGAATGTCTTTTCTACCAGCCTGCCCATATATTTCCTTGAATCTTGGGATATTTCTACTATTATTTCACAGAACATGTTTTCTCTACCACAAATATCTCTACTCCTATCTTCAAATTTACTTATTATCTTCAGTATAACCTAAAGATTTGGGGGCGGCTGGGGATATGCTCTTATATGGAGCTTGGGCTGGCTTGAATCCATGTTCCTTTCTCAGTTTACCCAGTACTGGGATTAGAGATAGATAGGTACCAACAAACCTGGCTTAGATAATTTAGTGCTTTTCATACTAGTCATAATGAATGATTATTTACTTTTGTAAACTATAGTAAGAATATATAGTAATGTCAGATTGCCAAAACTGTTTCCAAAACTATACTTTTAGTTCAGGTTTAACCAATTTTTCAGATTATTCCCAGTCAATATAATTTGAGAGAACATGACAGAAAAAGAAGAAAACTGTCATCTACACAGTAAGAACTTTGTGGACATGATCAAGTTGACACATGTTGTCAAGTAGAAAATACATTGTGTGGCAAAAGCACAAAAGATAATCTAAGTGTAGATGTATAAATACATGCTTAAAAAAGTGGTGTGAGGGAACTTTTGAATCTGGCATTGAAGCAGGGGCACAATCGTCAAAGAAGGGAGGCACTGTTCTGTGTGGAGGACTGAAGAAAGAATTCTGGTAGAGGTGTCATGGTATTTGTGTTACAGGAAGGAAACATTTCCTCAAGATATTTTAGAATTCAAGAACCTACAAATGCTAGCACCACGTAAATGTCTTCTGGGTTCCAAATCTGGAACTTTTGGGGTAAACCCTGCTTTATTCAACATACTGAACCCTGACAGTTCCAACAGTGGAAATCAGGGTATTGGCAAAGCCCTTCTGAAATACTGTTCACAATCAGAGTCTTACACATGAAAAAGCTGGCTGGCCTTAAACAGTCTCTCTAATACTAGAGGTATACAATACTTGTAAGAGTACCTAGTTCTACAATGCAATGAATGAACGGTGTTTGGTGTGAAGCCTCTTTAGTCACAAAATATAAAAACTCATCACAAACAACTCTTCAATAAATATGAGCTTCACTGGTGGCATGATTACTTCTGGACACTTGGTGGCAGTAGAAGCCAGGTGATGACACAAGCCAACTGCGACCCACTACTCAACTGTAGTCCGCTTCAAGATTTAAATTTAAGAACATAAGAATATAGAGTAAGGAGGGGAAGAGGTAGAGAAGGACAAAAAGAGAAAGAGAGACGGGAGGGATGGAGGGAGGGAGGGAGGGAGAGAGAGAGAGAGAGAGAGAGAGAGAGAGAGAGAGAGAGAGAGAGAGAGAGAGTATTGGCTTTGGCACATTTTAAATGACATGAAACAGCAATTTCAATATCATTAAATCTTGAAAGGCACTATAATATTGTCATTGCAAACATGCCAATCATTGATCTACCCTGTAAAGTTTCCAACCTTTCCAATACTTCTCTAAGCTGGACTGTTACAGTATGTCACCTACCAGTTTGGAGGTCTTTGTAACTGGGACACTGTCAGCCTCTCACCTTCCTGCCTTCCATCACCCTGATTTGAGACTTGGACCTTGAGCTCTCCCTCCAACTTTCTTCCATTTCTAACACTGGGTTTCTCTTTTGGGATCCACCCTATGATAAATCATAACTCAATCCTCAGTGGTGAAATCAAGGAAAGAAGAATGGGCAATAAAGCAAAGCTGTTACTCTAGGCATTCCCATTTTATTTTTCTGAATGTTTCTCTGTCATGTCTTTCTCTCAGATGAAGGGGAGGAGCAATGATATCATAGCAAATCCATCCATTCAATAGTCATCTGACAACAAGGCCCCAACTCTCACCACATCACAATAACCTTGAAGTGAGGAAACCATCAATAGAGTAATCCATTGATTAGGTCTGAAACCTCATAATCCAGTCACCTCTCAGTATTTGATCCACCTGATTGGGAGGGGCCAAGCTTTCAACACATGAACCTTTGGGGGACCTCTCATACAGAAACATAGCAGACAGCTGTCATTAGTCTCCCCACTTGTCAGGTGAGACAAGACAAAGAGACCGTATTTATGCTAATCAGGAGCACACCACTAGTTTGATACAATGGTTGACTTGCACTCTTAACTAGCATGACAAAAAGGGAGAGTGTGTTAGCTACTTTTTTTGCTGGGATAAATACCATAACACAAAGGCAACTTAAGGAACAGTGACTTTCTTTGGGCTCCTGTTGTATGATAGTTTGTGTTCTGAGAAATGAGCTTGCCTAGAGATCAGAGGGTAGAGCTAGCCACTAATTAATCACAGAGGCCAGGCAGTGGTGCTGCATGCCTTTAATCCCAGCACTAGGGAGGTAGAAACAGGAATATAAGGCGGGTGGAGACAGGATCTTGCCCACCTCCCCACATTCAGTCTGAGGATTCATAGAGGTAAGAAGTTTCTAGTGGCTGTTCTGCTTCTCTGATCTTTCAGCTTTTACCCTAATATCTGACTCTGGGTTTTATTGTTAAGACTAATTAGAATGGCACTTCAGTGTAGCTAGAGTTTTCCTGCCTTGCCCACATTCAGGACAAATCTTTGTCACCCGCCAGTCGCCCAGCTGCTCAGACCCAACCAAGTAAACACAGAGACTTATATTGCATACAAACTATATGGTTGTGGCAGGCTTCTTGCTAACTGTTCTGATAGCTTAAATTAATCCATTTCCATAAATCTATACCTTGCCATGCAGCTCGTGGCTTACCGGCATCTTCACATGCTGCTTGTCATGGCAGCGGCTGGCAGTGACTCCTTCTGCCTTCCTGTTCTTTCTTTTCTCCTCTCTGTTAGTCCCGTCTATACTTCCTGCCTAGCCACTAGCCAATCAGTGTTTTATTTATTGACCAATCAGAGTAATTTCACATAGAGACCATCCCACAGCACTTCAGGCTCCAGAGGGAAATTCCACCATGGCTGGGGAAGAAGCCTGGCCACAGGCAGCCTAAGCAGAAAGCTGAGAGATCACTTCTCAATCACACAGAGGGGGCAGGGAGTGACTGGAAGTGGGGCAGCCTATAAACTCTCAAACTCACCCCTGGGAATGGGCTTCCTCCACCTTCTAAGGGTTCTCTAGTGGGTATTTCTAGCTCAGTTGTTAAGATGGCCTCTCACTTAACTTGGAGCTCAATGATTGGATAGGCTGAGTGGCCGGTGGTCTCCAGAGACCTACTTGCCATCATCCCTTTCCTACCCTGTCCCGGGTTTAAAGGTGTGCTGCCATCGTTAGCTGTTACATGGGTGTTGAAAAGCCTAACTCAGTACCTCATGCTTGCATGGTAGATGCCAACTGAGCGCCCCCACCTTTTAAAAATTCTGTTTTAGAATTTAATATGTAGGGGTACAACTAATACAGGCAGCCCAAAGCAAGAAAAGAGTGTGTTTTAAGAAATGAAGCATGCCTCCCATGTACCCCCATGACATTCTTAAGCTGATAGCCTTTTTTTTTCTTTGATTAGGTAGCTGAGAGGGCATGGGGGTGGGGGGAGGAAAGGGAAATGATATAATTCTTCTTCAATTAAAAACATATTTAAAATCTAAGTAAAAATTTAAAAAAATCTTAAAAAACAAAAAGAAAAAGCGATGCATGGCTGCCCTGGATCTGTCACTGTGGTAGAGGAAGAGAAGACAATAAAGAAGAAGCTGGAAGCTGTGAGTTCAGACTGTGAGCAGAGTTTATTAGTTCTGGGACCCACACAGGACTCATGTTTGCCAGCCTACTGTTCTCCTGTATCATAGGAAATGTATTTGTTCCTATCAATATTAAGGTTATGAACTCTGAGATAAAGGACACAGAAGACTTCTTTTCCAAAGAGAAAAGAACTCTCTGTGGCAGTTACGATCAGAAAGAATGCAAAGGAAGAGAGTTCCTTTTTTAGTTAGGGTTCTCCATTGCTGTGCAAAGACACCATGACCATGGCAACTATTTTAAGGGAAACAGTTAATTGAGGGTGGCTTGCTTACAGTTTCAGAGGTTCAGTCCATTAAGATTGTGAAGGGGAGCATGGAAGTATGCAGGCAGATGTGGTGCTGGAGCTGAGAGTGCTGCATCTTCTAGGCAACAGGAAGTCAACTGACTGTAATAACACTGAGTGACACTTGAGAAAAAGATCTCAAAGCCCACCTCCACAGTGACATATTTCCTCCAACAAGACCATACTTTCTTCAACAAGGCCACAGCTGCTAATAGTGCCATTCCCTTTGGGGGACATTTTCTTTCAAACCACCACAGTTCTCTACAGGGTTTTACACATGTAAAATCAGAAGATGTCGACACACCCAGTTATGACTGAACTGACATAACATGGATACTCATTTTGTCCCTCTAGACAACTGATACATTTTACCACCTGGCTTCAGTGAATGGAAATGCACTCATCCTCACAGCTTCTTATAGGTTGTTAGGATATTGTTCATGTCTCTAAGAAGCTAAAGGTGGCTGTTGGCAAAGGAGGGGTGTAAGGGTTTACTTTGATTGCCTAGCTCATTCCAGATGGTGAAGAGCCACCTACATGGCAGGAGACTTAGGAGGGTGAAGTGGTAACTCTCAAATTTTCTTAGAATAGTTTAAGTTGATTTGTCAAAACTAATTTTGAAAGTTCCTTTTTAAAACATTCCCTTTGTAAGTATGTTTAGCCTTTCCTGGCTTTGCTACTAATGTCCTGGCCTGAGCTAAGACACCACAATACATAAAGGGCACTTGTAAGGGTTCCATATTCTCCAAACAACAGCAACCTCCGTGACAGAGGCAGCCATGGCAAGAGGACAGCAGGCCAGGGCTCCACCTGTGCAGGCCACCTCAATGGAAGCTCAATGGAAGCAGGCCTGAGTTCATGTCCAGTGTTCTGCTAGGCACTGGGCTTGGGAATGGCCATGGATCAGTCTGGAATCTTGGCAGCAAAAGTCTTGAATCTTTCCATTTGACTTCATCTAATCCATCCCAGCTACCATGAGAGTCAGTCTAGGCTAGTCTTTCGGGGCGGGGGGTGAGGGGTGCAACTCTTTAAGGAATAGGACCTGAACTACAAAATTATAGATATTTCATTTTGAAAAGTGTTGGGGATAGAATCAGGAGAATGACCCAACTAACTGCATCTATAAGTGATACAGGATGGAAAGAAGCAGAAGACTATGAATAAGAAGCAGGACCAATGGACCAGAAGCATCAATGACACTGAAAACAGGAATCCCTAATAAAGAGGTGACGAGAGCAAGAAGATTGAGATTAGGGAGGACTACGAAATGTCTGCCTCTCCTGCTTCCTAGGTCAGTGCTGAAGGTAGTGGACGGAGTCCAGGGAATGGTGAGGCAGCAAGTACCAATAGGGTCCCCAAAAGAAGGGCTCTGGTGACAACTGAAAAGCCCTAAAGTTGAGGTTTTTGAAGAACTCCTAAGCCCAAAGAAGGATCAGGGTTAATGATGGTCTCAGAAATGATGTGACTCAAAGCTACAAGGAAAATCCTTCAGACTCTTAGGGAAAAGAAAGACGGGACAGTATAAAGTGGCCAGCCACGACCCTCCCTTCTCCCTATAGTCAAATGCTGGCAATTGTAACTCTGCAGATCTTCCCATCAAAAGAGCAATCTGTTTCTTCACCTCCTGAATCTGTGTCAGACGTATGATTTGTTTCAGTGGATGTGCAGAACTGAGCAGAAATGATGGTGGATCCATTGGAACTAAGGCTAGAAAAGTCTGGAATACTTCTTGCCCAGACACCATGCAAAGTCTAGTTTAGGGGGGGATGAAGTCACACAAAGCAGAAACATCATGCCTTAACCAACATCTTCCCATGCCAGATGAGACTAGAGAAACAGCCCAGAAGAAACAATTTGAAACTGCTCCTCTGTAGAATTCTGAACTGAGTAAACTATTGTTGCTATGAGACACTAAGTTTAAAGGCATTTTATGTAGAAAAATCTAACAAATCAGAAGATCACAAGGAAGAATAGAAAACAGAGTAATTAAATGGCTGGGGTCGCAAAGGCCGCCTCTCTTTAATAATGACACAGATCACACCAGCTCTACAAAGTAGTTAGAGTAAATAGATATTTGATGTCATTTCCCCCTTGTCTTACTCTGCTTGTACTGCTATTATAGGCTGTAGTCGGCTGGTTAATTCACAATGCCAAAGGATTAATTTGCCTCAATTGTCCTGGAGGCTGGAAAGCCTGCTTCTGCTGAGGACCATCTTCCTGTTTCATACCATGGCAGAAAGCACCACACAATGAGAGACCCAAGGGAACATGAGAGCTGCAAATAACTGAGCTCCCCTTCATAACAAACTCACTTCCACAACAGTGAACATCTCCTAGCTGTAACTATGTTAATCCACGTAGGAGAACATAGCCCTCAGGAATGAGTTCCATGGAATAGCCTACCCCCCAGCACCACTTCATTGAGAATTACATCCCCAACACAAAGACTCTGGGGGCATGTCCATCATTACACTCCTTATCTGGGGCACTAGGTGACCATATTATAACAAACAATAACTCAAATGTTATACAGATTTGAGGGACTCCAAATACACCTTTGGCTACACAGTGCTCTTTAAAATGTAAAACATTCTTATCACTTATCATCTTCCATAAGATTACAGTGTTATTTGAAAGAAAGGAAATATGTTTTATGTAGCAAGATGAAAGGAGTAGATATGTACTTCTTACAGTTCTGGCCACTGGGAGGTTCCTGTCCAGGTGTAGGCAGCCTGGTGGCGAAAGGCTCTGCCTATTTCCACAATAGACTCAGCTGCTGCCATGTCTGTGGGAATGAAGAAGACCAAGAGGCCTCCCACTCCTGAAAGCCTTTTCAGAAGAGCATCCAGCTTGTCGATGAAGCTTCCTCCACAATGTACCTTCATCTTTACAGACCTCACCTCCCAACATCACTGCCTTGGCAATTACATTTCAGTATGAGTTTTGGAGGATGACAAATTTTCAAAACATTGCATTAAGAAGATCAGCGCTTACAGAAATAAACAAATAATGGCAGCACTACCTCTGGTATTTAAAGATCAGACAATAAGGGAACCATTCTCAACTTATCTTTTTTCATTGAAAGTAATTTTTTATACAATATATTCTCATCACATTTCCCCCTCCCTAATCTCCTCCCCAATCCTCCCCAACCTTCCAACTCCATGCCTTTTCTCTCTCTTTAGAAAACAAACAAGCAAATAAAAGCAAACCAGAATAAAGCAACACAAATTGAAAAAAATGAACAACAAAGAAAAAGCATAAGAAACACATACACACAGAGAGATATACACAAGCACACACATAAACCAATAAAAACACAAAATTGGGGAACCATAATATATAAGCAAGAGACCTTCAAGGTTAAAAAGCAAAAGCAAAAACCAAAAGCAAGCAAGCAAACAAACAAACAAAAAACAAAAAAACCAAACAAAGTATTATGAGACAAAACCCTCCAAAAGTATCAATGAGTTCATTTTGGGTTGGCCATTGAATACTGGGCAGGAGGCTTGACCTTAAGAGTGGTTTGTATATCTAATGAAACTTCATCAGAGAAAACTCATGTTTCCTTTAAGAGCAGTTCATTTGGAGACAGCTTCCGGATTAGGGATGGCAGTTTGTGTCCACTTTGTCTTTCAGTGCTAGGACCCTCTGTAGCTTGGACTTGTGTAAGTTCTGTGCATGTGACTTCATGCATGTGTCAGTCCTGTTCATCTGGAAGGGCCTGGTTATTTGGTGTCTTCCATTCCCACTGGCTCTTACAAGCATTCTGCCTCCTCTTCACATAGCTCCCTGAGTCCTGAAGGGAGAGTTTTGATGAAGGCATTCCATCTAGAACTAGTATTCCAATGTCCCCCACTTTTGGCACCTTTCCAATTGTGGGACTCTGAATTAGTTCTCATCTCCTGAGTGAAGTAACTCAGACCCCAAAAGAAAAAAAAGGTATATAGACTCTTACATGTGGATGTTTGTTTTTAAGTCTTTGCTAAGCAGGCTTCAATCCATGTAACCACAGAGGTTAAGTACAGAGTAAGGGACTATCGGGGAAGGAGGATGTCCCAAGAAAGGAGAAATAGACTATATAGTGATGGAGAGACAATGTGTGTGTGTGTGTGTGTGTGTGTGTGTATGTATGTGTGTGTGTGTGTGTGTGTGTGTGTGTGTGTGTGTGTGTGTGTTGGGGGAACTGAACTAGAAAAAATAAGTTGAGAGGGGCAGGGAAAACGGTGAGGGGAGGAATATGGGGACGGACAGCTAACACTAAGTGCCATTGGAGGGGTGTCATAGAACCCCACTACAGTAGAAACTTCTATAATATACACATATATGAAAGAAATCTAAATGGCATCAACTTATTTTTTTCTGAGGCAAATGTTACCTGATCAAATGCTAAGTGAATTTTATGAAATCAACAGGATTATATTAAACTTTCATGATGAAAATATAAGAAATAGCCAGAATGGCTCTGCAGTATATGAACATGCATAGAGGATTTAGACCTCTGAATTCAAAGTTACTGTAAGGCTTTCATAATCCAGACATTAGGGTAGACATATGAACAGATATATAGCTCATAGCCCATGGTAATAGGGTAAACAGACAGCCCAAGAGACAGTATCAGAATTATGTAAAATTGTATTTTGGGAAATTGTCATCTCAGGTAAATTGGGAGGTCACATTTTACTATCAGAAATTGTTGGAACTACTGAATATCTCTGTAGATAAAACAGACATTTGATTATTATTTCACACCATAGACAGGAAACAGACAGACTGATCTGACTTGCAAACCACAGCTCTCATAATCCTTGAATTAGTGTATGAGTAGTGCTTTGGTTAGAGTTTAGAAAATGAACTCACAGAAGAGAGCATCAGTGAACATTGAACTTCATTAGCATCAAAGTTTGGCTACATGGAACAAACCTACAGAGATAAAACTTCAAGGCACCAACTGGCAAAGACATCTGTGAAGTGTTTATCTCACAGTGTTTCTGTATTCAAGTATGAAACTTTTTCTGACCTGAGAACAAGATAAAGGATGGAGTAAGTGTCTGCAGAAGTTCACGTGGACACTTAACACAATATAAAATGGTACAGCTGTTTGTAAATTAAGATGGGGGTACCTCATAAAGTTAAATACATACTTACACCATGCACAGTCCCACTTCTCAATAATTACGTGCCACTAGGGAGACATATTCTCATGGACTAACATTAGAGTCCTACTTTGACATAGTCCTGAACAGGAAACAGTTATTCCTTCGTTATCGAAGAGATGAGAAAACCATGGAAAGTCACAGCTTCAAAAAGAAGAAAACTGTTTATTACACAATGCATCACTGTAGGGGAGGCCTCAAAACTGCTAAACAAAGAAACCAAATAGGAAGGCTGCAGACAGTGTGATCATATTTGTGCAAATTAAAAATTTGTGTTGACAATTGCTCCTGGCAGCACTGATCTGATCCTGAGAGAATGTTGGGCTTCTTAGACATTTCTGTTTGGAAATTTGTCTTCTTTTTGGTACAAAATGGCCTACTGGACAAAGAACTGCCCATACCTTGACTGCTGAAAGTATGAATGCTATCCTTTTCTGGACGAGCAGGATGCAAGGAAAAGTGACTACTGAACTTTGCCAAGACAGGGTAAGATGGTCTTTCAAAATTCCTGCTTCTGAAAATGATCTATCAGATACTCTAGGCCTGTAGCCACATTGAGTGCCCCAACGATGCTGGGAAACTTTAGGTGACTGTCCATGCTGCCAGCTGTCTCTGTCTACTCTTGCAAGAATTTCAGAAATTGCTTGCTTGCATTTTCTGTTTTCTCAGGTATTAATATGTTCCTTCTCAGGTCTTTGATGGAGTTGAAGACTAGATACAGTTAAAATCCTCTCATATCTTAGCTAAGAATATTTTAGAAACTACAGTTAGATTCTTCAGGATAGGACAGCTATTAGAGTAATCTCAGTAATTTGCCATTTACCTATGGTCTGGACATTTCTGGACATTTAGCATGTGTTTCTTGTTTGATGTTGTTCTTGTTGGTTGTAGTTCCATTTTTGTTTATGTTATTACCCTTTGTTTTTCCTAGACAATACTTATAATCATTCTTATTGTATATAGTTTGCATTAGGTTTGGAACCTTCTTATTTAGACAAAAAGAGGAAATGTAGTGATATTTTCTCCACCCATGACCTTGGGCTATAGGGCCCGAAGGATTTGGTGCTTCTTGCTGTTGCATGTGACCTCTTAAAAGGAAAGAGAGAAGGGCCATAAGCCCCTTCTCCCCGCTTTCTGCTTTATGGTGTGATCGAACTGCCAGGTTGAGTTGCTCCTGGTCAAATTAGAGGATGACTTCAGCTGTCTACTCTGTTCTATATTCGTGAATGTATTTTCTTATTTTACCCTAATAGATTTCCCTAATACTCCTTAAAAAATTTTTGTGTTGACAGTGTACATTCATGATTGAGGTCAAGGCTCAAGGAGAGACCAAAAGCAAGTGGCTATGAAGAAATTTCAAATATAAGGAAACATCTACCTCGTCACTGTCCTGTGTTTAAATAACTGTGTTTCATTACCAAAATCCAAACTGCAGATGTTATTTATAGTATGAAAAAGTCAGTTTACATTGTATAGTGATTTTCAAAGTTTAGTTAGTAGCAGAATCTTCTGGGATATTAAAATTCAGCTATTTATCTTGCAGATTCAGTTACTGCCATCTGGGTGTTGGGCACATGGATCAGGAGTCTGCATCTTTACCATCAACTGAGGGATTGTTCTATGTGCAGATGGCCAGATTATAGTCTTGGGACTGTGGACCCCCTGAATAGAATCCAGAAGCTGGGAAACCCCCTGAGTAAAAACTCACTCAGATTTTCCACTTTAAGGAAGTTTACAAACATGACTGTCTGCACAATAACACTTTGTTATTCAACTTTGTAGAATTTTCAGGTTCAGGGGCACCCATACCTCAACAAGCCTTTGATCCTTGGATTGATGAGTTGTTAGGAAGCCATGAGCTGTGGAGAGCATGTGAGGCAACACGGAGACAAGGGATATCTCACAGGGGTCTCATTTACCTCAGGACCACAGGTGGTCAAAGCCAGCATCTGGAGTGTTCTTGCAAGATGTCTGTGGTGGAGGGAAAGTCAATGAGGCAGCCCTGAGAAGCATCTCTGGTCCAGGACTTTCCATTTTCATCTGTGAACTCTCTCTCTCTCTCTCTCTCTCTCTCTCTCTCTCTCTCTCTCTCTCTCTCTCTCTCTCTCCTCAGCAGCAAGCTCTTCCATTTTCCTAAGAGAAGCAACTGGCAGGGATGTACAGAGTATGTACACCCTGAGTAATTCCGTCAGGGTGGAAGACAGGAAGGAAATCTCAAGCTGTGCTCTGAGACGAAGCAAAACAGTGAACCTGTGAAGAAGAGGGCCAAGTCAGTGAAGTTGGGGGTGGAGGACCCATCATTCCAGAGATGAGATTCAGGTGGGGTGGTGACCCGCCCCTACCAGTACTGAATTGTTACATTATTAGTGGTCTAAGTGAAGGTGGATCCTGGAATGTAGGTAGATTAGGAAAGCAGTACCCTATAAGAGAGGCGACTTCTACAGGTTTGCTTCCTGCGCGCGCGCGCACACACACACACACACACACACACACACACACACACACACACACTTCCTCATTCCATCCCCAAACCCCCTCTTCCTAGAACTTTGCAACTGTTACAAAGAGTGCTAAGAGCTGCTAGGAGAAACTGCTCTGGGAGAGTTTGGTGGTATTTGGGTGAGACCCGTGGTGATATTTTGTTTGTGCTCTAACAAATCAACCTTGCCTGAAGATCAGAGGGTGGAGCCAGCCATTAGTTAACCATAGAGGTCTGGCGGTCTGTACAGACAAGAGACAGGAAGTGATATGACTGGGGAGAGAGAGAGAAATATAAGTTGGGTGGAGACAGGAGCTTGGCCCCTTTTTTGGCAGGAGGATTCAGAGAGGTAAGAGGTGATGGTGGCTGCTCCTTTACTTTTCTGATCTTTCAGCATTTACCCTGATATCTGACTCCAGGTTTTTATTATTAAGACCAATTAGAATTCATGCTACAGAGATTTCTCAAGGAGAAGGTGAGGAAAGCAGCGAAGGGAGGGAGCCAGGCCTCTCCCACCCAGCCTAAGCTCAGCTGTGTGCTCCAGAGCAGGCTGAGTTTCCCTTTCTGCACTGTCCCAGTCTGAAGAAACGCTTTCTTGGCAGCTGTGGCTTGTTTCTCCTGCTCATTATCCCACTGTGGAGTTCCTTTACATTCCTGAGTCTGTTGCTTTCCTTTTTTCCACATTGCTCTTCTTTCTAGCACAACAAGCTCTGCAGGCTCCTAGCTGACCACCCTGCATCCCAAGACCCCATTAACATAAGAACTAGAGGCTTCTGAGCTCCTTGGGCTCTTCTTTCCAAGGAACATTTAGCTCCTGTCTCGGAGTGATTCTCCTGAAGGATCAGCCAGGTGAAATGACTGTGCAGTGTGTACATTCTGCCTAAGAAGCAGCTCAGGGGCAGCTCATGCTGACGGTGCAGCATCACAGAAATGGGTGTAGGACTTAGCCTTCTAAGGCTGGTCGCCAGCCACTGCACAGCTCCTTTCCCAGGGAGCTAGTCAAGCCTACCACAAAGTCCTCAAGTGGATCAAGCCAGAACAGCACAGTTCTACCCTGGAGCCTCTCAAAAGAAGAGGTCAACACAATTTGGGGGTATCTTTGAATTAATGAGCTTACTAGGGATGCAATAAGAACAGGATAGCTCAAGACCATAGATGTTTGTTTTGCTCTGTGGCTCTGTGGGTCTCACACATTCTAGGTAAGTGCTTTACACTCATTACAAGAACACTTTCTTGAACATAGAAGCATGTTTGACAGTGAGGGTTTTGGAGGTTCATGATACAAGTTGAAGACATATTTCAAAGAATCTTGAATAGTAATCTATTGTTGACACTGAAAAGCCTTTCACTCTCAAATCCAATATTCAGCTTTTCAGTGTTACACTCGGGTTATTACAGTAACTATATCAAATCATTATAAAAATGTGAGTTTCAGTCGGGGCATTTAATTACTGCTTCAAATTCTGTACTTTTTGCTTTCTAACTAATGCTTGCTATTATGATGAATTTCACTAAAGTGTCCATGGTTTGTATTTGTTCTCTACCTCTTCTGCTACTTGGACCCTTAAAACTTTGATTTTTTTTCAAATATTTTTATTTTTTCCAAATAGTTTCATAATGTTAATTCTTAACACTGTTTAAGTCTCTTAGGTGATGCATTGGTTTAATCAACTTCTCTCTCTCTCTCTCTCTTTCTCTCTCAAATGTAAGTTTCAAGCCTACAGTATAAATTGGCTTCTGAAGGTTGTAGAATGTCAAGCTTGGCAACTAAGAGCATCAGGAAGGATTACCTCAACCTTAGCATGTTATGAAAATGTTTTTATTCCTTCCAAGTCTTTGTGAGTAGTTGAACTCCTCATTTTCTATTCGACCAAAGTAGCAAAAAATCTGTCTCAGTGATTCTCACACACAGCAAGGTGAGTGCAACAGGCTGTGACTTCTCAGAGCTGGTGATGATGAGGCACGGAGTGGCAGAGTCTAGGGCTCACCAGGGAGTTGCTGAGCCTTTAAACTACTGACCTCACCACTCTGTGTGCTGGGCCCAGTCTACCTCTGACTACAGACACCAGCCACACATTCTTCTAGCCTTTTCCCTCCCTCCCTCTCTCCCCCTTCCTTCTTACATGCTTCCTTTCCTCTCCCTCCCTCCCTCCCTCCCTCCCTTCCTCCTCCCCTCCCTCCCTTTCTTCCTTTTTTTGAGTTAGGGTCTTATGTTCCCAGATAATTGGCTATGTAACCATAGATGACCTTGAACTCCTGATCTTCCTACTTCTGAGCCCTCCCAATTGTGGAGATTACAGACATGCACAGTGCACAGCCACTGGACATTTTTGGAGATGGAATGAACAAGAGTAGAAGGCATACTTTTCCAGCTCTTATTTCAATAGAAATGTGATTTAAAAATAAATGGCATTCCAGGTGGCCACAACCATCCAACTTTGTTTTTGAAAGGTATGTTTCATTCCTCTCAGGACTAGTAGGCTTATTTTTCTTTACAGAATAAAGGAAAGTTACCATTGCATTGAGCACATGCTTTTCCAAATGTTCTGAAGTGCAAGGCCTGGTGTATTTCTTGCCATTCATGTCATCACGCTGGCCAGTACTAGTCAGGGCACATGGCAGCCTTGGGTAGAAGGAGAAAACTGGCAGGCTTTGCTGGCTTAGGAGAGCTACGTGCTTTCTTGGATTAGTCATGCAGGCCCTCTTGGGAGATGGAAGGACTGTTAAAACTTTTAGTTAATGCTTCTCACAGTACGTGGAACCTGAAATGTGTCACTCAATGTTCGGTACAAACTTTCCATAGCAGACAGCCTTGTCTAGTAGCAAGCCCAGCCTGCTCCTTGGATGTTTTCATCACATGTGTACAGGGATGCCATTAGTCTGCTTTGGTGGGTTGGAAGTCCCTTCTCCTGGTGCTGTACTTCAGCTTATCACAGAGCGATCACAGCTGCTACCAACTCCAAGACTCAGAATAAAATCCAGCATTCTTCAGGTATCACCATTTTTCTGCTCACTGGTGAGGTTGGAGACATAGCTCAGTAGCAGGGTGCCTGACAAGCATAACATTTGAACTCCAGGACCGCAAAAATTTGGTGTGGTGGTTCACATCTTTGGGAGGTACAATCAGGAGGATCAGAAGTTCAAGGTCATCCTCAGTTGCATAATGAATCCAAGGCCAGACTCAGCTACGTGATACCCACCCCAAGACAAACAAGCAAACAAAAGCAAGACTGAAATAGACTATCACGATACAGATCCAAGAATATGAATGCACCATTTGTGGATGTAGAATATTAACCACAAAATGGTTAGAAAGCCTGGCTCATTCCAGTACTGCTGCAGATGGTAACTGTGCATGCGACAGTGAGTAGAGACCGCTCTCCCAGGAGCCTGCCTTGGCTCTGGAATTGCCAGTGCACAGAGTTCAGTTTTTCAGTTTGTAAATGAAGTCTCAGAAAGCTCAGATATGTGTCATACAGCAAGGCAGGAAGCAGTCTAGCCACTGGTCTCTCCGCCCCATGAATTCACCCTCCTCTTTCCCACCTGTCAATATCCTGAAGCCCATGTTTGTGTGTTTTGGGAAATATCTTCAGAGTGGGCATTAGGGAGAAACAAAGAGCTTTGGTGAGAAGAGACTGAAACATCCTCTTGGGCTTCGTATTCTGGCCTGGAGGCTGTGTTCCTGATTTTACAATGGCTCTTGGACATGCAGGTGATGACATCATGGACATCTTTCATCCTGTGCTCTGGTTTGCATTTGCTTCCATTTGAGGCCAAAAAGGGTTAAATGTCCAGTCTTCAGACTTTCCATTTTTAGCAATAAAGACCAAGTTTTATAATGTCTGTTTTGTTCAAACTCTTCCCTGAAGTGATCCAATAGCCAGCACATATGGAAAACTGAAATTGTCTGAATCAATTGCTAAAAGAGACTGATGGAAACCTTATAATCATCAGGAAAAAAAAGCCATGAAATTATTGGTTGTGGCTTTTCAGAGCTGTTCAGATAAACTACTTGTTAAGCCTCTGTAGACGTGGAAGTCAAATTATGGCCCTGCCAAAGGTCAGAAGCGTAAAGCTGGAGAGTTTGGGGCTGTTTTCCAAAGGAGCAGAACAGTGTGAGTCCATGAGTGCATGTGACATGAAAAAAGTCTCTGCATATGTGTTGTGGCCGTGAAAACTGTGTTTTGGCAAGCTAAGCTTCTTCTAAAGCCATTGTTTGTGATAGTATGACCAAGAGGTGTCCATCCATTACATTTTTACCTAGCAGTTGTTCATATCTGCTGATAAGGCAGGCTAGGGCAGTGGTTTGGAGTAGGAAGGAAGCTGGGTTGTTCAAACGAGGTATAACCACATAGAGTATAGAGAAAACATCTCTCCCCCCCCCTTTTTTTTGGCTAATTTTAATCTAAACATCTCCCTTCTTTTTTTTGTTGCTAATTTTAATCTAATTCCTTTGTTTTCTAAACAGGAAGAAATTTGTTGTCCTCTGCTTAAACCCCAGCTACCCAAATCTGCTAGTTACATTAGAACCTTGTTCCCAAATGACACCTCCTGTGATGGTTAAAGTTGGTTGTCACTTGGAGCGTTCTGAGACACACTCGAAGAGTTGAGATCTGCTTTGCATGTGTCTGTGAAGGAATTTCCAGAGACAATTGGGATGTGGCTCAGGAAGGAGTGAGGTGATTCTGTCCTGTGGGCAGTATACATGGATGAAGCGAGCAGATATGGAAAGAGTGGAGAAGCTTTCTCAGGAACACAAGTTCTGTTCCCCTGTATCGGGTCCAGGTCTGCTGCTCCATTACCCATAGACACCTGACATGAGTGTCTAGCATGGTCTCAGACTCCTGATCCCATCTCCAGCTTTCAGGCTTCAGCATCTGTTGAGACTGAGTCTCCAGCCCCACTTGTTCTGAGGTTTCCTGCTTCTTGAACTGAGCTGTAGTGATTTCGCCTAGATCTCCAGCCTATGGCTGGCCCTGTAGGACTCCTCAGCCTCTGGGAGTATAGGCCAGGTTCATCAAGACGCTGGTTTGGGAGGATCTAGGAGGAACTGGGGGCAGGGAAGACATTGTATTAAATTAAAAAAAAATGTTATAAAGAGACCCATTTGTCTTTCTGCACTACATTGGGTCTGTTCCTAGGGAAACCTCTAATACATCCTCATCTGATGTCCAGTGACTTCAGAGCATATTGTCACCTGCTTGGGGCCAGGCCTTGGGATCTTCACCCATGCTACCGCTACCCCTTCACCATGTCTGAATGAGGGGCTATGAATTAAAAAATAGAGACAAGAGCAGCGAGTCATTCGCCACAGCAGAATGCCGAATGCCGTTTATTGAAAGAGGGAGGAAACCTTAAATACAGGCTTATAGGACAATGGAGGATCCCCGGAGGGCAGAAGTTCGCTACTGAATGTTCTACATTCTTACATCTAAGCTGTTTACACCAAATGCAGGATACACAAACAAAGAACCTCTGGTGAGCATTCAGGAAGAAGGAAACTGGCAGGGAATCAGCATAGGGAGGGCATCTGGTCAAGGTCAGCAAGCAAGGTGGCAGCCACTCACAGTGGGGGGCCGGGGCCCACAGGTCCCCCCTTTTTACTAAAAAATGAGCTTCTGATTTAGGTTGTGTGGGACATCAGCAGGTCACCTTACCCGTCATGGAGACACCTGCCCAGGCCACACAAGTGCTCTGTCTTAGGTTGGTGAGCGCCCCCAGGCATTACCTGTCTCTGAATACTCATTATCATACAGACTCAACCACGTGAGCTGTAGAGTAACTGCTGCCAAAGATCTCAAAGTGGCGCTGGGCTTGCAATCTGTGCAACACAGAAAAGACCAATGGAAGTCCTAACCCACCCATAGCCAGGAGGCTAAAGGCAATTGAGCCATTCCCTTCCTTAGTGAGCATTACTGCAAATTGGAGTCCTCATAAGGTAGTATCCCATAGGCAAGTGGAACTTGAGTTTTATAAATTTTACAACTTTCAAAGCCAATTGAAATGTATATAACTGTTGAATAAAATTTAACATGCCCAATAGAATGAAAGATAAACTAACTGTGGTAGCTACTTTGCTGCCAGGGTCTCCATTGTGCTAGCTGTAGTAACTAATTATGAAATAGTAATCCCAAAAACAGTAGCAGCAGTGGCCACCACCACTATAACAGCAACAATGGCAACAGCGATGTTAGAGTCTCTTCTGGAGCATGTGAGCATCATCTGTGTCTAACTGCCATGGTCCACTGGCATGGACACAGCTCCAGGAACATGAACCACCAAGGCCCATTTTTCTTGATCCCAGCATGACTTAAGCTGGCATCTCTGCAAAAGAAAAACTGAGAACCATAAAGAAAAACAGACAACAAACAAGGAGCAGAACTAATGGTCTCATAATGGCTACATTCAGGCTCACAAATTTTAAGGTATCTTCAAAAGAGGCTAGATGAATTTCAGGATGCCAACAAATGTTGCACAGAGTCATTCCTGAAAAGTAGGTATGACACCAGCTTGAAGAGGGTTGCAAAATGTGAAAAGGCTTAGCTGGCATGCTACTGTTAACAAATAGAGGTCAGTGACCTTCATGGTTATCCTTAAACTCCAAGGTGTCTGGGTGACACGTTCTCAAACATGCTTCAGCAGCAGCCACAGGGCACACGCAGTACTCAGGATCCCAAAGAGGAACCTCATTGTCCTGCGGAAAGACACAAACAGATCCCCGGGCCCACACTAACACCGGATTGGGTTCCACCCAAGTGCCAGTAGAAAGATCCTTCCATCGCACCAGAGGGTGATTTGCAACAGGAGCCCTCCAGTGCTTATCTGCAGCGGATACTCCAGCAGAATCCACCGATAAAAAATTTAATACTCAGTCAATCCCTAGCATAGAGCAGGCATTTGGTGCATAGTATTCAGATGGAATCAAGTTCATGTCAATTAATTTTGTTATAAACACACAGGCACATTTCTCTTTTCACCATCAGTATGTTGCTTGTATTAACATGGATTTCCCACCAGATAATTTTATCGAGAATCATAAATGAAAGGTTTGGATATTAAAAATATGTTACCATATAACATTTCACTTTCAGGAAATTATTGTTAAATAAAGTAGTTGCTGCACTGTCCATCCAAAAATTTAGTATCATATACCAGCCTTTCTGCTCCCTTGGCAATGAGTAATGGTCCCCAAAATAACTCAGATCGCTTCTTTCCCCTGCTTCCATTTTAGCTCTTAAAGTGCACTTCTGTTCACAGTAATCTTTTTATTATGCAAGTTTGCTTAGTATCCAGGAGTTGCCTTGAGGCTGTGCCCATAAAATGCAATTTATTTTCCCCCGGAGGAGGGGAAATTTGGCTTCTCCAAGTCACTTTTATTCTCATGGCCAGCCTTCACTTTTCTTTGTCCCACCCTTGGAGTATAGCAAGACTCCATGGTGGCAGCTGATCCTTGTGGTGATATATTGTGTATCAAATAAAGCTTGCCTGAGGACCAGAGGACAGAACAAGCCACTAGATTCAACATAGAGTCTGGATCTCTTTGTTCTCTTTGAACTCTGTGAGTTCAAAGCCACCCTGGACTATGTGAGATTGATTCGGTCAAGGAGAGAAAGAGAGGCAGGAAGTGGTGGCCACGCCTGTAATCCCGGTACGTGGGAGTCACACGCCTTTAATCTCAGCACTAGGAATGAAGTGATATGGCTGGATGGAGAAAGGTATAGAAGGTGTGAGGAGACAGGAACTACGACTTTTTGGCCGAGCCTTTCAGCTGAGGACTCAAGAGGCATTCAGTCAGAGGATTTGTGGAGACAAGATCTCGCCTTCCATTCTGCCTGAGGATTCAGTAGTGTGAGAAGTTTCTCTAGTGGCTTGTTCCTTTGTCTCTCTGATCTTTCAGGATTTACCCCAATATCTGACTCGGTTTTTTTTTTTTTTTCTTTATGAGACCATTTAGAATTCGTGCAGTAGATCCTGATGCCATCTACAGCCCAGATTCTTCAGTTGTAGGTTTAGACCACATATAGCAGTTTAACATGAGTGTGGTGAAAAACTTGACAATAGCAAAACATACCTGAAAGTGCAAGAGAGCAGAAGACTCCCACCTAAGGAAAAATGAATTCCTTCAAATTAATTCGAGATCGCATGTGTGAATGTGTGATTCCGAACGGCATTTAGAACTGTATCTGGGAAAATGTACTCCCGGAGTTTTCGTGTTTATTTGCATCCCTCCTCTTCTCTCTTTGTTACTCCCCCTCCACCCAGTGTTGAGGATTGAACCTGGGCCCTGTAGTAGAAAATTGCTCTACCACTGAGCTCTAAGAGCCCTGGCTTTAACTGCTGTTCTGAGTATTAAAAGCTTAAGGCATTTCATTATGCATAATTAAGAACATTCCACACTGATAGTTGAAAAAACTTGAGAATACACATTAGCAATCATGAGTGCATAAAGCAATTAAGTGTTTGGTTGTAAATTCATAAATTATTGAGTCCAAACTGTATTTTCAGAGAATGTTTTTTTCTGGGGCAAGTTAGCTAATCCCTTGCTCTCATACAGGAAGCTCACTTCTCAGGACTCCTCTACAGGGCAGAGGAGAAAGCATGGCCTCTTCAACAGCTCGGGCAGTGCTGGTTGGTGACTAGTTGCCTGCTTTCTCCTGGGCTCCTAAACCAGAGATGGGTCATCTGGGTTCCTGGGAACACCAAATGGTAGTCACAAGCACCAGGAAATTCAACATTTCACATCTTCTTCCTCCACTGTAGCCTTGTATCAGGTGACTGTTAGGAACGCTGCAGTCATTGAAACTGTAGATCTTTTTATTGACACTCACAGTATTTGAAGTCTATTTGCCGTTAGTGTTTCTGTCTCATCTCTGGCCATGTTGACTCTTGTTGTTCATTGGTCTCTACCTGGTTTGTGCTTCTCACACGGAAGTGTTTTTTCTCTCCTGTGGTGTCTCTCCCAGGTCTTCCCTTTCTCCTCTTTGAATGTCCCGTTTGACTTTTCTTCAGTGATCTCATGGTGTCCTTCCTTTCTCAAAATGGCTGTTGTCGTTTCTGATTCTTCATTTCACTGGGATTTGTCCTTTATCAGAGTTACCTTCTCTAGTTCTCTAAGTCTCTTTTTATACCTGATATAACATGTAGCTTATCTGCAGAAGCTTTTAAATAATACTTTATAGTTTTAGTTTTCTCTCTGTAACTTCTTTTTTTTTTTTTTTTTTTGGTTTTTCGAGACGGGGTTTCTCTGTGTAGCTTTGCGCCTTTTCCTGGAACTCACTTTGTAGTCCAGGATGGCCTCGAACTCACAGAGATCCGCCTGGCTCTGCCTCCCGAGTGCTGGGATTAAAGGCGTGCGCCACCACCGCCCGGCTTCTCTGTAACTTCTATTTTCCTCAAGGTCCAATTATCTAGAGTTTTAATGATGTTATGTGTCCTTCAAAAGGGCCTAGGTTTTTAATTTCTGTTTGTTTTTTCATTTGTTTGAGACAATGTCTCACAACGCTGCCCTGGCTGGACTGGAGCTCCCTACGCAGCTCACGCTGACTTCGAACTTACAGAGATCTGCAGTGTTGTGATGAAAAGAGTGTGCCATCATACTTGTCTAAAATGCCTAGTTTTGAATATATTTCATTACTTCTTTACTGCTTTTTCACATTTTTTCCAGAAACATATTTTGTACATAGTTGTTTGAAATTCTGACAATCAGAATCACGTGTCATGAGAGTTGTGCATTATTTCTCTTTGCTTCCATAACTTCAGTGGCTTGTTTCATTATATACTTTGAACTTTTGCTTAAAAACTCAAAAGCTGAGAGTAATGGTATTGTTACCAAAATAGGTATGACTGCAATATTAGCAAAGTTATTAATATTACTGCAGTTATTGATAGTATCTCTACAAAACAAAAACAAAAACAAAAAAACC
This sequence comes from Peromyscus leucopus, assembly GCF_004664715.2. NCBI lineage: Eukaryota > Metazoa > Chordata > Mammalia > Rodentia > Cricetidae > Peromyscus > Peromyscus leucopus. Next base: position 133,265,134 of record NC_051067.1, on the reverse strand, counting down.
TAATGGCTGCTGGGTGCTGTAGTTACATTTGTTTCAGAATGATGGCACCATCCTCTGTAATGGTCACATCGCCTTTTCTATCTTGAATCATTTCACCCATCCCTTTAGGTCCAAGCCTTGCTCTAATGGCATCTGCAACCTCTTTGTCTGAGAAATATTGCTAAAGCAGATCCAGGCTGGCTTGTTGATTTCCTGGTAGGTACCTTTCCCTCTGCTGTGTGGCCCTGGCTGTGTGGCAGGAGCCCAGCTTCTGGGAGATAAATTCTCCAGCACGGCAACCTTGTCGATGTCTGCACAGGCTCAGGAGGATGATGGATGTGGATTCCTGCCCTCCTCCATAAACCTTCCAGAAAGCTGCACCAGCGGAGGAACCTAAAATAATACACTGAATGTAAAAAATTACCAGTTGGCTAATTTTCTGTGTAATGTTAAGATTCACATATAGAGTATATAAACCATAGGCATATAAATGCTTTGGGCAGGTGCATTGTTGTGTTTTATGTGAGTAGTTTTCAATACAAATAAGAATAATATATAAGTAATATATAATGTTAAAGTTCACACATGTTCTATGCTTTGGAACCTGAAAAAAGTTTTACATATTCGTCACAGAATGCACTAGCTTTCCTAAATATAAATACAAGTTCATATACTTTAATATTTTTCTACTGTTAATGTGACTGAGGTGATTTTTAGGTTATTTGTTTGTTCATTTCAAATTTCCAATATGACTAAATATTTTAAGAAGGAGTTGGGACAAACATGATTAATAAAAATGTAATTTCCTTCCAAAGATGACATGAAGTGTGTGGTTTGCATGATTCCCAGATATGTGTGATAACATATTTGGTTTTGCCTGTTGCTGTTAATTTGTCACTTTTTTTTTGAGACAGGGTTTCTCTCTGTAGTTTTGGTGCCTGTCTTGGATCTTGCTCTGTAGACCAGGCTGGCCTTGAATTCACAGAGATTTGCCTGGCTCTGCCTCCCAAGTGCTGGATTAAAGACATATGCCATTAAAGACTGCCCAATTTTCTTTCTTTCTTTCTTTTTTTTTTTGTTGATAAGTTTTAAGTGAGACCAAATTATTCATTTCCATGAGATTATTATACTAAAACTGTTACCACAGCAGAGTAAGCTTGGTGGCTCTCAGTAGCTAGTGTATTTGGCTTCTGGTAAAGAACGTCTCTGTTTTCTTCCCTTTGCCCTTATTTTTGTATTGTTGACACTGTAACTAGTACTCAGAAGCTGCCATTGCTTGACGGACAGCATCGCCTTCTTTCCCTGACCCCACAGGAACAAAAGCAAGATGGATGGGAGCTTGCTTGACTCTGCTTAATCTTGATGATTGCTCAAGGACTGCCCGTCCAACTGCTGTGCCTCAGAGCTAAGTCTAGGCCCTATACCCGTAGTCAGCTTGGATTTCAGAAATGGCCAAACTTTAAAGGGCAGACCACCCCATCAGATGAAGGCAAACTGCTACCATGATGAGGTTTCACCTCTGAGCAAGTAATGACCCTCTAAGAAACCCCTTATCCACCTCAAGCAGTAAAGACTTCTTTGGACCACCTTGCAGAATCAGAAGGAACTATTGACTAGAACTACTTCATCATGCATCTCTGTTGCTCTTTTGTTCAAGCCTACAGTTCTTGTCAGTACCTCAAAGACAGACTTGGAGGTAACTAGACCCTTTAATATATTCCTTTTCCCAATGTGAACATACTGAATAAGTTTGCTTTCTCTGCTTTTTGCTATTACTCATTTCTTTGATTGGAATTTGGGGATACATAGCCAAGCCTAACATGTTGGAACTGTCAGAGCCTGGGATTTTGCCTCCAAACTCAGTTCCAGCCCCAGTCAGTGTTTGTAGCTTAATATGAGAAACAAATAATGAGATTCTTACAATGTCTTGTGCCTTTTTGACAACTTCTGTGAGGTTTTTGAAGTTATGGGCAGTAATGAGGCTTTTGAAGTTTAGTGAATATAATTAATCTATGTGGCAATCACCTCCCAGTTATTTAAGGGGTCAGAACTGCAATGGAAGACTGTGTGCTTGACATTCTTAATCAGAGTGTCACCTGAAATAAATTAAAACATGGTGCTAGTATCCTTTCTGTAAAACAAACAAACAAAACACAAAGATTTATTTTATCTCTTAGTTATATGTATGCATCTGTGCATGTGTATGGTTATATATGTGTCAGTACAGGTGTACAGAGAAGCCAGGAGGGGCAGAAGATCTCCTGGAACTACAGTCACAAGCACTTGTAACTGATATGTGTACTGGGAACCAAACTTGGGTCATCTGGAAGAGCAGTGTGTGCTCTTAAGCACTGAGCCATCTTTCCAGTCACTTTTTAACATTTCTTGGATAAATTTTCCAGTGTATGAACTGTTTCTGTTCTAATTACACAATAGAGAAAGTCATCAGCAGGAAAAACAAGAAATTCATTGTGCCCCTTTTCTGTTGCTGACCCCCTCACAGAGAAGGAACACCGGGCTCCAGATGGGCAATGTTTTTACTGGATATAAACCGAATTTTGAAATTTTCTGAGTTCATAAGCAAGATTGGTCCACTCATCATGTTTGCGGTAGAACCATCACCAGGGAAACATCCAGAGAAAAGTACTTTTCCACAGGACTCTTCTCTATTTTATCAGGGCCTGGTGCCCCAGACGGGTGGCTCAGTTTCATTTTAGCCATAAAATCTATGCAGCTAATGGCAACAGTCTCGTTGATCTGTATTGGATATGAGATCACAACCGCCAAGAATTGTGTTTGGTATTTAAATAGGCAGAGGTTATGTTTCCTTTCTGAAAGTTGAAATTCTATATATGTGCTTATTTGTTCAGCGTTTAATGCAACAGAGGTTTCCAGCCTTAAGTATGCTCCAGGACTAGTGTCTGGTGCCGAGGACCAGAAAGTGAACATAATTCTATACTTTCCTTGTCTCTCCCCGTCCAAAGGCTATTGACACACTAAATAAAAAGGGCACCCTATGCCAATTGTCTGTAAGGAATGATTATCACTTTTCTCACAGTGTGCCCACCTTCACCAGACCCCACTCAGGCTGTCAGATGATATTAATTTCAGTAAGATCTGAAAGTGGCCCAGGCTCCAAACCCAGCTAGAATATAAAGAACCCCTCTGCCGTGCCATTCTATTTATGGAAAAGTCCTTGTTATTGTTGGAAAATGTCCTTACCTCATTAAAAATTATACCCATTTCCATCATGAAGCTACTCTAGACTTCCATTAATCCTGCTTTGGGCTCACAATAAAAACAGGGGGCCAGGACTGAGATGAGTGAATGGGAGCTAGGGTTTTTTTCTTTCCTGATCAATGGAGATCAAGTAAAATTGTATGTTTACTGAGGGGTTGACTTCATCAGTTAGGAAATCGACATGTTGGAAGTGTAACAGGCTGCAGCCACACTCACCAAGGCTGAAGCTCATGTCAGGCCCATGATAATCAATGACTCCAGCAGCACTACAGACTCCCACCTCCTGGATACAATATATGATGAAATGCATTTTGAAGGGTTAGACTCTAAGAGAATGTCTTATCTCTACAAAGGGCAAGGCGCCTCCTTGGCTTCTTGTCATTATTTTTGAAATGCTTTTATGAAATTAAGATTATAAAAATAGACTATTTAGTTGCAAGATTATGCTACACTATATCAAATATTTCTTTTTTAAAAGCTGTTTTTCCCTTATGAGAGCCATGCCAAGTCTTAATTATTGCCCACAAAGAAGATCAATGATGCTAAAACTTGCTGCATTTAGATCAGGAAGCAGCTTTTTCTAAATGAGTGATGCTAACTTTTGAACATTCTTAAGAGAGTGGGAAAGTGAAGCAAAGGGTGATGGGAAAATGGTAGAGAGTATCAACAGCAACCTGTGAATCAGAAGCTTGTGAATCTCACAGGTACAAAAGAAGAGTCCATCATGAGGCACTCTTCTATGGTTCACGCTACAGTTACCCACAGCCATAAGCCCATTCAGTGGCATTATTATACCTGAAGCAAAAATACCTGTGCTTCCCAGGGCTGCAGCAAAATTAGAACAATTCAGCTGCCAGGAGGAAAATCACAGAACTCACCCAAATCCTGAACACAGGATCTGGAGAGCCTGCAGTAGCATTCTGGTTAGTGTCATGTGACTATTGGGATGGCTGATGTGGGTGGAACAGAGTTTAAGCATACACACACACACACACACACACACACACACACACACACACACACACACACCAGATAGAACCATTGACAACTGAATACAAGCTCAGCAGCTAGAAGTAAAATGCTCAGAGGAGACAGAAGTTTCAGCTACAACTGGCTGTGTGTTCAAATCCCACAAAACACTGTGATGCATTTGATCAGTTTTCTATAAGAAAGCAACTGAGAAGAGAGAATTAGAAACACAAAGACAAAATTTGTCTCTTGGTCCATCACTGTTTTCCAAAAGCAGAAGAGAGCTCATCTCAAACAGTGGTTCACAGATAATTAGTTCACTCAAGTCTCATATGACTTGAAATGACAATATAATGCCACTCGTTGCATAGGACAGTCACCTCAGTTATCTTTCCCACCTGTTATATACAACTGTGGGAAATACTGGATTACTTAGCCACTGAAACTTGTGTATAATTATGATAAGCAAGGACCTTTGACAAAAAAAAAAAATGCAGTGTTTGACCAGACTTTGAATGGCTCTGATGGCACAGTAAAGGTGATGAGGACTGTTCTGCCATCACGTCACTGCTGTGGGCCTCCCTCAGGGTCGTCCTAGTGGATGTTTTAGTCATATTTTTTATAAATGACTGCCCCTGGTGGGAACTATACAGGAAGATCTGGAGATTATTAAATGTGTATGCAGCTGTAACAGTGAACTCTGTACAACACGTCACCCATGCACAGGAACCATCGTCCCCTGAAAACGGCGCTCTCACCGACTGTGTGTAAACCTGAAAATAACAGAGTAACTTTAAGCCTGCCCTACTGAGCAATCTGTATTTTTGGAAGTTTTGAATTTAGAAGGGGGAACCCCTTTATGAGTATGAAGTTACCTAAGAACCATCAAAGGGCAAGTTCTTGTTGATCATAAACACCTTAGTTTGTACACATTTGGGTCCTGTGGGGCCGTGTGTCCTTGGTGTAACCTCAGCTACTGCCTCCGGTTCACCCAGGAGACAAGCAGTGAGATTTCCAGTCAGGCATCAGGGGAAGCCTTGCTCGACACCTCTGGGCTTGCTGGGTGGGAACATCGTTGTTGAGATTTCCTAGGCTACATTCCTGTCCATATTTAGCCAAAGGTTGATGATTATCAACCATGAGGAAGCAATGGGCTGTGGTAAGAGAAGGCAAGCGCCATGTGAGCCCTGTCCTTGTCAACTTCTCCCTTCGGCCATTGATGTCAGGTTGATATTCTATAACACAGGAGGACGCAGTCTGTCCTAAAGGCGTCTTTGTTTTCATTGCTGTTGGGGTTCTGTTTTTTGTGCTTTGTTTTCTTTCTTTCTTTCTTTCTTTCTTTCTTTCTTTCTTTCTTTCTTTCTTTCTTTCTTTCTTTCTTTCTTTCTTTCTTTCTTTCTCTCTTTCCTTCCCCTCTCTCTTCCTTCCTTCCTTCCTTCCTTCCTTCCTTCCTTCCTTCCTTCCTTCCTTCCTTCCTTCCTTCCTTTTCTCTTTGCTTTTTGTTCTTCCAAAAAATATGGTGAAGATATGTCAAAGTTATTGTAGAAAGGTAGAAAACAGAAGACTAGAAAACTGACTTGGCTTTTAAAAATAGACATTTATATAGAGTAACATTCTTGTGACCAACAGGAATGCTGACCGTTTACATGTGACATTCTGGTCCAGAAAAGGAGTAAGCATGAGCAGACATCATTCTCTCTTCCCCATTGGACAACAGGTCCTTCCCATTTCTGATGTGAAAATAAGGTGATCTATAAATAATTTAAAAAGTAAACTGTCCTTCCAAGGTGTGAGTTCTAATAGCAAATGGGCTCTGGGTTTGCCTTGGCCTGAAGTTCAGTTTGGTTCTGCCAATAATTCATTTGTGATTTGATGCCAGGGACTTGGTTTACTCAAAGATGTGAACTGCACAGCATGGGGTGGCTCTTTTCACTCTTGGTGCCTCACAGGGAAAGCACGGTGGCAGTGACGGGGAGGAGGCTAAATCCTGCCATGACGACAGACTTTGCTGAGGAGGACAAATGGTGGGCAGGAGAGTGAAGTGAGCGGGCATCAGGGCACAGCGGTGTGGAAAACAGGCAGAGAAAGGAAGTGCCGAGCAGTGTAAGGAAGTGAAGTTTCCTTCTGTCTCTCAGATGATGGGGGAGTAGCATCAAATCTGATGGATTTAAAAATAAATACACTGACTTAAATATGAGCTGAAGAACGAGGAAGATACACGGTGTCAGGTGTGCAGCCCGTCCTTGGAGGCTCTGCTGCACCCACGCTGCAGATGCAGGCTTAGAGCCAGATGGAAAGCAATGGAACTCCACAAGTGTGGTGCTGCGAGGCAAGGTCCCCCAGGCTTTAACTGTCTGAGGCCAGGGTGCCTTCCTGAGCTTACTGGATAGGAACTTGTCAGTGTGAGCGTGGAGAACATGTTTGCTCTCTGCCTCCCATTCTCTCCATCCCACACATCAGAACCAAGAAGACAGTTGGAATGTATGTGTTGTCAGGAGAAGAGGACCATCTCCAGTGAAAGTGTGTCTGGGTGAAGTTTGATTTTGGCTTTGCAGCTAAATTTCTGGGGTTTTTTTTGGGGGGATGAGGGGAGTATATTATTTACCTATTTCAAGTCTCAATGTCTTAAACTTGAAGAGTACTAGCCTTTCATAGCCCACATGATGTTGAAGAGTGTAATGGGCTAATTCAAGAATTGAATGTGACACCAGGGTCTCCCCTATGTGGATCTGGTTATGTTCTTGCCCCTGTGATCCAGCCCTACAGCAGTGGACACAGCAGGACTGAGGTAAACCGCTTAAGTACTTCAGAGGCTCTGCCTCTGGGCTGAGCAGAGGATCTTTTCACACATCATTTACAACTTGCTGTGGTGCGTCTTCAAATATAACACACCCTCAACTGGACAGAGAGAACAAGACAGGCGCTTCTGCTTGCTTATTTACTCCCACTGAGTGTTAATCCAGCATCTTTAACTTAGTGACATTGGCTTTATTAATGTCACTGTCACACACACTGTCATGAATGAAAACCACTTTTACAGTTGCCATTGTGATGGGGAAAGCCCCATTTGGATGTTAAGTAGCTTTATGACCCCTTTTAAAATAAAATTTGTACCAAGAGGTAATTTTACAGTAAAACTTTTCTTAAGCAGAGTAGACAGGGGAATAAAGTGATGATGGTGTGTTTAATTTATAAGCAAACTGTGGAGCACAATTGATTTGGTCCTGAAAGACCCTAACCCTTCAGGCTTACAACCCCCTCCTCCCAAGCCCCAGGAGAATAAGGAACTAAAAAGCTAGTTCCAAGGGCAAACTGACTCAGCCACCCCTGCCACAATGTAACAATGTAAAGAGATTTCTATTAAGAGATGCCCTCAACTGTGACTGGGATAATGGCAAGTGTTCCAGGAAAGACCACTGTAACCTTTGTGTAACCTTCACTCCCACCCTGATACCCCCCCTTGAGGTTTCGGGAAGAATATACATGCGGACGTGACTGTACCCATCCTGTGATCAGGCAATGATCTTGTGAAATTAGCCTCTAGACATAAATCAATTGAAATGAAATTGTATGGGAATTGTAATCTTATGGCTTTTGTGGGTTTTTCCTTTAAAAGTACCCATGTGGCTGCAGTAGGCATGACTCTTGCTCTCAGGACAAGAGTAGCCCAACTGTACAGCCGCATCAATAAACCTCTTGCTGTTTGCATCAACTGGACCGGAGTCTGGGTTCTTGGGGCGCCCACCCGAGAAGGGTGGGGTCTGGGGTCTATCAGTCCTGTTATTATCATAAACGGTAAAGATGTCTCTTGGATAGACTACAATTAGTAACACATTTCATTTGTGTCCTTTGTATTCCTTTGTCACAAAAGTGAGAGAGTTTCCCCGTCTTCAAACTGGGGACCTAAATTGTGAAGATCAAATTGGATGGCATAAACAATTAGAAGATAATTTTGCCACAACCCCAAGGTGGAAGGCACAAACCCATGTACACTCAAGGCCAATGTGACCAATGAAATACAAGCAGGACATTATGCAATAATGTAAGAAGTAATGTCAGAAAAATAGGTAAGATGTGGGTAATCATAAAATGGGTATTTTAAATTTTTTCATTCACTATTTTCAATCAAAGTACTGACCTTACATTTTTGCTTGAAGAGGCTGTGCTCTGCCTTGCCAGCGAGGGCAGCGGGCACCACCATGTTGAACAAATATGTGATGGAGAGGTGAGAAAGATAGATTAACAGAGCAGTACGTGTGCTGTGGAGAGAGGCAGAACTGGAGACGCGATCGTGGTGACAGGTGAGGGCTGAGGTTGACAGTGGGACACATTTAATGCACAGGAGTGTCAGCGGGGTGGTGTGTGGCAGCCTGGAGCTTATGCAGACGCAGACTCAGTCCCAGAACATGCCACTCAGCCGTGGGATCACCCTGGCTCTGGACAACGATGGAAGGCCCAGATGAGGAACGGTTTACTTTCTGGATAAAACCCCCTCCAAGGACCATCGTGGTCTGAGCTGCTACCAGAGGCCATGTTGGTGTGTGTGGTCCATGCTGCTGCTCCCTGCAGTGATGAACCGGAGATCCACGTGGACACAGGCAGTCTGTGCTGCTGACGGACGCCTTGGTGATGTCCTCAGGTTTAGCTGCCTCAGGAGGCCATGTTGATGTGAGTGGCTTGCGTAGCCACATGAAGCCATGTTGAGGCCTGTGGACTGTGCTGCGGCTGAGGGCCATGAGTGGATCGGTGGTTCTGATATGGTCGAGGCCCTGTTAATGGCTGTGGGCCTGCATTACCACCGAGGCCATGCGGATATCTGTGGTCTGTGCTGAAGCCTGAGGCTATGTTGGTACCCTGGGGCCATGCAACAAGCTAGGGGCCATACTGATGTGAGCAGTGTGCGCTGTTACCCGAAGCCATGTTGATGTCTGTGGTCCAGGCTGCCTCTGAGGGCCTCGTCCAGTCCGTGGTCGCAGTCGTGCTGTCGCCAGAAACTGTATAGAGGCCCATGATCTGTGCTCCCGCTGACCTAGAGGAGCAAGGAGGCTACTTTCGCTGTGATACAGATGACTGCAGATGCAGTTGAGAGGAAGGGATAGGGAAGGCTTCTGTGACAACCCTCACCCCCAAAAGGTGACAGCTTAGACATGAAACCATCGAAGAGAACTCTTAAAAAGTGTGATGGGGATTCTGATGGTTTCTGGTGGGCGTGCGGGAGGGGAAGGACTCAGGTCTATTTGAGGGGCAGGCCACTGAGAGTTTGACCACGTTCCAACGTGTATGTAGATGAACACAACTTGGACTTTTTTTTTGTTTGTCTTTTTGTTGGGGTGCGGGGAGGTCACAATGGTGGGAAGGCAGACACGGAAGGACTGGGAAGTGAGTGTGATCCGGTTGCATGAGGCGAAATTCCTAGAGAATCCATAAAAATACTATGTTGAAAAAAATTTGCTTAAATATACAAATATAATTTACTTTTAGTTATAAATTTATTTCAGAAATAGGTTTTCTTGGATGTAGTATTTCATGTACAAAAATCCAGATGTGCAGTCATTCAATGAATCTTTGACAAACATATTCGAATTAACGTTCTTTGCACTCACGTGACCGAACTGCACGCTGAGGCACAAGTCACCTTCCTGTCACACTCTTGATGTGTTGAACTCCTACGTAGGCCGCAGTGCATTGCGTTCCTTCTCCCTATTTCCCCCAAACAATCAATGAACACATTTAATAAGTAACTTTGTGTGGCTGATCTACATGATTTCTGAGTTTAGATTTTTTTCTTATTGTTTTTCATATCACTCAAGCAACCAAAATTTGGTTGTGTTTTTAAATTTTTTTTTTTTTTGCTTGTCTGAGGAATCATCTCCAGGGCCTTGTGTATGATAGGCAAGTGCTTTCCCACTAAGCTACATCCGTGATTGAAGATATGCCCCCTTATATGACATAAAATATGTACTAGATATAGAATGAATATAGCAGATTCTCTGTCTATAAGGAGTCTACTGCACAAAGAAGGAAAGATATAGTAATTTAACACTATTGAAATGAAATCCAAGAAATGACATTTAATACAATAACATTATACAATATTGGTCTCTTATTTTTCAAGACAGGCTTCTGTGGTGATATTTTTGTTTGGGCTCTAACAAATAAAGCTTGCATGGAGAGATCAGAGTGTGGAGCTAGCCACTAGAGGCCAGGCAGTGGTGGCACACACTTTTAATCCCAGCACTTGGGATCTCATGCCTTTGATCCCAGTACTTGGGAGGAAGGAACTGACTGGAAGTGATATGGCTGGATGGAGAGAGGCAGTGATAAGACAGAGTGGAGGGAGACAGGAGCTCGGTCTCTTTCAGTCAGAGGATTCCTAGATGTAAGAAGTCTCTCTAGTGGCTGGCTGTCCTGCTTCTCTGGTCTTCCACCTTTCACCCTGATGTCTGACTCCAGGTTTTTATTATTAAGACCAATTAGAATTTGCGTTACAGGTTCCTCTGTGTTGTCTTGGCTGTCCTGGAACTCCCTTTGTAGACCGGGGTGGCCTTGAATTCAGAGAGCCACCTTCCTCTGTCTTCCAAGTACTGGGAGTCAAGGCCTGAACCACCGTGCCCGGCTAATTCTTTCATTTTTTTTTTAAAGCAGCAGCAACAACAACAAAAAAATTGGCAAAGCAGAGAACATTTCGGACTGTCCATATTGAATTCAGAAAGGGTTAAATGTAGACAAACGGCCCAGCATAAGAGCAGAGGATAATTCTGAACAACTTGCTAAGCTGAGTCATGCTACAGAGAGAATTTGTGGGGCTATGCTTCTCAAAAAAGCCTGAGTTCTGGAATTCTTACTCCCTTTGGTTAGCATCACTGCATTTCTCACGTAGGAAGAATGGACAGGAGGAAAGCCAAGAGCACTTGGCAGGGAGATTCCTGTTTAAGTATGTGGTAGACTTCCTGAGATGGTAGAAGTACAGATGTTTACTGATGGTTCCTAAATCTACATAGATTGCCATCTTTATGGACAAGTAGAATTCATTAATACACAGGAATACTTCTTGAGTCTTCTAGAGTTGCATTTTAATGTAAGTTGAGTGTTAAAAAGGGCACAGGAACATCTTGTGCTGTGTGGAAAACATCATGGTGTGGTGATTGGCCATGAATTCAGTACTATCCCTGAAGTTTCAGTGACACTGAACTTGGCAATAACTCTGAATCTTTATTAGCTGTGATTCCGGAGGGTTGTTTACACCACGCTAAAAGCAGAAATTGTTTGCAGTAGGTTATCTTCTTTAATGTAGCAAAATCCTAATGCGTGAAATATAATGTGCTTCCAATGCTCACATGATGTCACCCAAACTTAGCATTGAAGTTATTTACAAATGAAGGCTAATATAATGACCTTAACATGGGGGTGGAGGGTGGGGATGGGGGCAGGGGACAATGGTGAATATAGGTAAAATGGAAATAATGAAATATTCCGTGAAGAGCCAAAAGCTTTCAAATAAGACAAGCATTTCATTGCATTTGGAAAGAGAAAAAAATCCACATTAAGAATTTGGGATAAAACTGTTTCAAAATCATCTATAAATATGTTTCAAAATCATCTGGGCAAGAACTTTGTGCATGTGTAGTGTTTCCATTTGTGGGTTTACAAATGAGTTTTTCCAAATACACATGCATTTAAAATTTCCTGTGTATATATAACAAAGCCTTCGAACCAATTTTGAAGAATAATGCTTTAGGTTTTTTTTTTTTTTTTTTTTTTTTTTTTTTTAAAAGATTTATTTATTATGTATACAGTGTTATGCCTGCACATATACCTATAGGCCAGAAGAGGGCACCAGATCTCATTATAGATGGTTGTGAGCCACCCTGTGGTTGCTGGGAATTGAACTCAGGACCTCTGGAAGAACAGCCAGTGCTCTTAACCTCTGAGCCATCTCTCCAGCCCTGCTTTAGGTTTTTTTAGTTTCATTTCTTTTATTTTATTTCGATGAGTGTTTTGCCAGCATGTGTATCTGTGCACTGTATGTTTGCCTGGTTCCTGCACAGGACAGAGGAAGGTTGGATACCATGGAATTGGAGTTACAGATTGTTATGAGTCTCCTAGTGGGTGCTGGGAATTGAACTGGGTTGTCTGGAAGGGCAGACAGTGCTTTTAACCACTGAGCCATCTCTTCAGCCCCTAAACTGCTTCAATTTAATGACAAATCTGAATTTCAACCCAATAGTTGTTCCATTTTTTAAAAATCAATTATTTCTTTCTGTTTTTTTTTTTTTTCTTCCTTGACAGGGTTTCTCTGTGTAGTTTTGGTGCCTGTCCTGGAACTCACTCTGTAGGACAGGCTGGCCTCGAACTCACAGAGATCCGCCTGGCTCTGCCTCCAGAGTGCTGGCAGCACCACCACCCAGCTCAATTATCTTCTTAATACGAATTGGGGCCAGAGTGCCATTGGTGACATTTCAGTCCAGGCCTTGAGAGATCTGGTTATGAAGTGAGAGAGACCCATAAGTTTGAATCAGGTGGAGATGCAAAGCCAGTTTGATATTCTCCTCCTGCTCAAGAGCAGTGGGTGAAGGCTCCGTTCTCTGTCAGCTTTGTGAGGCTCAGGACACACCGTGGTAAGCAGCACAAGCTCAGACCTTCCCTCAGAGATTTCAGTCAAGGGAAATGGGAACCTGGCATTTAAAAATAGAGTAGGGTTTGGCTCAGTGGTCAAGTTCCTGGTAGTATGTAGAGAACTCTGAATTCCATCCGCAGCACAGTGGGGAAATAAATAGAGAAATAAGCAACAAGATTTAAGTCAATATTTTGTGACACAGATATTCAAGGAATGGAGAGAAGCTGAGTGTGATTAGGTTTCAGCTTATGCAGGAAACCTGTCGGATATAAGATTGACAGTCTAAATTTTGGAGTCATTTGTATAAATGGAATGCATATTATCCCTAGAAGCTACACTAAGATTAGCCAAAGACCAGGGCTCATGTGTCAGTACTGATTTATAAGTTACTTGCACATATGTGGTCTGAATGTCACAGACATGAAGGATTCTGCTAGGAAGAGACAGGAGGATACCTTACGCAGATTGTTTAAGAACAAACCACAAGGTGCTCCTGACTCCTTGGTTGTTTGGGCTTGGGTGAATCTTCAGGAGACAACAGGAAGGGTGCTAGAGAAAGTGCAGGCAGAAGCTGACTCAAGAAAATCAGAAGTACAGCAGGAAGGATGGCATTCATTGAACTGGATGGCATGGAGGCTGTTGGTGCCATTTCAGGAGCGTGACCAGCATGAGAGCAGGGCTGCCCTGTGCTGAGTGAGATTGTGGACGACATAAACAGAACTCCAGAGATCAGTTGTGAATGAAAGAGACCAGTGACTGAGGAAGTTGGGAACACACTGTGCAGGGATTTCTCTGTTTTGTTTTGGAGACTGGGACGGGGTCCCCAGCATGGGAAGCTGAGTTTTCAGTTAGTGGCTCAGTGAAACTGTTTTTGTGTCATAGTGAGTTGACATGGCAGCATTGTCTGAGGTGTGAGTGCCATTTGCAACCAGACCTCTAGGTGGAAGCTGCCTAGTGGTCTGTGGCTGCCATCCAGGGAGGAGAGTCTTTTAAGTCAGAGATTAAAAAAAACAAACCAAACCAAAACAACAACAAAACCCTCTTATGTCCAGCTTTACAAGCTTTGCACTCCATGTATTTGCACCAAATCATGATCTGCATTTTATACGATGTTCTAATTTGTTTTAAAAAACAACAGAGACTAATCCTCCCACCCTAAGATTCTCTACAATGAGGTATAATGTTTTCAATTAAATGAGTGTGGAGAAATGCCTAGCGGTTTGAAAAATAATTACCAAGTTAAAAAAACGTGAGGGAGAAAAACAACAAAATTGGCTTATAATCTACATGGATTTCAGGCTTAATTTTCTTTTAAATAATTTACTAGGGAACCATAATTATGACATTGTATTTCAACTTATTTGAAAATCAATGTTCTGGACCCAGTGAGTCAAGACAGTGAGACACCTCTTTATTTTTTTAACTCTGTTTTTGAGATTATAATATAATTATGTCATTTCTCCCTTCCCTTTCCTCTAAGTTCCCCTATAAATCCCTCCTTGTTCTCTTTCATATTCATGGTGTATTTTTTGTTGATTGCTGTTTCATGTATATATTTATACACATATAATTATACAGGGTTACATCTGGGTGTGTTTTCAGGGCTGACCCTTCGGTATTGGATAGCCAATTGGTATGTGTTTCCCTGGGGAAGACGGTTTCTCCCACGCTGAGCATCCCTCAGTGGCCTGCAGTTAAGACACCTTCTCTTAATGGGCATGGGAGGCACATGAAGCTTTCAGGGAGTTCTGCTCACTACTCACTTTAAGAAGGAGGCAACTAAAAGTCAGACTAGAAAAGAAATGACTTTTTTTCTATTAGACAACTATTAGAACTTTAAGCTAATTAATCAAAAGAAATAAAATCAAGTCTATATCAGTCTTCATTTCTGTTTGTTTATTTGTTTCCTTTTATATTCCTGGAAAGAATACTATAATACATAATAGCATGTGACCAAAGCACTTTTCAGAATCTACAGTGCTTAATAGTTAACAGCCCACACACTGGAAATATAAGTCTGACTTAGCTAAGGCCACGAAGGGGGAACCTTCAAGACAAGCCCAAATTTAGACAAGACTACAAAAAAATACACAAATTATCAATGACAGCTATGAAGGTGATTGTGGATCAAATGTATTGACTTTATTATTTACATGATACCTACTCCTGTCAACTAGGGGTTTGCATTCCTTTCCAGCAATGGGATTAGATTTTCACTAACGCCCCTTAGGAAGGTGAAAAACTAAGTGTGGCTATATTAGTCAGGAGAAAAAAGCATTAGGAGAAAAGAGGAAGTGTGACTAAAAGAAAATACATTTTGTGATTTTTTTTTGTATATCTATTAAAAAGCCTACTGTCTCTCTTGGGAGTCATTAAAATGGAAAGGAATCCATCACGAGAAAGAGGATATTGGAATATTTGGAATTGTTCTCCTGATGATTGACAGCTATAAAGCTGACAAGAGCAAAAATAAAATTAAGCAGCTGAGAAATTTTCCTGTGGCTAATTTCACATGGCTAAATATTCTATTCCATATCTGTGTTTGCTTGTTTGAATGTGGTGGTGGTGGTGGTGGTGGTGGTGGTGGTGGTGGTGGTGGTGGTGGTGTGTGTGTGTTGGAAATGGATAGGAGACAGAGAATAAGCCAGTGAATGGGTCATGCTGAAACCGCAATTTTAAACATACAGAAACACTGCTGTTCTGTTTATGTTTATATTTTCTTAGAAAAGAAGTTATACTGTGAAGTATAAAAATGAAATTAGGAAAAAGAGCTGAGCGAGCAAGTCTCTTCTGCTTGCTGTCTGTAAAGAACAGATTCTGGGAATGGACAGGCTCAGTGGGCAAAGTGCTCACAGTGGAACCATCAAGCTCTGTGTTTGGATCCCCAGAAGACACCAGGCAAGTTGGCATGTGCCTGTAATCCCCGCACTGGGGATGGAGACCCAGGTTCCCCGGGCTTGCGACCAGCCAGTCTAGCCCAATCAGTGATTTCTAGTTCAGTGAGAAATCCTGTCTCAAAAAGTAGTATGGAGAGGGATCAGGTGGGCACCCTATGTTAGCTTCAGGCCTCTGCACATCCATCCATCAAGGGAGCAGGCACATGGATACCACAGGGTCATCCCCTCCCACACACACAAGAAGATATTCTTAGATACAATTATGTTTTCAATATTTTTGTCACCTGCACTTACGATTTCTAATAGCCAAGAACTCTGTTTACTCAACCTCCCAACTTCCCCCTCTTTTGTTACATTTTGACTGTTATGTAACTGATTTCAGTTCTTTACAGAGACCCCATTGTAACTGCCAATTGTACCTTGAAAGTTTAATTCATCAACATTCCAGGGCATCTTTCCACTTGTGGCTTTTTAAAATGAGATTAACTCCCTGAGTGTTCTCTGGGACTCTATTCAAATTCTACCTCCAAAGTTCTGTCACCTTCCATTTCTGTTTTATAACTAAAACTAAGTTCTTTGTTTTTGATTTCAAAATCCCACAGCTAAGGCTGTTTACATTGTTCTGTACAGGTGACTGCTGTTCACCAACAGGCCAAGTGGTATGCTATTAATATCTTTACTGCCCTTAAATTCTGGTGTTTTGACACTAATGCCATGTGCCAAACCCTGGTTTTTCTAACCTTAAAGAAAAGAGTATTTCCCCATCTTTATTATCTGGCAGCTGTTCACTTTGGTCACATTGTATGTTTCTTGGAAATACTCTTGCTTTCCCTGTAATTTGGGATCGCTCTCCAGTTCTCCTTTAGAAGGTTGAAATGGTACCATACTTATCACTAATATCATCTAAGTTTTTACAAAGTATAACCTCTCTTATTTACGCCATTATTTGCTGATGTTGAACCCCCATCCCCCCGCCCTTCTTGAAGTGCTTCTAGTTCAAATTTGAAAAGGTTAACATGTAGGTCTTCTGAACAGCTAACCATTTTAAAAACTGATCCCAGGCAGTTCCAACCAACTCTGGCTGCATCCAAAGTCCCCATTCTTTCGTGTTTTCCATTCTTCCCCATTTGAGCAATGCAGCCTTCCCCGTGGAGGATGTTAGGGCTATAAAAGATATGAATCTTTGATGAAATGTATAAACATCTTATATAATAAATGTTTAATTCATACCCATACTTGATAATTTTGGTGTCTTAAATCTATTTTCTTTTTTCTAGGACATTTAAAAAAAAGATGCCATACTGACTCTTATTTTTATAGTGGTTTTGATTTTCTCCATAAATGTTTTAGAATCTTGTTTTGGTATGTTCAATATTTTAATAATTCATATTTTCTGCTTTTCTTTTAAAAATTTCCCTACATAATAGTTAATATGTCTTTTAAATAAGAAAACAGAGATGCTCTTTCAGTTGAGAAATATTTTTCCATTATTTTTCAAAACCTCACTATTATTATTATTATTATTATTTTTATTATTGTATTTTTGAGACTTTCATACACATATACAATGGAATATGAACATATCTACTCTCTATTTTACCCCTCCAACTTTCTCTACCCCCTCCAACTTGCCTCCTCCAAATTTCATGTCTTTTTTATGATTCTTTTTTGGAAATTAGCTAGTTAGATATTGAGTTCCTTGAATCAATAGTTTGATTGTAAGTTCTTAGAGATAACCTTGGATTTTTCCCCCTGTGATTTAATTTTTTGTTTAATCAATTGTAGCAGTTTCTGATTCTAGGCTTTTTTTTCCAATCAAAGTTTCCATGTTTGATTTTTATCATTGATTTTGTAACATTCCATTGTACTTATTGAAACTAACCAGAGGTGCTATTTCTTAAAACCCCTTCAGTTCCATGATTATCTGCCTCTTCTGGGGTCTTCATCATGTGGACTTGAGGCTTTCTTCAAAGAGTGGTGATTTTTGGTTGTTTCTCTATGTTTTACATTGAGAGAATAAGATTGGATAAGAATGGAGACAGGCAAGCAATGAGTGAGCAAGGAATTCACCTTTGCAACTGAGGTGCTCAAGACTTCCAATGCATGAATGCTTTTCATAGAAAGTCAACCTTTGTCCTAGGTGCCCAGTTTTCCAAAATTCATGTGTGGAAAGAAGTACACAGAGTATTTGACTTTGGGATGAATCATCCTAACACCATCTGGCTGTGAACTCCTGGCCTTGCCAAGGCTTTAGGATGAAGCTTTAATTTTTTGCAGTGTTCGTTCCCTCCCCATGATCTCCTCTGAGTCCTGTTAGGCAACAAGGCTGAGTTCAATCTCCATCTCTCTTGGTGCCCCTTCAGGGTCTTAGGTCTGGTTGGAGCCACTCTGTGTTCTCATCTGCTTCCTGTCTTTCCACAGAACCCTTCTCTCTTGTTATCTTTGTCATTATGGGCTCATCACTTGCAATTCATTTGTTGTCACCTTTAGGACATCCAAGAAGGGGTAAGAAATAAGCATGTGCTAAGTCAAACTACTTGAGGTAGGAGACCACGGTTTGGTGGAGGCACTCATTTAGATATATGTGTATTTACACATGGGTTTAATCTTATATTGTCTTGTCTTTAAACAGATTCCTTCCAATGATCTCTGAGAACAAATAGAACAAGTTCTTTCTATTCCTTCAAATTATTCTCACTTTTTTCATTTATTAGCTTTTTGTGGTGTGTGTGTGTCTGTGTGCTTGTGTGTGTGTGTGTGTGTGTGTGTGTGTGTCTGTGTATAGGCATGTTCTTCCATGCACGAGTGTATGTGTGGAGACTAGAAGTTAATGTTGCATGTCTTCTTTAATAGCTTTTCACCTTATTTTGTGGAGATGGGTTTTCTCACTATACTTGGAGCCCATTGGTTCAACTAGGTTGGTTGCCAATGCACTCCAGGGATGCGTCTGTTTCTGCTCCTCCGCATATCTCCCAGCACTGATTGTAGCTGCCTATCCTCATAACTGACTTTCTTTGGGTGATGGGGATCTGTTCTCAGGTCTTCACACTTGTGTGGTAAGGGCCTTATTGACTGAGCCATCTCTCAAGCCCCGACTTGAGCTTTTATTTACAGAATTTAGGAGAAGAGAAAGAAAATACCCCAAGAGGAAATGTTAGGAAAGATAAGACCCTGAGAATGTAGCCTAGTCCTGTATCTTGGGGAGTTTCCCCAGCTGTAACTTCTGGAACCCTGAAAGGAAGCATGAGCAGGAATTTTGGGTTTCTAGACGGAGGCAATGGTCAAGACTCAAAAGAGTTATTGTTTCTGTCAGAGAGCTTGACTCTGGACTAGCTTCCTTCAGTGGTATTTCTGCAGCACTCATATAACCCTCCTCATGGCTGTCACCTTGAAGACATATCACCCTTTTAGTCTTGCCCTTGTCCAGTTTTAATGACCGATCTGGAAGGGGACAAGGGAGTCTTGATGGAAGGAGCTCATCCAACTGTCCCCCCCCCCCCCCCCCCCCGCTCCTTCTTACAGTCACGTATGTCGAACACATTCATTAAGGCAGAAAACCAGCAAGCAAACACGCACATAGACCCCCGCCTCCTCCTCCCCCCTCGGCACCTTTCTCGTGAAGGGAGGGCTGAATCCACAGAAGTGTGTGGCTGGACAGGGGCCCAGAAATCTGGAAAGTGTATTATGTGGGATCTCCGTGGGGAAGCTCGGGGCTGCCAACAGCTCTGGCTCTGGGCTTCCACACACCATCAATCCAGTGCCTGGCAGTCTCTGCTCCCCTCTTCACCTCATCTCATGCAGAGAGCAGACAGGAGCAACTATGAGTCTCAAGTTGCAGCAGCCAAGCCATGTGGAGAAGGGAAGGAAAGGGGAGAGAAAGGGCATGGGGGTCCTGGAAAGCTGCACCTTCCCACAGCCCTGACAACTCCATTTTGTGCGCAGGCATTTTCTTAACCAGCTTTTCATGGACATTTGGACATAGGCAGTGTGAGGGAGAAATTAGAGATTTTAGGGGCTGGCAGAGCAGCATGGTGATCAGCCTTCAAGAACCTTCTCATGCCGGGCGGTGGTGGCGCACGCCTTTAATCCCAGCACTCAGGAGGCAGAGCCAGGCGGATCTCTGTGAGTTCAAGGCCAGCCTGGTCTCCAAAGCGAGTTCCAGGAAAGGCGCAAAGCTACACAGAGAAACCCTGTCTCGAAAAACCAAAAAAAAAACCTTCTCACAGAAGGAGATGAAACTTCAGGTATCTTGAAAAGGAGGCTATGTTTGGAAATAATCAAGGATGCATTTTTTTTTTTTTTTTTTTTAAATTCAGAATCTTGTGTAGTGAAAGGTTGGCCTCAAACCCAATATTTACTCATGAATTCTCCTTCCTCCGCCTCCTTAAGAGTTTGGATTAGAGTTATGTGTTAACACACAAAGTTTTATGTGGTTTTGGGGATCAAACCTAGGGCTTCCTTTATGCTAGGCAGGGGCTTTATCATCGGAGCCACATCCCCAGTGCCCTGAAGAAACACTTTGCTAGTGAGAGAAGCAGCTGAGGCGCCGTTAAGCTCCTGGGGGTCTGATTTACATGCTTCACAGAGCAGGAAACTGAGGCACACGGGGACCCATTCAGCTGTGAAAAGTATGCATACAGTTAGGCTTCCTGTGTTAGAATAAATGCCTATGCTTTCCTGTCTTCTATAGCCATGTGACATTCTCCAAGCATTTGGTAAATACTGTTTTTGTGAAGCTAATTTTCTCAGATCTCATGCTGTCTATGATTTGATGTGTTTCTATTTCTGCTTCTCCACAAAAACATGCACTTTGTAGACGGAGTTATTTGTTGGGACCGCTGGCTCCTCGATAACCACACCGAGACTTATTAATTATAAACACTGGTTACTAACTAGCTCTTACAACTTGAATTAACCCATATTTCTTATCTGTGCTCCACCACGTGGTGGTACCTTTTTTCAGCACCGCATATTCATCTCCTGTTTTCTTTTCATCTACTGACGAATCCTCATGACCCTTCTTCTTCTTGCCAGTGTTGTCTTGGTCTGGCTCCTTCACCTAACCTCTTCCTGCCTAGCTATTGGCCAGTCAACTCTTTACTAACAGTGAGAGCAGCATGTCTTCACAGTGTTCAGAAGGATTATTCCACAGCAGCACCTGGCTTGTGTCTTTTTGACTACTGCTTTAGCAATGGCAGGAAGAAAGCCAGACTGACTCAGAGGTCCCCAGGACAGCTCAGCCATCGCTACTGCTAGCTTCAACTTTGACCTTAACCACAGGCACTAATATCCTCTTGCATAAAGAAGGCTCCAGATTCACTGGGTTGGATTTTGTGAATGTCATCTGAAATCAGAACCTGAATTGCAATTGACCACTGTAGAATTAACAGCCACAATATATGAATATAATTAGAGAGCATGGGAGGGATGCTGGATGTTTCTTCTGGTAACAAAAGATGAACACCTCTATATTTTTTCATTGCCTTCAGCCAACAAGAAGGTATTACCAAAAGTATCAAATGTTTTTAGTGGCTATGAGGGATACCCAAGAGTGTTCACTTGACCCTGAAAGAATTGTCTCACATAAATGAATGTTCAAAGATGCTTTTTCTTTGTGTGTGTTTGTGTGTGTGTGTGCGCGCGCGCGCGCGGGCGCGTGCGTGCACGCTCATGTGTGCTTTTGTGTGGCATGCGTATGTGTGTGCATGTAGTTGTATGTTCTACTTTCAGGTGCCAATCCTCTAGAGATACCTCTCCCTAGTTTTTTTTTTTTTAAATATAGGGTCTCTCATTGGCCTGGGGCTTGCTAATTCTGCTGTATGAGCTCCAGGTATATTCTAGTCTCTACCTCCCAAGCTCTGGGGTGACAAGTGTGTGCCTGTATGTCAAGTTTTCTGTTTGTTTTTGTGGAGCTTTTGATTCTTTGGACTTTAGTGATTAGACTCAGGTTCTCATGTGGCAAGGATCTTGCTGACTGAACTGTCTTCTCAACCCCTCAAGCATGTTTTTATTTTATTTTTTTTAACTGAAATTCCAGTTTGTGGTTTCTCATTTCAGCCTATGTGTTTGTCAAAACATTCATGACTCCTACCTGGGTCTTCTGATTCCTGTATGAGTGCATACTCCATGCCCACCCTGGAGACTCCCACTGTATCTTCATAGGACTCGGTGAAGTTTCATTGTTGGCTTAAAATGGTTTATTCAGCTGGTGGTTACTTAGCCTTTTCTGGAGACAGGAGAATTTCAGGGCCTGGCTACAATGTACAAACGCTGGACACCCTGAGCTCCTGGTGCCTTTGGTTTCCAAGAATCTTACAGAAGGTCTACTGTGCTTTGGAGCTTGGCAGAATCGTCTGTGTAGAGTCTCACCCTGGCAGTCGACCTGGAGCAAATGAAACTGTAGGGACAGCACACAGCAGGGAATGGTTCCTGGACTCTAGGCTTTGCTCATTTCAAAGAAAAGAACTATGCTATTGTGTAAAGCCGAGCAGCATTTGTGTTCGAGCAGTTTTAACACTCACACAGTTCACATGTGAGTGAATAAACAAAATAAAACAGATATAACTGTTGAAGGGAAAAAGCCAGTTAACCTGTTAGTATTTTTCATGTTTTAAACAAAGAGGTTTTCTAGTTCTTTACACTAAAACAATTGTAGTCTAAAAGTTCTTGCCTTCATAGCTAAAACCAGCAAAAGCATTATTTAATTCTTTGCTACCGGAAGATGGGGGACTAGTGTATTCCGCAGTAATGCTGACAGGCGTGAGGGCTGAGGCTCACTTGGTAACGTGTTCGCCCAGCGTTCATGAAGCCCTAGGTGCGGTTACAGACGCCTCTAATTCCAGTACTTGGGAGCTGGAGTTCATCTTTTGCTTCACGCTGAGTTCAAGGCCAGCCTGGACTACATGAGACCCTTATCTACAATAAAAAGCGATGAAGACAGGCTTTTTCCCATATGTTTATGGTTTCTTCATCCTAGGCCAAATATGACATTACTTTTTCTCTAATTTCTCCAAATCAGATCTTTTATTTACCTCTTGTCTTATCATATTGTTTTTTTTTTTTTTTGTTTTTTGTTTTTTTTGTTTTTTGTTTTTTGTTTTTTGTTTTTTGTTTTTTGTTTTTCGAGACAGGGTTTCTCTGTGTAGCTTTGCACCTTTCCTGGAGCTCACTTGGTAGCCCAGGCTGGCCTCGAACTCACAGAGATCCGCCTGGCTCTGCCTCCCGAGTGCTGGGATTAAAGGCGTGCGCCACCAACGCCCGGCCATCATATTGTTTTTTAAAGTCTTTCCTAGTTCAGAAAAGTATTTCAGCTTGGTATGATGGATATGGTATGCCTGATATTACTATTTAGCAGGTGGATGGAAGAGCTTGGCATACATAGTGGGAGTTGGAGATGAGTCTGGGACACATGGGAAGAGAAAGGTGAGGGGAAGGAGGAGATGGAGGGGAAGAGGAGGGAGGGGAAGGAAAGGGAAAAGGGGGGAAGGGCTTATCAAGGAGAAAATAGAAAAGTGTGGTATTTTTAATTTTTACTTAAGAGAATTATTCTCCCTCTATCATAACTGATGTAGTTTATGAAAGTCAGACTCAGAAAACACATGAAGAAATAATTTTTTTTTGGTGGGAGATGGGGAATGGAGGGTGTACAAAGGGTACCATCTTAGTGTTACTATCTCTGTGATGAAACACTATGACAGAAGCAACTTGGGGAGGAAAGGGCTTATTTGTCATCCACATTGTAGTCCATCGTTGAAGGAAGCAGGTCAGGGCAAACAGGGCAGGAACCAGGAGGCAGGAGCTGAGGCAGAGGCCATGGAGGGGTACTGCTGACTGGCTTGTTCAAGTAAGAACACCACATCTGGTACAGCAGCTGCAAACAGAGTCACTACCTCACTGAGTTTTTGATAGTTGACTGCCCTTCTCCATGGTCCATCTGTCTTCTGTGCTGGCCAGACAGGAGAGTTAAAGAGAGATGTGGTGGGAACCACCACCCCTGCATCTTTCAAGTTCTTGATGATAGCACGAATTTCTGCAGTTCCTCCAGGGATGCGATAAGTGTTCTTGATTCACTGTTTTCATTGGCAGAGACGACTCTAAAGGCTCCCATTTAGCCTTTCCAATCAAAATAGCTCTCACTCTACAGGTCAGGGAACCAATGTGAGAATTCTGCCAACTTCTAAGTATACCTACCCAATTATACATTCTGGGACTGCGGAAATAACCACAGGATGAGTTTGGGGACTGACCGGATCTATGTGAGTTGGACATCAGCCAAAATGTCATTAGTCACCTGACAGTAAGCCTTTATTTTAACTAGAGGGTGACAATGTTTCTTGGAATCTCCTAGAATCAGCATCAATTCAGAACCAATATCTAATAGACTTTGGAAAATCTGATTGTTTCCTTTTCCCCTGGTCTACAGTTACCCTTGTAAAAGGCTGTGAGTCTTTCTGTGGAAGCACTAGAGAAATCCAAACAGTAAAATTTTCAGGGGTGTGGTGGTTTGTCTAGGAATGGCCCCATAGGCCCACGTGTTTGAAAGCTTGGTCACTATGGAGTGACACTATTAGGAGGTGTGGCCTTGTTGGAGGAAGTGTGTCACCGGGGGTGGGCTTTGAGGTTCCAAATGCTCAAGCCAGGCCCAGTGTCTCTCTCTTCTTGCAGTTTGCCAATTTCGATGTAGAAATCTCAGATCTTTCTCCAGCGCCATGTCTGCCTGCATGATACTGTGCTTCCTGCCATGATGATAATGGACTGAATCTCCTCACCTGCAAGCCAGCTGCAATTAAATCTTTTCCTCATAAGGGTTGCTGTGGTCATGGTGTCATCATGGTGTCGTCTCACAGCCACAAAACCCTAACTAAGCCATATGTTTTATCCAGGTCCATTCTCAGGGCAACCTTCATTCATAGTGTTCTGGGTCAGTAAACTGGCTCAAATTGATTCCCAGGCCAAGATGAAAGGTGTGCCTTCCCTGTCAAGATCTGGATTAAAGATGTATCTCTTCTCAGCTCAAATGATCTTGATTAAAGGCCTATCCTTTTCTACCTTAAAGATCTGGACTAGCAGTGGATCTTCCTACTTCAAATTAAACAAAAATCCCTCACGGTGTATCCTCCACATCTGGATTTTACTTAATGCCAGGTGTCATCAAGATGACAACAAAGAATAGCCATACTGAAATTGAAAACAAAACAAAATAACAAAACCCTCTCTGCAAAGTTTGCTCTGACATATAATGTATAATTACTACTAAAGTCAATGTCAGGGTGATTCATCATTGATAAATTGTGTGTATATTTGACCCCAGTCCACTGGGGACTCTTTGAAGGTAAAAGATATTGCGCATCTAGAGTAATTTCCTTATGATTTTATTTTTGACTGGCATGTATTAATTAGACCCATCTATGGAGTTCGGTATGATATTTCAATACATGGACATAGTATGCATTGACTAAGTCCATCCATCTGCACTCCCCCTCCCCTGACCTTTCTCCGCCACTGGTGACTGCCACTTTTCACTTTTCACTTAGGTGCACAGCCTTTCAGCATCCATCATGAGAGTGAAAATAGCATTCATCTTTTTACGTGACTGACATCTAGATCAGGACCTGTTAAGTCTTCACCTCTTGGTGACTATACACTGTCTTTTTCTGCCCAAATACACTTGTATATTTGGTTTACCTCTGATACCTAGAATGAAAGTATGGTAAGCCAATGAATATTTACTAATTTCACCAGGGGCATTGAAGCTCTCGGAGAGTTACTTCAGCAGCTAGAATTAACTTCAGCACATGCATTCTGGGTTTTTTTCTGATAGACCTTCCAAAGTTCAGGGTTTTCTGTAAAAATTGGTCACACAGCCTGCCAGATTGGTATCACATTAATTTTGCAGTTAAACAAAAGGCAGCTGTATGGGTTATACCATGAACTCTTCTCTCTCTTACTGGTTCTGAAATGTCCACTTCTAATCTATTCCATTTGTGAGGGATAAAAGGGAAGAAAAGTCTATCAAAGAATTTTATCACAATTGCAAAGGGTGATTTAAGTAATGAGTGGCTCTTCATTGATTGAGACAGGGTTTCTCTGTGTAGTCCTGGCTGTCCTGGAGCTCTCTTTGTAGACCAGGATGGCTTCGAACTCACAGAAATCTGCCTGCCTGTGCCTCCCAAGTGCCGGGATCAAAGGTGTGCACCACCACCGCCTGGCTGAAATAAGTGATTCTTATAATGTTTATAAATGTGTATGAGTGGGGATGGGTGTGGTGTCCACCATGGGGGGGACTATCTGTGATGATGCTTTCTATTCAATATGTTGCTACTTGTACTTAATATTTGCAGCAAACTATCGTGTTGAGAGTTTGAAAGGCAGGACCAGATTGGATTTGAGGGCAGAGGGTCCCAGCAGCTCAACCACTCTTCGCTCTCCACTGGGCCAAGGACTCTGTAGAAACAGCTGTTCACTCAGGAAGGTTGGGTGGTACAGGCATGCTCAGCAGCTGTCCTTCTAAATTTTGTAGATTAACATAGTTCAGACACTGAAATGGCTGTGAGAGAACTTAGTTTCCTGGCAGTCCAGTGGTTGTTAGTTTCTGGGGTCTTTTGAACTCTGGTGGAAGATGAGCTTTACTAGTTTTCGCCTCAGAGAAGTCTCAGCTATCGTACAGGTAAACATTTGGCAGCTGAAGTCAGAAGTAGGCATGTAGGCACCACACATTCTGTCCCAGTCACCTCCATCTTATGTGTCATCGCGTTTGTCCTCTCCGTTCCCAGTCACTGAGATGTCACTGTTGGGTGACTGAGCCAGACACTGAAGATGTGCCCATAATAAAGAATAGTGTGTGCTGTCTTCAAGGTGATCACATTCTAGTAATGGTACAAGCAGACATAAATAAAACAACAGAGGGATAAATAAGATGATGGACACTACACAGGGAACTTAACTGGGATTTCTGTGTCTTGTATCATACACCTAGGGGGTCTTTTTCTGGGCAGTAGTGACATCTAATGTGGCTTTTAAAGAAGGGCAGTGATGTTCCAAGATTTTATGACTGGGAGAGCATTTTAGACAGATGCAGTAACTTGGCATAAATTATTTACTAAGATCATGATATTGAGTAAATACTTGCTTCATTTGCATGCAAACATGTACAAAGGTTTGATTCTAACGATATGTCTGGAAAGGTAAAATTAAGCCCAATTAAGTCTAGATGTATCAGGATAGAGGTGATCATTTGTCCTCTATTTTGATGAAGATGTTTTATTAGGACTGGAACTAGGCACAGTGTGTTGAATAGGTGAAGATGGGGTTTATTGGGGAGTAAAACACTTATGTACAGTATTGTAATTTTGCATACATGATGTCTTAGTGACCTTTCTACTGCTGTGATAAAGCACCATGACCAAGGCAACTTATAGAAGAAAGCATTTTATGGAGGCTTACAGTTTCAGAGAGTGAATCCATGACCATCTTGGCAGGAAGGCAGGTGGGCGGGCAGATGGGAAGGCAGGCAGGTGGGCGGGTGTGAGCCCCAGGGACTAGCTTGTCTCTGCCTACCCAGAGCTGGATTCCAAGGGTGTGCCCTGCATCTGGAATTTTTATATATGAATTTGAAGGCTCAGGCTCAGGGCCTCGTGCTTACAAGGTGAACACCCTTTTCAGGGGGGTCATCTCTCCGGTCTCTATTGTGTATATATTGTGTTTGTCACATGATATTATAAGTCTAAATAAAATGGTTGCTATAATGGGAAAATGTGCAACTGTTTTTAGTGGCCCCCCCCTTTTTTTTTTTTTTGTCTAGGTTAGCTGTAACACACTCATTTCCCAAAATGCTGAATACAGTCTGCTTGAGTGCTACTCAGAGGTGGGATTGCTGGGCTATGGCTGCTCCATTTTCAGTCTCTCTCTCTCTCTCTCTCTCTTAATTTAATTTAATTTTTTTGAAAATTTCATACATGAGTATTATATTTACATCATTTATAACTCTCTCCCCCTCCATCTCCTCCTGTGTTTTGCCCACTTCCTCTTAAATTCATAACCTAGTCAATTATATATGTATATAGCTTACTGATTCTATTTTAGTGTTGCTCATATGTACATGGGTCACTTGGGATTGAACAATATATTATGGAGCTTGTCACTGGGGCAAACTGATCCTAACTCTCTCAGCAGCCATTCATTGCCTGTAGTTTCTCATCTAGAGGTTGTGCTTTGTGAGATCTCCTCCATCCACACTGGTGTGTCAAGTGGTGTTGTTATGGTAGGTCTTGTATAGGTAGCCATATTGTTGAGATTATCTGAGTGCTGCTTTCCTGTCATGTGTAATAGCAGGTGTCCTGGTCCTCTGGCCCTTACAATCTTTCTTCCCTCTCTTCTAAGATGGTCCCTGAACCTTAAGTGCAGGGGTTGCATTGTAGATGTATCCATCAGGGCTAGAAAAGCCACAGTGTCTCTAAAAGTGCTGTAGCAACCTAGATTCTCTCCATCAGGGTCCTAGGCTTCCCTTTCTCTACTTCTTCACACTTAGGATGTTATGTCTTTCCCAAATAGCCATTCTTCCATGTGAGGTACTCTCTCCTGTTTTGTTGTTTGGGAGAGAGGTGTTTGTTTTTTGAGAAAGAGTCTCTTGTAGTCCAGGCTGACACCCATCCATTCCACTGTAGAGCTGAGGCTGGCTTTGAACTGCTGAATCTGGCATCACAGGCGTGCACCCCTCACCCAGAGTCCTCACAGTGGTTTCATTCTGCATTTCCAGATGACTTGGAAGGTTGAATACCTTCTCATGTACCTGTCATCATTTTCATGTCATCCATCGGATTGTTTGTTGCTCTGCTCTTGAGTCCTAACAGTTGACAAATTTTGGACATTAACTGCGTCTGAAACAGGTGATCCCAGGTTGCCTTCTGTGCCTGTTGTTTCCCTTCTGGGCAGAAGCTTTCCCATTTAACGGAGAACGCAGTTCCCGATGTTTGCACTTCTCTCCTTGCCTCAGCTTTTGGTGTGGTGTCTGGAGATCTCACCAAACCCTAGCTCCCAGCCCTTCCTTTTCAGGGGTGCAGTGGGATCAGTCCTCATGTTCATTCTTTTCTTTGACTTCTTTTTTAACTCACTGGTTAACTGTGAAGGAACATTTGTTTTATTTTGTTTTAATTCCATATAATAGTGGATTTCCTAAGATTCACTCTGTTATTGATTTCCAGTTTCCTACTGTTCGAAATCAGAAAAAATATGAGGCACCATTTTAATCTTGAGTTTATTATAAGTTTATTATTTGAATGGAAACACATGAACTATGAACCAAAGGCTGAGGGGCCCCCAACTGGATCAGGCCCTCTGAATAGGTGAGACAGTTGATTGGCTTGATCAGTTTGAGAGGCAACTAGGCAGTGGGACCAAGTCCTGTGCTCATTGCATGAGTTGGCTGTTTGAAACCTGGAGCTTATGCAGGGACACTTGGCTCAGTCTGGGAGGAAGGGACTGGACCTCCCTGGACTGAGTCTACCAGGTTGATCGCAGTCCTCGGGGGAGGACTTGTCCTGGAGGAGGTGGGAATGGAGGGTAGGCTGGGGGTAAGGGGAGGGTGTGGGAGGGGGAAGAATAGGGGAACCCATGGCTGATATGCAGAACTGAATGGTATTGTAAAATAAAATATATATTAAAAAAATAAGTTTATTATTGTGCATTGATATATGGTCTGTCTTAAACATTCTGTTTACAATAGAAAAGAATGTGTGCCCCTTTGCTGATGGAAGGAAACATCTATATTCCCAAGCTAGGACCATTTGGTCTAAAGTGCACTGTAAGGGAAACATTCCCTTGTTGGTGTTCTCTGTGGCTAGTTAGCCATGCTGAAGGTGGGGTTGAAGTCCCACACTGTTACCATATTGCCTCTCACTTCTTGTTTTATGTCCATCAATCTTGCTTTATATGTTTAGTTGCTCCAGTATTTGCTATATAATTATGACTTGTTCCATTTATTATTCTTATATCTCACTGAAGAATTGTGTCCTTTATCATTAAATAAGGACAATCTATCTTCTTACAATGTTCATCTAATGTTCACGTTATCTGAAGAGGTCACCTCTGATCTCATCTGGTTGCTATTTTCATCAAATCTTTGCTCCCATCCCTTACTGGTGGCATATGTGTATCATAAGCACAGATAGGTCTATTGTAGGTAGCAGAGTTAAATTTGTTTTTAATTTTTTTCTTTTTGTTGAACAGTTATCCATTTGCATTTGAAATTATTACAGATACTCGAGGGCTTACTTACACTATCCCTCTCTAATCCATTTTATTATTTCTTTATTACTATTTTGTAGCTCTTTTGCTCCTTCACTCCTCTTGTGTTTCTTACCCATGTGACTTGGTGATTTTCTGAAATCCCAGTCTGCAGAACCTGAGAAACAAATGTTTGGTTAAGCTATCTGGTCTATGCAATCTTTATATATATTTGCAGTCCAAACTGGTTAAGAAAATAGATAATTTCAGAGCTGGAGCAGAAAGATGAGCATAAGAGTATTTTACAGTATGGAATATGAAGAAATAAGACTAAAAATACCACCAAGGTCATGTGCCTAAGATGCATATGAGCCACTTGAACTAGTTTCCAGTAGCAGACTGAATCATCAGTTTTTTATACAGCAAGTGTGTAAGCCAGCCTATGGTACCTCACATCCATCACATGCCCACATCCCGACTGTATAAAAGCCTAGCGCCCTTGGCGTTCCTCTTGTCAACACTGCTACCACATAACTGACCGAAGCAACTTGGAGGGGCTCATTGTGTCTCATTTAAGGGTGTACAGTCCAACAGTTGAGGGGAAAGCATGGCTGCAGAAGCATGCAGCGGGGCTTGTGCCCCTCCGGTTGAGCAGGAGGTAGAGAGCTTGGTCCAGAAGAGGAGCCTCAAAGTCTTCCCCTCACAGCCTGTACCTGCCAGGTAGGTTATCTGTCCCACAGCTTCCACACTTCCCTCCAGCCACCAGCTGCCACCACGCTTCTGGAGCTGTGAGCCTGAGAGAGGTCAAACCACAGCACATGAAGTCCGCTGTGCCTCAGCTCTTCCAGGCGAGGAACTGCCTCTGTCAGTTCCTGCGCCAAAGCAGATAATAGTTTCATTACCATGCACACAAGTACCTGAAGCTTTGAGACCCAACAGCAGAAGGAGGTTTTTGACTTTTTTCTGATCTTCTGCAAACTTCACAAGTGAGCAAATGTCAGTCACATGAACGTGAGATTTCTTTCAGATGTATTTTTAGAAAATTCAAAAGAATGTTAAATAAAAACAGTTCATTTAAAGTCTGTGTTGACATTCTCTTCCACAATGACAGCATTTCACCTGTCATAGGACTGTGTACCCAAAACAGACTTCTGTGATGGCGACCTCTCCGCTCTCATTTTAAGACGCTGAATGTCGTAGTGCAGGTGGTGAACGCATTTCTGTTCCGTCTTATTGGGGGTCTTTTGTCTTTTGAAATTAATACTCTGGTTCCATGACACATTTTGGGTTCACTTTGTTTCCTTTGCTTTTTGTAAACAGGGGTACATGCCTTGTAAACTTGCATGATGTGACCTGGTCAATTTTCAAGATGGAATTTTATACATTGACCATGTTTTTTCAGAGACTTTTCAGAAAATTGAAAGTAAAAATGAAATTAAGCAAGTAATATCCATACAGTCCACAAAAAATCCAAGACAAGTCTATCTTAGAGGGAGAGGCGTTTTAAGGATGGGTTAACATATTTCTTACCCATGAATCTTTCTTAAGCAGTTTTCCAACCCTTTAAAAGATCTTTAAGGGACCCCAAATGATTGTCTGCTAACTTGAGAAGTGTCTTCTTGGAGCAGGGGCTCCAAGATTGATTCAGTATGTTCATGTGAGATTCTGTGGATGAATAAACCAGTCAAATCCCCTTTCCATGATCTTCCTTCTAGATTTTGCCTTTACTTGGGTTAGTTATGTGATTAAATTCTTGGAAAGGGGGATCTATGTCTGATAAATTTTTATTTACTAAACAATTCAGAACCAGCATCCAATCTTTAGTAAATATCTCTTATCAAAGAATATTTTAACCTCCAAATTTTCCAAAGCGTTGAGATAGATATTAAGATTGCAAACAATAGCTGATGTTAATACATAGGAAGTATGAACACAGTGAGTGTGAAAATAGTGAGAAAGTAGAGCATATGTGAGTTTGAGAGAAGCACGGGAAAGTTGGGCCTCTCTGAATTACTGCTTGTGCTAGTTCCAATGGGGAGAGATAGCAAAAAGATGCAAAAGAAAGAAACACAGAGGAAAAGAAAAACCAGAAAAACAAAGAGGGGGGATGGACCAGAAGCCACGGCTTCTTTGTCATGTATGCCGAACTGCCAAGTGATCTGTTTATTGTCTTTTCATTCTGATTTAAAGTGTTCACACAGAAATGCAGCAAGGTGGTAAACCACTGTACTGAAATTTCAATTTTGACCAGAGGAATTCATACTTCCATAGAGAATTTCCTAAGAGTGAAGTGCTAGAGCAGTGATTTTTTTTTTCTCTTTTATTTCTGAATTTCCCTCTTTGGCACTGCCCACCACTGCCTCCTGAAGACAGATTGTCCTACTGCGTCACCTGAGGGACTGAGGGACGCAATGTCCTGACAGGCCCTGGCATCACATTCCCAGCCACAGAATGGATGTGCTAACTTCTCTCCAGGAAGCCTAGAAATAAACTAAAAGTGACTAGCTGGTGTTGAGCTTTAGACGTTGATGCCAAGTTTCAGCACCAAAGCTAGATTCTAACACTCTGGAACTAGGGTCATTGGGAGGGCAAGAAATCCTACCTCAGTTTTAATCCACCCAGAAAAGGGACATGTAAGCACAGAAAGGGAAAGGCTCTTGTTTTACATATTTAAAAAACATATCTTCTTTAAAATAATTATGTAAAATAGAGCCTCCAAATGCTGAACAGTTGGATCTGCTTAAACATACTTGTTAATCTCTCAGGAGAATCTTTCAAAACAAAGCAAGCTTCTTCAGATTTATAGAAATGATCAGTTTACCTGACACTTGAAAAATTTGACTGTAAATTATAATGTTAAATGGAATAACCACCAACTCACTTCCCAGTGAATATTCAGTATCTCCTACACTTTACCAATCTTTAGCAACACTTGTGATTCCATTTTCTTTCCATCAAACTGTCCATCTTCTTTAATGCGCTTTGATAATTTGCAACATTGGTACTGAACATAACTACATTCATCTATGTGACACTGAGATTTCCCATGTGGTTTACCCATCCCTGTGTTTGCTTTTGAGATTAAATTGATATTCAACAACATGCACAAATCTAAATGTGTCATGGGACGGGTTTTGATAAAGCTTAAACCTCAACTCAAGCTCTGTCAGGTCATGGATGATGTGTATTGTTCTAGATCTAGATAATTCTGTTTTTTCTTGGTTATAAATTTGAATTAGAGGGATTTTAAGGCTAATGTTGCATAT
Organism: Peromyscus leucopus; assembly: GCF_004664715.2. NCBI lineage: Eukaryota > Metazoa > Chordata > Mammalia > Rodentia > Cricetidae > Peromyscus > Peromyscus leucopus. The sequence goes on along the minus strand of NC_051067.1, from coordinate 133,231,946 downwards.
TGAGGGATCAGTCACTCCTTTCTACTCCCTGACCAACCTTGTTAAAATAAATTTGCTGCCTGGCATGGCGGCGCATGTCTAAAATCTCAGCACCCAGGATGCAAGGGCACAAGTGTCATCCCACAAGCTGCAAGTCAGCCAGGGTTCCATAGGGAGTGAGGATGAGCCTGGGCTGCATATTCTGACCTGTCCCAGAACACAAAATAATTTTACTAGCTCATGAAGCAATAGCTGTGTTTGAAGACACATTGAACACAGAAATGTAATTCAATCTATGAGCTGGAAATAGGGAAAACGTAGTTGAGAATAGAATGGAAAGTGTCCTCTTTCCTCAAAGGAACTGGTTTATACCAGACCATTATCAAATAATAAATTGCCTGTTCTTATATACTTTTTAATGCTTCTTTAAGAAAACAAAATACTTATTAGGCAACAGGTAGAGGACTCAGGGCTGGCCCAGTAGAGGATCCTCTGTGGCAGTTTTTCCATGCTGCTGGAGGGGTGTTTTCACCACTCAGCCCCTGTGGCATTGAATTGACAGTTCATGAAGCTATTAGTCAAGGTCTGGATGAAGAATTAGAAGAGATAAATAGTTATTTCAGTTTGAGGAAGAAGTTGTCTAGTACGAGGATGCATACATGATCAGCTGAGCCCAGGATAACAGTAACAAGAGGTTCACAGAGACTTGTGTCAGAGATGGGTTTATCTGGGGTTGCTGTAGGTACAGCTATGGTTGGGATGTGGCTCATTAGCCAAGTTATAAACTCAGTTGCCAAGACTTACTACATTTCAGTGTTTTTCACCCATGCCCATAGTATTTAGGGTGCCTCAGCAGGTGTAGATGCTCAACATTCACAGTGCTTTGCTCCATGCTTTGGGCATTGCACAAGCTTAAACGTGGTCGCCCTGGAATTCAGAGGATAAAACAGGACTTAGTAAACCAGCCATTTAAGGCAACAATCCAGTAGTGATACTGTAGAGTGAACTGAGGCATGAAGTTGCGTTTGAACTTCCTGCATAAGTCAAAGAATTCTCTGATTCCTTGGGAAAAGGAATTGATTGACTGACTTGGAAAAAGTCAATCAAAAAGACAAGGGATCCATAGAATTGCAGAGATCTAAGGTCCACTGTGTAAAAGCTGCCCCTGTTATCCAAAGACAACTGAATATGAGATGATAAGTTTGCATACCACCAGACCAATGGACATCAACACCATAGAAGCCAAATCATCTTGTTACTGTGGAAGAAAGTTGGTCACAGTTTGGAGTAGGAAGTG